>NC_047039.1:108046733-108361420 GCF_011762595.2 Tursiops truncatus | reverse complement strand
AAACCAGGGGTTGGATTATTTGCCTTCCAGGACTCACATGTTACTATCAGTTCTTAAAGCTCAAGCAGTGTCTTTCATGTTCAAGATAATCCACTGGTGGGTGATCGATAAATGTTAAGTGGCAGACAGTCCATGGGAAGAGAATACAAATGTCTTCTTGGGGCTTTCCCCAAAACCCAGAAGTTAATCTTTCTCCTCCAAACCTCATTATTCTCAATTGAGTCCAGCTCAATCCATACCCATCCCAATTGGACAGGATTTTTAAGGGAAGAATTATTAGCACCAATGAGAAGCTGGGAAATGTTTGACAACCAGCTGAGCTCCCAGAAGAGAAAAAAACACACCAAAAACCCTGATTTGTAGCATTTGCTGATTTCAGTGATGTATAAATACTCCTACCATGGTAAATTTCCTGCTACCACTTCTTTTTTTTTTCGGTGCGCGGGCCTCTCACTGTTGTGGCCTCTCCCGTTGCGGAGCACAAGATCCGGACGCGCAGGCTCACCGGCCATGGCTCACGGGCCCAGCCGCTCCGCGGCATGTGGGATCTTCCCGGACCGGGCACGAACCCGTGTCCCCTGCATCGGCAGGCGGACTCTCAACCACTGCGCCACCAGGGAAGCCCTCCTGCTACCACTTTGATGTCACTGAAGAGAGATGGAAAGAAATACCAGGCTCCAACTTCCCTGGTGGCGCAGTGGTTAAGGATCCACCTGCTAATGCAGGGGACACGGGTTCCAGCCCTGGTCCGGGAAGATCCCACATGCTACGGAGCAACTAGGCCTGTGTGCCACAACTACTGAGCCTGTGCTCTAGAGCCCGTGAGCCACAACTACTGAGCCTGCGTGCCACAACTACTGAAGCCCGTGTGCCTAGCACCTGTGCTTCGCAACAAGAGAAGCCACCGCAATGAGAAGCCCGTGCACTGCAACAAAGAGTTAGCTCCCTGGGCTTCCCTGGTGGCACAGTGGTTGAGAGTCCGTCTGCCAATGCAGGGGATGCAGGTTCGTGCCCCGGTCCGGGAAGATCCCACATGCCGCGGAGCAGCTGGGCCTGTGAGCTGTGGCCACTGAGCCTGCGCGTCCGGAGCCTGTGCTCTGCAACAGGAGAGGCCGCAATGGGAGAGGCCACAACAGTGAAAGGCCCGCGTACCACACACAAAAAAAAGAGAGTAGCTCCTGCTCGCTGCAACTAGAGAAAAGCCTGTGCGCAGCAACGAAGATCCAGTGCAGCCAAAAATAAACAAATAAAATTTAAAAAAAATTTTAAAGAACAAAAATACCAGGCTCCAGTGCACTGCTGAAGCATGTAGCATGGGCCACAGGCTGTGATAAATACACGCATTTCCTTCTCTTTCAGTCCTCACAAAATACAAGACAGGTATTTATCTCCTCATTTCACAGATAAACTCAACTTTTTTTGATACAGGTGGCAGGACCAAGGCTAATGGATAACAAAGCTCCTGCCCTAAGGACAGAGTTTTTCCACTTTTTTGACATGAATTACAGTAAGAGGTACATTTGACATTAGGACCCAGTACACACCTACACACAAAACAATGCTTACCCTCACTGAGTGTGATGACTCTTAATCTTCTATTTTCTTTAAATGCAGGTCACTCTCCACTAAAATGATTTCATGACCCACAAATGGGACGAAACGGTCTGAAAAACACTGTGCTGAAGGCTGCTTTCATACACAAAACAAAGCCTGCTCACCGGTTGGTACCAGTGACCCATAGCATCTCCTAAGTGACTGATCTACCAGTGTTTCCCATGTATCTGCAGGGGCTCCAGGGAGCCTTCTAATGCCTTCTGGTTAGGCAATGGGCTTCAAGGCTCCCACCCCAGCCCTTAGGACCATCCTGTTCTTCCAGACCTTTCCCACAGCACTTCTCAAGATGAATTCAAGGAGCACACACTAGGAAGTGGAAGAGAAAGAGAAAGCAAAAACGCCAAGTTTCAGTAAACAAGGGAGTGGCGTGGACACACTAAGAGATAATTCACCCACCGAATTATTCTCTGTGGTCTCTCTCCCCTCCAACCTTAGGAGCTCTGCATTCTCTCCTTGGCCTCTCACCTCACTCTCAGAATTCCTCTCCCTTCTCCTTCCCAGCTTCCTTTGAAGGAGGAGAATCCCACAGCTTAAAGATTGGAACAGAGATGCTGGCATTCCCTGAAATGCAGCAGTGTCCCAGGATGAACCACCTTGGAGGGACCGTGGTTGCACCCTGCCGTCCCTTCTGGTACTGTTAATTTTCCCAAGAAGCTAAACAGAAGGCGACCAGAAGGACTCATCCACATTTTGCTGCTCACAAGTGGGAAAGAGTTTACTATCCGTCTCAAGAGCACTGGTGATGAGCCAATTGCTGTCTTGTGTTTCACTTCCACTTAAGCCTCACAGCAAGCCTAACAGATACGATTGAGCCCATTTTACAGAAGAGGAAAGAAGCACAGGTTATGTCACTTTCCCAACGAAGTCACACAGCTGGATGCAGCCAGGTTTCGAGCCCTGTCCAGCTTTACCACATCGGGACATCGGCTGGGCAGGAGGTCTTTGCACCTCATTTGGAAGGGGATGGACTGAGACCCATTAAACGTAAACTTTCCACATCACCCAACAGATCCACAGGAGCTCTGCAGTGAGGGCTCCTCACCCACTGCTCCTTCCACAAGCAAACGTGGACCTCAGCCAAGTGAGCAAATTAGGAAGATTCGTGGACTCCAAGCCCCTCCCCTCTATGCTGAGCCAGCTGGCTGTCACTTCCTGGGGCAATGCTGTCCTGCCTTCCAGGACCTATCCAAACTCACCCCCACCCCCTCCAGCTGCCCCCCTGCCGCGAAGGCCCCACCACACCCGCGATCTATCTGGGAGGCCTAATCACCAGAACAATGCACTTTGTGCTCAACTCCAAGCTGTGTGTGTGCAAAACACGGCCCTCACCTCCAAGTTAAGTGTTAATGGGGCGTGGGGCAGACATGAAACCAACAATTGGAATGTACAGGCCAGGCTGGGGTGACTCTGGGTGCTGCAAGGGCAGAAGGGGGCTCCTAACACACAGCAGCTGTCGCTCAAAGGAGAATACCTGCAAGGAGTGACTTTCCAGCAGGAAGCTGCAGAACGAGTAGGCATGCACAGGTAGGGAGAGGAGAGCGATCCAGGCAGAGGACAGACAGGCTTCCAGGCCCCGAGGTGAAAGAATGGAGCCCCAGGAGGTGAAGAGAGGTTAAAGGTGCTGGAGGGAGCCTGAACCTGGAGAGGTCGGCAAGGACCGGGTGGGCAGTGCCCCGGAAGTCTCTTAGTCAGTACCTCGAGGGCAATGGGAAGGCTAGGAAGGGTTTTAAGCCAGGGAGTCACATGATTGGCTTTGCTCTGCCTGGAAGGGAGGAGGAAGCCGGAAGCAAGAGGCGGAGGAGGGGGCAGTAATCCGGGCCAGAGTTATGGGCGGGCAGCAACAGCAGGAAAGAGGTGGACGGATATGAGGTGTTGAGGAACCACCAGGACTCAGGGATCTGATGGCACGTGGAGGAGAGGAGAGGGGTCACCCGTGTTTCCCCCAGCCTCAGGCTGGCTACTGGTGTCACTTGACCAAGACAAAAGGAATGAGTTTGGGGGCTGGGAGCGTAGGTGTGGGGTTGGGGCCAGGACCGAGCTCACGCGTGCTCCAGGCCTCCCACTTTCACCCCTTCTGGTTCTTCCTTCACATACACCTAATCCATGCACCCCATGCTTAAAACCCTTCAGGGGAATTTGCAGTCATCTCAAAAAGTGTGGGGCAAAAAAAAAGAAGAAATCACCTAGAAGTCAATCCTTGCAAATCCTTTAAATCTCCAATAAAACGTAGTGTCCAGACGTACCTTCCTTCGGCAAGTTCGGAGAAGCAGACTTTTCCTCTGGCCTGGAGGCAGGAGTCCGTCTCGGTTTCTTCGGTTTCTTTGCTTGGGGTGGAAGTGAAGACTGGTGTTTGGGGGCCATGCTGGGAGAAAAGCCAAGAATCCACCCAAGGGAAAAAGCTCGTACCAGGAGCTCTGAGAACTAAGGCTGCCCCAGGTGACAAAAGAGGTTTAAATATACTCTGGAGGCGCCTGGAGGGGATATTTACGTGACAGTGGGACACACCCATTCCCCCTCCCCCAGCCTCAACCTCCTACCCACCCTCCAATCAAGATCAACTTCTTTTACTTGCTCTTTGCTTTTCTCTCTAAGGGCTTTCTCGGCAGTGGGGTGGTGGGGGGCGGAGGTGTTTTCCTTGGGCGGGGAGCAGTTCTGTGCTTTCCGGGACCCTCCTGGTCTTGACTTGAAGCACCAGTGGCCCATCCCCCAGTCCTGTCTCAAATATTCTCTGTAGGCAGCACTGCCCACATTGAGAACTGTACTCTTCTTTTTTCCTCTGGCCTCCTAGAAGATTTAAACGTGCTCTTGTCTCACCTCACCCTGGAACATTCTTCAGTCTCCCCACTCCCACCGCCTTGTCTGGCTAACTCCTTCCCAACCTCCATGTCTCAGCTTGGAGGGATAAATGAATGTTAAAATAAAGGAATCCAGGACGTCCCTGGTGGTCCAGTGGCTAAGGCTCCGCGCTCCCAATGCAGGGGGCCTGGGTTCGATCCCTGGTCAGGGAGCTAGATCCCGCATGCAGCAACTAAAGATCCTGTGCTGCGCGCTGCAACGAAGATCCTGAAACTAAGACCCAGCACAGCCAAATAAATAAGTATTTTAAAATAAAAGAATCCCAGTCGAGTATTAGAAAGCAAAAGGAAAAGCAGGTACCCTTGAGAGGACTTGGGACAGCCGTTCATTCTTCTCTCATTTCAGGTACGATTAGAAGGTTAAGAGTTTGAAGAACCTGTAAAAGGTATGTTGTCTGGCGGGGGGGGGGTCCCAAAACCCAATGCCTGTCAGGTAACAACTATGAGTAAGGCAAGCAACTGGAATTCACAACAGCTGGAGGAAGGTAGGTTGGTATAACCACTCTGGAAAACGTGTGCCGGCTCTATCAAAGCAGAGCCTGGGCTGAGTTACTCTTACCCAGCAGTTCTACCTACAGTTCCCGCCTACATGCTCAACAGACATGCATACCTGTGTGCGCCAATATGTGTGACAAATGTGTGCAAGAATGTCCATAGCAGTGAGATTCTTACTAGCCAAAATCTGGAAACAATACAGATGTCTACCAACAGCCGAATAAATAGGTTTTGAGATATTTATACAACGGAACATGATAAAACGATGAGAAGAAATGAACTACAGCTACGTGCCATCGTGTGAATGCAGCCTGCAAACATGATGTTGAGTGAAAGACACAAGACACAAAATAGGACAGGCTGTGTGATTGCACTTATATAAATTACAAAAACAGACAAAACTGATCTATGCGGTTAGAAGTCTGGAGTGTGGTTACCTTTGCCCTGGGGAGGGACATCATCTGAGGCGGGATTAAGGGCCTTAAACCTTTCTAGTGATGCCCAGTTTCTGGATCTGGGGTTTGCTACACCAGTGTGCTTGGTTTGTGAACCCCAAGCTGCCATATCTTTGATTCTTCTAAAGAACAGCCAGAGGTATACATTTTGTTTTCAATCTTTTTTTTTGGCTGCTTCAGGTCTTAGTTGCAGCATGCTAGTTGCGGCAGGCGGACTTCTTAGCTGCGGCATGCAAACTCTTAGTTGTGACATGCATGTGGGATCTACTTCCCCGACGAGGGATTGAACCCGGAGCCCCTGCATTGGGAGCACGGAGTCCTACACACTGGACCACCAGAGAAGTCCCATAGATACACATTTTTATACGAAATCTCTGGATTTTTAGAAGTTAGCAACTAGGGCTTCCCTGGTGGCGCAGTGGTTAAGAATCCGCCTGCCAATGCAGGGGACATGGGTTTGAGCCCTGGGCCAGGAAGATCCCACATGCTGTGGAGCAACTAAGCCCGCGTGCCACAACTACTGAGCCTGCGCTCTAGAGCCCGCATGCCATAACTACTGAAGCCCATGTGCCTAGACCCCATGCTCTGCAACAAGAGAAGCCACCGCAATGAGAAGCCCGCGCACTGCCACAAAGAGCAGCCCCTGCTCACTTCAACTAGAGAAAGCCCATGCGCAGCAATGAAGACCCAACGCAGCCAAAAAAAAAAGTTAGCAACTAACTAAACTTTTTTTTTTTTTTTTTTTTTGCTGTATGCGGGCCTCTCACTGCTGTGGCCCCTCCCATTGCGGAGCACAGGCTCCAGACACGCAGGCTCAGCGGCCATGGCTCACGGACCTAGCCGCTCCGCAGCACATGGGATCCTCCCGGACCGGGGCACGAACCCGCGTCTCCTGCATCAGCAGGCGGACCCTTAACCACTGCACCACCAGGGAAGCCTAATTAAACATTTTAAAACATACTTTGTGGACCAAGTAAAGCATGTCATCAGGCCACTTTCAGCCTATGAGCCATGAGTTTACAACCTCTGAGATAGTGCAATGATTTTCCTTTTTTTTTTCCTGTTTGTTTTCTTTCCATTAATTACCCTCTTAAAATAAACCTAAGGCATAAGTCAGTGATGTCAATACTGATAAAAAGCTGAGCTCTTTCTGGAGGAAGACCGAGCACCACCAACATCTCTTACTCCCTTCCATCCCTCCATTCTCTGACAGCTTCTGAGGGACTTTGGGCTTCTTCTAAGACATTTTGGTTTCACAGCTAGGCAAGCTGAGACCTGAAAGAAGTGATTTACCTAAAGTCATGAGGAGAATAACTGAGTTACAACTGGAGCCCCAGTTCTGGGGTCATTTTATCACAAGGATGCACTTTCTAACCAGCCTAAGTGTCAGTGTTTACACCTGTAAAATGGATGATAATAATACCTGCCTCTTTGTTTCAGGATTTTCAATTAAGGACAAAGAGTCATCTTTCTCCTGTTTTTACCAAAGAAACTGTCCAAAACAACAACATGGAAAACAAAAACAAAAACTCTCTTTTGATGAAACTGGGAGTCAGCTAAACCCCAAAGCACAGAATAGGTGGCTGGATGGGCAAAGCAGCGGAAAAGGAACAGGATGTATGCAGGAAGAGAGGACAGATGCCCTAGCTACAGATTTCTGGGAGTATCAGCAAAGGACACTTCTGGCAGCTGAGGGGCAAACCCTAAATCCCTTGCTTGTAGCAGCCAGAAGGGAGTGTACTGACAGGATGCTGCACCAGCTCAGTTCCTAGAAACAAAGGAGAAGGGGGTCAGTGAGGAATAGCAAAAGGAGCTTCATGAGACCCATACAAATTCCAATTACCTTGAGATTCCCTTTTATCACCCACCAACCTGAGATCCAAAAGTTAAAAACAGCCTACCTGGGAGAAGGCACCTTAAATGGATACAGCCCCTTGGGAGGGCAGTTTAACCGTCAGAGTATCTATCAAAAGTGCAAAAGTACGTACCCTTGACCCAGAAGTTCCCCTTCTATTTTTTATCCTACAGATAAATGAGGTGGCACCTATGCAAAGCAATTCACTGCAACATCATAAAAGTGAAAGCTTGGAAACAACCTAACAACTTCTTTGGGCTTTGGGTGACCAAAGGGTATAACCTATACAGTAGAATGAGCTGCAACCATTAAATCAAATAGGGAAAAAGAGCCATGGTGAAGTGAAATAAGCAAGGTCCTACTAAGCAGGTAGTATGTTACCATTTGTGTAAAAGGGAGGGTAGAAAAAAAAATACATGTTCACTTATTTGCCTGTATACTTGTAACACAGCTCTTTTTTTGTTTGTTTGTTTGTTTTTGCGTTACGCAGGCCTCTCACTGTTGTGGCCTCTCCCGCTGCGGAGCACAGCCTCCGGACTCGCAGGCTCAGTGGCCATGGCTCACGAGCCCAGCCGCTCCGCGGCATATGGGATCCTCCCGGGCCAAGGCACGAACCCGTGTCCCCTGCAACGGCAGGCAGACTCTCAACCACTGCGCCACCAGGGAAGCCCTGTAACACAGCTCTTAAAGGACTCCTGCGAAGGTGATAACTCAGCCGTCCCTGGGGAGGGGACTGGGTGGTGAGAAATGAAAGGACAGGGAAACAGAGAGATCTTTCACTCTTCACCCTGTTGTACATTTTGAATTTTGAACCTGTGTATATATTACATTAAAACAAAACAAAGATTACCTGAGCTCTAGTACTTAGAATCACTTGCATCACATAAGAACAGCACCCACTTGGTACACGTCAGCTTAAATTCAAACGTGCAAGACCCCACCTTTCCTTTCCTCCACAGCTTCCAAAAGTTGAACTTCCTGGATTCCCAGAGGTGTTACCAGGCAACTGTGTGACTCTGCTTCATTCCAGAACTGGCTGCAGACGAGGTGGAGGCAAGGCAAATGGCCTCCCTCCACTCCACCCAAAAGTTGACAGGATCATGACGTTCCATAACCCTGAGGCCAGGCGCTCTCTGGGAACCAGAATTTTCCAACACATCCCAAACACCCGTAGCCGTATGAGAGGATTTCAATAGCATTATCCTTTTAAACCCTCCCATCAACCTTTCCAGGACAGTATTATGTCCTTATTTTACAGACGGGAGAATCAAACCAAATGAAAAATTGACAGCCAGAGAATCTTGTCCAAAAATCAAAAGGATAGGAATAGAAGACTCGGGATTCAAACCGGTGTCTTTCTGGACTTCCTTGGCTGTCCAGTGGTTAAGACTGTGCTTCCAAAGCAGGGGGCACGGGCTCAGTCCCTGGTCAGGGAACTAAGATCCCACATTCTGCGTTTCTTGTCTTAAATGGGTGCCAGGGCCTGAGGGTCATTTGGTGCCTCTTTCATTGCCCTCACACTGTTCTCTGGCTCCTTGGTACTTATTAAAAAGTTAATAATAAGGAATTCCCTGGTGGTCCAATGGTTAGGACTCAGCACTTTTACTGTCCGGGGCGGGGACTAGGGGAAGGGGAGGATGGGGTGGTGAGGGCGGGGGGAAGGGGGGCGGCCGGTTCGATCCCTGGTCAGGGAACTAAGATCCTGCAAGCTGCGTGGTGCGGCCAAAAATAATAATAATAATAATAATAATAGTCTAAAAAAGGTTACACCGGTATCCCACCATCAAGAGATAGGAGCTACTATTCGCCCCTTGAGGCGTATTGATCCAACACAGACTGAGTACCAAGGAATGATTGAGATCATGGATGAAGCGGATATGAAAGGTGAGGTCTATCCATTTGGCGTAGTTGGGATGGCCAACAAAGGGGATTGCCTACAGAAAGGGGAGAGCGTCAAGTTCCAATACTGTGTCCTGGGCCAAAATGCACAGACTATGGCCTACAACATCACACCCCTGCGTAGGGCCACAGTGGAGTGTGTGAAAGATCAGTTTGGCTTCATTAACTATGAAGTAGGAGATAGCAAGAAGCTCTTTCTCCATGTGAAAGAAGTTCAGGATGGCATTGAGCTACAGGCAGGAGATGAGGTGGAATTCTTGGTGATTTTTAATCAGCGCGCTGGCAAGTGCACTGCTTGTAATGTTTGGCGAGTCTGCGAGGGCCCCAAGGCTGTTGCAGCTCCACGACCTGATAGGTTGGTCAATCGCTTGAAGAACATCACCCTGGATGATGCCAGGGCTCCTTGCCTAGTGGTTCTTCGTCAGCCAAGGGGACTAGATAACTCAGTGGGATTTGGTGCCGAAAGAAAGATCCGTCAAGCTGGTGTCATTGACTAACCACATCCACAGAGCACATCATTAATACACCGTGATCAAGTTGGGGGGATTCTGGTGAAGGGTTCTGAATATCTCCCTCTTCATCCCTCCCAAAATCTGGAATACTTATTCTATTGAGCTATTACACCAGTGTTAACACCTTCCTCATGCTATGTTTAAAAAAATAAATACATTTAAGAAAACCATTTAAAAATTATGCACAGTTGCAGCCTGGAGAACTTAAGGTGGCGCCTTATAGTATCAATTTTAGGAGCTTTATTTGGTTCATTTAATGCAACTGGTAATTGCAAAATCCACTTCGCCTGTGTAAGTGAAAATTATAGACTGTTACCTTGTTGACCCTATGAAATTCTGCACTTGATACTTAGTATGTACTCTACCTTCATTACTTCTGGCAAGATGTTCTGCCTTAGCACTCAGTTGCATTCTTTTTCCTTTTCTTTTCTGTTCATTATGCTTTAATTCTGAGGACCATATTATGGTAGAATATATTAAAAATTACAAAAATTTGTATAGGCAAACCAATTCTT
Organism: Tursiops truncatus; assembly: GCF_011762595.2. NCBI lineage: Eukaryota > Metazoa > Chordata > Mammalia > Artiodactyla > Delphinidae > Tursiops > Tursiops truncatus. The sequence continues at coordinate 108,351,220 of NC_047039.1, read as the reverse complement.
TAAGTTGTGGCCAAATGTTATTTTTCATATCATTTATAATCTTGTCACAGTCCACTTAATGAAGTTTGGTTAGATTTCAGTGAAAATTATCTTCCAGGGTAGTTTTTTTTCCCCCCACCTGGGAAGGGGGCGGTAACTTTACCACAATTAGTACATCTGGTACAGAATTTCATGCAAATGAGGTGTGCCAGCAGTGTGATAGTTTAAACGTATTTAAACAAAAACAGAAGGATGAATGCACAAACTTGCTGCTGCTTAGATCACTCCAGTTTCTTTTACTGCTTTCAAAACAAAACAAAACAAACAAAAAATAATTTAAAAGTTGTGCCTGAGGGCTTCCCTGGTGGCGCAGTGGTTGACAGTCCGCCTGCCGATGCAGGGGACGCGGGTTCGTGCCCCGGTCCGGGAGGATCCCACATGCCGCGGAGCGGCTGGGCCCGTGAGCCATGGCCGCTGAGCCTGCGCGTCCGGAGCCTGTGCTCCGCAACGGGAGAGGCCACAACGGTGAGAGGCCCGCGTACCCCCGCCCCCCCCCAAGAAAAAAAAAAAAGTGCCTGAAAAAAAAAAAGATAGGAACTACTAACAGAACATATATGTCCTATAATATGTATTTGTGTGCAGTTTAAACAGGATTATTGTACAAAGCTGGTTTTTAGTCTAATTTTTTCCATTAACGATTTTTCTTTTTCCTTTTTTTTTGTTTTTATTTTTTTGTTTGTTTGTTTTTTTGCGGTACGCGGGCCTCTCACTGTTGTGGCCTCTCCCGTTGCGGAGCACAGGCTCCGGACGCGCAGGCTCAGCGGCCATGGCTCACGGGCCCAGCCGCTCCGCGGCGTGTGGGATCTTCCCGGACTGGGGCACGAACCCTCGTCCCCTGCATCGGCAGGCGGACTCTCAACCACTGCGCCACCAGGGAAGCCCATTTAGTGGTTTTTAATTTTTTTTGGAGACTCACTAAAGTATTTTATTTTGATGTAAGCAAGGCTCTCAATCTTTTCTTTTTTTAAAAAAAATTTTATTTATTTGGCTGCACCCTGTCTTAGTTGCGGCACATAGGACCTTTTAGTTGCAGCATGTGGGATCTAGTTCCCTGACCAGGGCTGGAACCCAGACCCCCTGCACTGGGAGAGCGGAGTCTTAGGCACTGGACCACCAAGGCAGTCCCAGGATTTTCCCTTTAAAAGATGAGAATTCCCTTGTCTGAGACTTTGAAAATTGCAAGGAATTGATAGCTCAGCCTTTTGTGGAGTGGATATTATATGTTGTCAGGCACTGAGCTAGGCCTTATGGTTGCAGAAATGAAAACGATATGGCTCCATCATTCAAATCTCATAGACTAATGGAGTGTGTGTGCTTGCAGGGATTTTGAGGGCAACACCGTTTATTGAGCAATTTAAGTATTCTATTCCGCTCTGAAATGTCACCTTTGACATACATTAAAAAATATACTTGGGCTTCCCTGGTGGCGCAGCTGTGAAGAATCCGCCTGCCAATGCAGGGGACACGGGTTTGAGCCCTGGTCCAGGAAGACACCACATGCCACGGAGCAACTAAGCCTGTGCGCCACAACTACTGAGCCTGTGCTCTAGAGCCCGTGAGCCTCAGCTACTGAAGCCGGCATGCCTAGAGCCCATGCTCTGCAACAAGAGAAGCCACCGCAATGAGAAGCCCACGCACCGCAATGAAGAGTAGCCCCTGCTCACCACAACTAGAGAAAGCCTGCACGCAGCAAGAAAGACCCAACTCAGCCAAAAAAAAATAAATTTATTAAACATATATGTATATATACTTAAGTCTGTTTCTGGACTTGCTGTTCAGTTGAATTGATATCTATGATTATCCCAGTGTCAAGTCCACATTCTATATTATTATTTTACTTGGACTATTTTCTCTCTCTTTTTTTTGACTTCAACTTTTTAAAAAATTTTATTTATTTTATTTATTTTTGGCTACATTGGGTCTTTGTTGCTGCACGCGGGCTTTCTCTAGTTGCGGAGAGCAGGGGCTACTCTTCATTGCGGTGTGCGGGCTTCTCATTGCGGTGGCTTCTCCTGTTGCGGAGCATGGGCTCTAGGCGCGCGGGCTCAGTAGTTGTGGCGCATAGGCTCAGTAGTTCTGCGGCATGTGGGATCTTCCCGGACCAGGGCTCGAACCTGTGTGCCTTGCATTGGCAGGCGGATTCTTAACCACTGCGCCACCAGGGAAGCCCATCTCTCTCTTATTTTTAACAGCTTCATTTAGGTGTAATTTACATGCTGTATATTTCACTCATTTGCAGCATAAGGTTCAATGATTCTTGGTAAATTTACAAAGCTGTGTAACCATCACCACAATCTGATTTTAGAACATTTCCATCACCCCAAAAAGAAACTTTATGCTCATTCCTACCCCCAGCTCCAGGCAACCACTAATCTACTTTGTGTCTCTATAAATTTGTCTTTTCTGGACATTTCATATAAATGGAATCATACAATATGTCATCTTTTACATCTGGCTTTACTTTATCTGTTTCTTAATATGTAGTGAGCCTGACTTCTTTCATTATTCTTCAGTTTTAGGAAATTTCTCGGGCATTTCTCAGAGTAAAATGATTGTTCCAGAAGAAGTTGTTATCACACAGAATTAAACTATAGCCCCAGGACTTCCCTGGCTGTCCAGTGGTTAAGACTCCACGCTTCCACTGCAGGGGGCGCAGGTTAGATCCGTGGTCAGGGGACTAAGATCCCGCATACCTTGCTGCGCGGCCAAAAAATAAAATAAAATAAAAGTTAAAAAGAATACAAATAGGGACTTCCCTGGTGGCGCAGTGGTTAAGAATCCGCCTGCCAGTGCAGGGGACACGGGTTCGAGCCCTGAACCAGGAAGATCCCACATGCCGTGGAGCAACTAAGTCCGTGTGCCACAACTACTGAGCCCGTGAACCACAACTGCTGAAGCCCACACGCCTAGAACCTGTGCTCTGCAACAAGAGAAGCCACGGCAATGAGAAGTCTGCACACTGCAACAAAGAGTAGCCCCCGCTCACCACAACTAGAGAAAGCCTGTGAGCAGCAATGAAGACCCAACACAGCCAAAAATAAATAAACAAAATAAATAAATTTATTTTAAAAAGGATACAAATAAATAAACTATAGCCCCAGAATAATTACATACATCATAACCTTACAAGGTAACTGACTGAAGGTTCTCTTCGTGTATTAAGCCAGTTTGCTTCCTAAAAACAAAAGACATATATACACTCAGCTGCATGACAAATCATTCTTCCTTTCTGAACCTCAGTTGTTTGTTTGTAATCTGTATAATGGGGACTGTAACACTTGGAATCGTGAATATCCACTTGCTTTACCTCCACTCTCCCTCTGTAGGGCCACACCAGCCCCTGGTGTGGCGCTACAGAGGCCACACAAAAGCATGCGCAGAACAGGTACGTTAATTATGGCTACATTTTATTAAGCTCTCTCAGGTGCCAGATGCACTGAATTTTCACAATGACCAGGTGTGGCAAGTATTGTAATCATCCCACTTTATGTGTTCACTCAAGGTGGGCACATATTTATTGATGACCTACCTACTGTGGGTGAGCACTGGCCTGGCACAGGTAAGCTTGAAGCCAAAGAGACAATGGTCCCAGCACATGGTAGAGTGAGGAGACACACACTGCACAGCAGAAAACAAACAGTGAATGTGTAATACCAAGTTAAGAAGGCAGCCAAGCAGGATTGCAGTGGAGGATAACAAGGAAAGCTTCTTTCAATCAAGTCTTCAGGGAAGGTTGGTCTAAGAAGAAAAACTTGTCTCGGACTTGAAAAATAAAAAGGAGGGAATTCCCTAGCGGTCCGGTGCTTAGGACTCAGTGCTTTCTCTGCCATGGGCCTGGGTTTGATCCCTGGTTGGGGAACTAAGATCCCGCAAGCCATGCGGCACCGCCAAATTAAAAAAAGAAAAAGGAGCCAGCACCTTGCAGGGCTGGGAGAGAAACATTCCAGGCCAAGGAAAGTGAGGCTCAGAGAGGGACAGGAAGGGCACAAAGTCACACAAGGACTACAGAATAAGCCAAGATGTGAAACCCTAATGCCAGATGACAAACTCCCCTCCATGACATTCTAATAACCGTCGTTAACCCGGCTAAGTGTGGGGACTCACACACGGGAGGTCCGAAGAAAAATCAAGGCCTTGTTTGACCCTGAGTGGACGGATGGCTGCTCAAGGCTGGGGCTGAAGCTGCAGCAATGCTTGTGAGTGCGGGGAGGATTTATCATCCTGGGCTCCCGGTTGGGGAAGGGGCGGGAGTTGTACCCCATTGTCCTTCCCTTCCTTCCCACTCTCAGACTCCAGCTCTGACAAAGCTGTTTTAATAAGTTTATTAAGCCTTTGTCTTAATCCACCTTTGAGCAGGGGACTTTCCTGGTGGGGGAGGGATGGGGCCTGTGCTGGGTGGAAGCAAAGGCCGAGAGGCAGAAAGCGGGCAGGCCAAGAGGGAATCTTGAGGCCTGAAGGGATTGAACTGACTTCTCAAATGTCACCTCCTCCTAGAGGTCTTCCTTGTCTGCCCTAGATAAAATAGCTTTTCCCAGATGTACCCTTATCCTTCTCTGTTCCCTTCCCCTGCTTTTTCTTCTAGTCTTTGACTTATAGTAGGCATTCTATTAGTATTTGTTGAATAAAATAGTTATTTGTGCTCTTCCATGTGAGAGGCATGGGGTTGGGCCTTTTATCACCACATCCTTCCCACCCCACCCTCCATCTCCCCAGTAGTAATGACCCTAGGCTTCTTCCAAGCCCTTTTTACCCTGTAATTACTTATATGTCAAGGCTCAGAGTGTAAATTCCAAGAGAGCAGAACTGCTTGGTGGTGTCGGCTGCTCCTGAGCACGTAGGGAGTGTAGGACAATCATTTGCTGGATAAATGAATGAATGAGTGAATGAATGAATGAAGCCCTTACCTGGGCTGGTAAAGGCCTCCCAGGGCTGAGCTGGGAAGCCTGCCTATGTGACTTTGAGGTAATGCTTACTGCCCAGGACTCCATGGGATTTTCCTCTTCTGAGCGGCTCTTATTTCACTGATACTGCCTTTACTCTAAATAGTTCTGGGATTCCTCTTGAGTAAGTGTCTCTTAAACCTCAGAGCACAAAAGAATGACCAGGGAAATCCCAGAGCCCACCTTAGAGATAATGAATTAGCGGGGCTGTCCTGGGCTAAGGGAATCTAGCTGTTCACAATCCATTCTCCACTCCAGGCATCTTCTTAAAATACATAAATCCAATCAAGTCACTCCCTTGCTGAAAACCCATCACTGGTTTCCTGGTGATCTAGTGATAAAGTCCAAGCTCCATGTCCCTCTAGCATCTTCATGGTCTGGCCCCTGTTCACATGCATCATCAAGGCACCAGGTTCTCTGTTGCTTTGGGGACTTCTTCGCAGAGTTCTTCCTTCTGCTTGGAAGACTCTCCCCCTCTTCCTACTCCTAGTTTTCATCTTCAGGTTGTCCTTGCCAGGCTGACTTCTTTTTCTTCAGACCTCAGCCTAGAAGCCCTCTCCTTCCTGAGGCCCGATCTGCAACTGCAGAGGGCCCTCTGCTGGCCACACATACCTGGCCATCACCGAGAGCTGAGGCACGGTTTTGTGACTGACTCTCTCTCGTGCAACTGTAAGCTTGTTGAGGGCGGGAACCATCATAGTTCCCAGAACCTATCACAATGCCTAGCTCATAACTGGTGTCAACCCGGGGGAAGACGGCACTGATTTAGATGGCCAGTCGTGTGTGTGTGTGTGTGTGTGTGTGTGTGTGTGTGTGTGTGTGTGTGTGTGTGTGCTGAGAACCTACCCTGTAACTTAGGACTAATCTTTCCCATCCTTTAAGGCCCAGCCTTCCTTTGTGTGGTCTCTCTGATCCCTTATGGCTTGGTGGTAATAATAATGTTAATAATTAAGAAGTACTGATAAATACTGATAACATACTATGTACTGCTTTTTGTGCTTGCTTTCCAAGTATTAACTCATTCAGTCCTGTTTCAACCCAATGGGATAAGCCTAGCAACCTAATTTTATAAATAAGAAAATTGAAGCATGGAATGATTTAAAGAAAGGAGCATGGTCTTTGGAATCAGGCAATTCTGGGTTTTAGTCCAACCTCCAACTCACCAGCTATGCATGACCATGGGCAAGTCACAAAGGTCTCTTAGCCTTCGTTCTTTCCCACATCTGTGAAATGTGAGTTGTAATAATACCTGACCTATCAGGATGTTGTGAGAATTCATGCAAAGTGCTTATAGCACATATTGAGAACTCCATACTCTAGGAGGTGTTATTATTATACAATTGTTTTGTCCTTGGAGCATGGTAGAGACATTCAGAAGTTGAGTTGTTTTACTAAATAGAACTGAATGTTCCTGAAAGAATTGTCACCAGGGTTTTAAAATGGGGATGTCTTCTTTTTTGACTCTTTGTCTCCTTGAATGTATTTGAACATTCTCTGAACACACACTGACTGAACTTTTTTGCAGCAAGAAGTAGAGGTAGGAAGCAGGAGTCTTCCTGGAAATGCCCTGGTAGGCAGGGTGAGGCCTAGTTGAGATTTAAAAGGGGTTCTGTCCTCAGGAATTCCCTGGCGGTCCAGTGGTTAGGACTCCAGGTTTTCGCTGCTGAGGGCCCGGGTTTGATTCCTGGTTGGGGAACTAAGATTCCACAAGCGCATGGCAAAGCCAGAAAAAAAAGCGAGTGGGGCTCTGTCCTACGTATAAGGCTAGAAACTGTTCTTACTGATGGCTAGACATTCATTCAATTAGTCTTTACTGTGTGTCAGGCACAGTGCTGGGCTCTGGGGACATCTATGTTCCCCATGCTGGAGGAGCTGACCCACTGGGGAAAAGACAGGCAATACTACCTTGTTACTAAATTACAATTTTGAGGAGTGCTCCAGAGAAGAGAAACTCAGTCCCCTGAGAGCCAACAATAGGCTTGGGATCTGGTTTCGAAGTAAATAGGAGAGCAGGGAGGAGTGCTCCAGGCAGAGGGAAAGTACATGGAAGCCAGAGGTCAGGTGGAGGAGTTTGAATTGCTGTCATGGTAACAGGGAATGGCCAGAGTGTCTGAGGCTTCAGGATGGGAAAGAGAGGGCTGGAGAAGCACCACAGGGCCACTTGCTGCCCAACTGCACGTTCTCCTCCCCTTCCTCCTCTAGTGAGCCCTGCTCACCCTTTCAGCCTCCTCCTTTCTGGCATGTATGCCTGCTCAAAACTCTCCTACCCTGGAAATGTTTCCCCAGCTGTCCTGTCCACCCAAGGTAGAATACTCTTTCCAGCACGCTAAGCATGTGTCTGTTCATTCATTCCCTCCTTTCTTTTCATAAATAAACCACATAAAACTTGAACCCTACAAAGAGAGGAAAACTTAAATTACCCAGAGGCATCTGTTATCCATATTTGGATCTATACCCCTAGGTTTTGTTAGAAACATATATATTGTTATAAAAACAGGATACAATGTATATAAATTGCATTTTATAAAAACTTGAATATCCTGCAAACATTTTGCCACATTTAAATAGCAAATAACAACACTCTTAATGGCCACCTGAGATTCTATACCATGTACCATAGTTACTCAACCAAAGGCTTACTATCCATTCTTTCTCAAATATTTAGTGAATACCTGTTGTGTGCCAAGACTTTGCTTGGAAATTTAGGCTGACTGGGCTTCCCTGGTGGCGCAGTGGTTGAGAGTCTGCCTGCCGATGCAGGGGACACGGGTTCGTGCACCGGTCTGGGAAGATCCCACATGCTGCAGATCAGCTGGGCCTGTAAGCCATGGCCGCGGAGCCTGCGCGTCCGGAGCCTGTGCTCCGCAACGGGAGACGCCACAACAGTGAGAGGCCCGCAAAAAAAGAAATTTAGGCTGACTGCAGGATCTTGTTATTATCATAGTAATACTATCGTAAATGAATAGTTGCTGAATATCCTTGGGTCTCAATGTCTCTGTGAATCAGATGTTGATTCAGGAAAAATTCCCAGAAGTAGGATTTCTGGATTAAAGAGGAGGCACACTTTAAGGTCAAATTACCCTCCAATTAAGTTTTATCAAGTTACACTCACACTTACTTTCTATGTTCAGCTTCCCAATACTATCCATTACTTTCTCTACTTCCTCCTTTCCCTCCTAAACCCTCTTCAGGCTGGCTTTTGTTCCCACTACTCTCGTGCAATTGTTTGGGACATTTAATACTATGGGCCACCCTTTTCTTCTTCTTGTTTTTATAAAATTTTTAAATTTATTTTATTTTTTTATTTTTGGCTGTGTTGGTTCTCCATTGCTGTGTGCGGGCCTTCTCTAGTTGCGGTGAGCCGGGGCTTCTCTTTGTTGCGGTGTGCGGGCTTCTCATTGTCGTGGCTTCTCTTGTTGCAGAGCACGGGCTCTAGGCGCGCAGGCTTCAGTAGTTGTGGCACGTGGGCTCAGTAGTTGTGGCTTGCGGGCTCTAGAGCTCAGGCTCAGTAGTTGTGGCGCATGGGCTTAGTTGCTCTGCGACATGTGGGATCTTCCAGGGCCAGGGCTCTAACCCGTGTCCCTTGCATTGGCAGGCGGATTCTTAACCACTGTGCCACCAGGGAAGCCCCACCCTTCTCTTCTGGAAATATTCTCCTTCCTTACTCAGGTGAAGCAGGTCTTATTAGCCTCATTTTTACAGCTAGGAAACCAAGGCCCAGAGAGGTACCAAGTCTATTAAAGAGGACATAGCACTGTTCAGGCTTCATATCCAGGCCTCCCGACTTCCACAGCCTTGAGCTTCTTATTTTTATTTTTTTTTAACGTTTTTTATTGATTGCTGGGAAGATGTTTTCATTTATTTATTTATTTGGTTGTGCTGGGTCTTAGCTGCAGCAGGCAGGCTCCTTATTTGCGGCTCACCAGCCCTTTAGTTGTGGCAATGTGAACTCTTAGTTGCAGCATGCATGTGGGATTTAGTTCCCTGGCCAGGGATGGAACCCGGGCTCCCTGCATTGGGAGTGTGGAGCCTTAACCGCTGCACCACCAGGGAAGGCCCATTAAGCTTCTTTTTGAATGTGATTTTTGGAACCCTTGGTGATGTTTGCAAGTGTTTCTAGTGTTAAGAGGGCCTCACCAGGAGAATTTTGTTTGGTTCTACTTTCTTTCTAGGAAATTTCTATTGCATTCCATTCTTTCCAGTGTTGCTAATCTAATCGGTCCTCACGGCCTTGGCTGGAACAGGGTCCCAATGAGGACTCAGTCGTGGGTACAGAGGGGCCTCTGATTGGGCAGGTTTCCATCCCTCTGAGAGTTCAGGGATAGGAGGAAAGCAGCCCAGAGGACCTGGCCAGAGTATTCTTGCTGAGAGGCTCAGAACGGGGCCTTGGGGCCAAGCAGCTTTCCGGGGGGTCTTGGGCAAATGTGATGCAGGCTTTATGGGTGATCTGGGCAGTTATTTTTCAGACAATCAGCACCCTCAATCGACATGTAACAGTTGATTCCTCATAGTTACCTTAAGGATTATTAAGATCAACATACAGTAAAGCTCTGGGTTCTACCTGACACACGGTAGATACTCAGTAATTGGTAGTTGTGCAGGCCTTTAACTTCGGTTTAACAAGCATTTTTCCACATTCGACCTCATTTGGGCCTTCCAACTACTCAACCACACTGGATCCGCATATGGTTGTTTAAAATCGCCATTCTGTTGTGGCAGAAACTGAGGATCAGACGGCTAGCACTTGGCTTCGAGGTGGTCGCCAATTGGAGCTCTGCTGGAGCACTCGGCAGCTGCGCCAGCTCTGCACCCCGAGGCCCCATGACTCCAGCCCGCCGCGGCCACAGCCCCCCGCCCTCGCCTCTGCGCCTGGCCGCTTAGCGCCATCTTTGAACTTGGCACGAGCGCGTCGCTTCCGCACTTCCCTCCCCACCCAAAGTAGACGCGCATGCCCCAAGCGGGCTCCTTCTGCGTTTGGAGAATCCAGAACTGGTATTGCTTGTTGCACCGTCGGAAAAGAATAATTTATCTCTTCTTCTTGGATCTTGGGGTGGGGGGGAGGAGGAGAAGGAGGTGGAGAAGGAGGAGGAGGAGGCGCGCTGACAAATTCAAAAATGGCGCCGATAGCCTCACCTTCCCAGCCTTCCGCTCTGGAGGAGCGGGGGCGAAGGTTGCGTCGGACTGCGCCGGCGCCGGGGTTGGGCGGGGTGGGGGTGGGGGTGGGGGGGCGGATCCGTCTCCACGGTAACCCGCGCGCAGCCGGGGCAGCTCTGCCGCGCGGGAAGCGCGGGTGCTGAGGCGCTGGCTTCAGGCGGGGCTGCGAGCACCGAGCGGCCCGAGCGGCCCGGTCCGCTGCAGGACGAGACCCTGGGCTTGGCGTCCGTGCCCTCGCAGTGGAGGGGCGTCCAGGGCATCCGCGGGGAGACGGTGAGGGCGCGGGTTTGGCTCGGGGCGACGTGGGCGGGAGGGCGAGGGGCCTCGCGCGGCTGCCGGCCCAGGTTCTGAGGTCCCACCGTTTTATTTTTATATTTTAACTCGCAGAAACTAACCCTTTGGGATACCCTCGTCTCCATTTCCCCAGTCTTTGAATAGCAACAAAAGAGTTTTTCTTTAAAACCTGTAAAAACCCCACGTTTTGAAGGATTTCGTGTGAACTGCGGTTTTTAGGCATTTCAAACTAACTTTCACTTAAAAAACACGACCAAACTGCATTTTCAGGTCGAGACACACCCGTTTTCTAGTACGTAGTTTAATCCAAAGCACACAGACGAGGTGGTCTGAGATGAGGGCAGGGCTGCAGGGGCCCAGGGCTTCTGAGGGATCTGTGTGGAGACTTGGAGCCCCTGCTGCGTCGGTGGCGATTCCTCCGTCACCAGCGGGTGAGCTCCCTCCCGGAGCTTGTCTGCATCGGACAGGAAATAAACTATGTAATAAGTATACTGTGTGTTAGAGGTGAGCAGTGGACATGGACAAAAGAAAAAGGGCGAGGGATTAGAAAGTCTGGGTGGGGGAGTGAGAGGTGGGCTGCAGGGCGGGCCTCATGGAGAGAGTGATGTTTGAGCAAGGACTTGGAGTGAGAGAATTCACCAAGTGGATACCTGAGGTAGAACAGCCCAGGGAGAGCAAACTTCAAGTGCAAAGGTCCTGGGGTTGGAGCCAATCTGGTGTGTGTGAGGAGGCAGGTGGGGCTGGAGGGGAAAGAGAAGGGGAGAATAGTTCCAGGTGAGGTCAGAGAGGGTAAGGAGAGGCAGGTCAAGTATAGGGCTTGCTCATCATTGTAAGGATGTTGGCTTCTCCTCGGTGAAAATGAGCATTGCAAGGGGCTGCGTATTTCCCAGCAGAGGAAACTCAGGCTTAGCTTGCCACACAGGTGTTAGAACCTGCAGAGACCATGTCCTCACCAACACCAATACCAGTGAGGTTTCTATGATGTCGTACTCTTGAGGACAGGTTTCTTGCCTCTGGCCAGCAGTCTGCAGGTCTCAAGCCAGATTTCATCTGGCTTCAAAGCACTTCACACTTCGCCATGCTGGATAGAAATGGTTCTAGTTAAAAGCAAAGGCAGCGGATAGTTTAGTTATATCTATCCATCTTTACTGAAGGTAAATGTGTAATTCACATTCACTGGCTTTGAAAAAATACTTGAAATAGTTCTTGTTTGCTGAAGATTCAGATTTGATTTAATTTAATTTAATTTTTTTTTTTTGGCTGCGTTGGGTCTTCGTTGCTGCACGCGGGCTTTCTCTAGTTGCGGCAAGCCAGGGCTACTGTTTGTTGCTGGTGCGCAGGCTTCTCACTGCAGGGGCTTCTCTTGTTGCAGAGCACGGGCTCTGGGTGCGCGGGCTTCGGTACCTGCAGCACGCAGGCTCTAGAGCTCAGGCTCACTAGTTGTGGCACACGGGCTTAGTTGCTCCGCTTTGGTACTTGCAGCACGCAGGCTCTAGAGCTCAGGCTCGCTAGTTGTGGCGCATGGTCTTAGTTGCTCCGCGGCATGTGGGACCTTCCCGAACCAGAGATCAAACCTGTGTTCCCTGCCTTGGCAGGCGGATTCTTAACCACTGGGCCACTGGGGAAGTCCAAGATACAGATTTTAAAAGATTCCAGGTTGGGAACCATTGACTCAGTCTAACTTTTTACTTTTTTTTTTTTTTTTTTTTAAAGAATGAGATCGAGGCTTGTTGATTTTCTTGTAGCTATAGTTTTAACCCGTAGGGCTCTAAGAACTGATTCTAATACTTGAGGTGTAAAGGCTTTCATCTCAGGTGTTTCAGTTGAATCAGTCTTTCCTGTCTTATTAAGGAGATTCTTTATTAAGTTGTAAGACTGTTGCAGGGGTCAGAGGAAAGTGGTAAATTGCTTTTTCCAAATTAACTTGTTTCTCTTTATAGAAGTTTCTCTGTCCAAAATTTAGAAAAAAATCTGGATAAGCAAAGACTGGAAATAAAAACCACCCCACAGTCTCATTGCCCAGGCATTTGGTTTATACCTGCTCCTTTTTTGTTTTGTCTGTTTTCTCCCATTTTTTTTTATAAAAATGGAATCACACTGTACATAATATTTTGTAGACCCACTTTTTTCACTCAGTACACCCTGAACATCCTTTGTGTTTAAATTTTTTTTATAACTTCATTTTATTTAATCAGTCCCTTTTGAAGGACTGTTTCCAATTTTTCTCTTATCGACAAACCCTGTGATGAGTGTTTTAGCTAAATTTGTATGCAGCTTCTTAATTTTTTTTTGTAAGTTACTTTGGAAAAGCCGAAAATTGTTCTTTGCTTGGCCCACGTAGTGGTGCAATATTGGAATGTACTTTTACGTCCCAGTGATGAATTTTTTTTTTTTAAGTATTAATGATCTTTGGCCTGATTTGACTTTTCTTGTCCTGTTTCGATTGGTTCACAGAGGGACAGGGTCCTGGACTTTGGGACCAGTCTGTGGGTTTGAGTGCACAGACTCTTTGGGGGCTTGGCCTTGGGCCAGTCATGTGATCTCTTCTGCAAAATAGGTCTTGGTAGAATGCTTCTGTGGGATTAAACGAGATGCTCCTAAGAAAACAGTTTGAGATCCCAGCTCTGTTCAGGTGGGGGGGATCACGAGTGTCAGTGCTCAGTCAAGCAGCTGTGTGAGATGAAGGGCTCCTGATTGCCTTAACCTTACTCATCTGCTTTCTCAAACTTGGCTGACCCTGGAATGCCCTGGAGAGTCTTAAAAAATATGAATGTCTGGTCCTTACCTCCAGTGATTCTGGTTTAATCGGTATGGTGTGACCTAGGAATCTGGTTTTATAAAAGCTCCCCGGGTCATTCAACGTGTGGCAAAACTTCAGAACCACTAATTTAATCCACCCTACTCTGCAGCAGAGTTACCTTTCTGAAGCCATTCTGACCCTATCAGAATGTAGGGTGCATTTTTCCATTTTTTGTGGTGAGATACTTATAAAATTTACCATATTAAAGTGTAAATTCAGTGATATTAAGTACATTCACAATGGGCAACCATCACTACCATCTAGTTCTAGAACTTTTTTATCAGCAGTTGCATTTTGGGCATTCTGGTCTGTCTCCTTTGGACTCTGAGCTCCCAGAGGGCAGGGTGTGGGTCTTGTGTACTTTTGTATGTCCCAGAGGCCCCCAGGAAATACTGAATTGAATACTTTTCTTGTGTCCTGTCATCCATGGGCATGGTTCTGATGCATTTCTCCCTTCCTGCTTTGGCTTGGCTGGTTTTTTGGGGTTTTTTTTGCGGTACGCGGGCCTCTCACTGTTGTGGAGCCCACGCGCCACAGCTAGAAAGAAGCCCATGAGCCACGACGAAGAGCCCACGCTGCAACTAAGACCCGATGCGGCCAAAAATAAATAACTATTTTTTAAAAAATCCCCCAAAAACCAACAACGAAAAGAACGGGAGGTCATACCTTGAAGTACCTTGATGTTGGTTCTGGGTTCAGTTACCTGCACACTCTTGGAGGTCTCACACCAGCGAGACAAGAGACAATGTAACTGTCTATGTTGCATCACAAAATCACAAAATCTACTCAGCTCAACTTGGTTTTTTTTTTTTTTTTTTTGGCTGTGCTGTGAGGCTTGCAGGATCTTAAGTTTCCTGACCAGGGATTGAACCCCGGCCCCAGCAGTGAAAGTGCCAAGTCCTAACCACTGGATTGCCAGGGAATTCCCATCAACTTTATATCCAAGATAGTCCCATCATACAGCTTCTGCTAGTTAACATCAAAATGTATTTCACACCAGGGTCAAATTTTGTTGGTATGCTGATAAAGAGCCGCTGAATTAGGTCAGGAGTCATCTCGGCTCCCATCACACCTGAGTATCATCAGGTGTGTGTATAAGACTCAGAAAGGACATGGAAGGGAGGGCTGGGAAGAGACCTGAGGGGAAGGGAGATTCTGGGAGGGAGGGGGGGCAGCAGTGAGCCTGAATGGATGTGGCAGTGACAGTGCCGAGCCATGTTCACATTGGCAACATTTCTCAGCCCCTGGGGAGGAGCCCTGTCTCACCCCATCCTACCCAGGTGAAACCTGGGTCCCCAGAGAAGGGGAAGGGGGGCGATACGAGCACTGTCTGCACCTCGAGGGCAGAGGTGAGGGCTCTGGGGCCTGGGGTGTGGCCATGGGAAGTATATAGCTGAGGGGCTAGGCCCACATCTGGGGTCTGAGTGCCCTCCCCATGGCATCCGCTGGGGGCATGTTAGCAGAGCAAGTTCTGGGACCCCATCCTAGACCTACTGAACCAGAAACTGTACAGGGAGGAAGCAGCAGTTTGTCTATTAGGAGCCTCCCGGTGATTCTGGGGCCCTGCTCATTGATGACGCTAGTCTAGAGTGGTCTCTGAGGTCCTCTTCTACTCTGGAGTCAGGTGTGCGGCTCAGGTGGGTTTTGGGGGTGAAATGATGGGCTGTGTGCTCCGTATTTGCTGGTAGTGGTTACTGCCGAGGGGAGTGAGGGGGCTCAGCCTTCAGCTGCATGGCGTCCCAGACCCCTGCCTATTCTCTGTGTGTTTCTGTATTTCGTCATCCTCCCAACCCCCATTTTAACAGATATTACAAAGGGGTGTGTCTCACGACTGATGTGTATATTTAATATAGTTTCCTCCTGAAGAGCTATTACTAAATAATTGGTATGTTTTATTTATTTATTTATTAAATTTATTTATATATATTTTTTATTTTTGGCTGCGTTGGGTCTTCGTTGCTGCACACGAGTTTTCTCTAGTTGGGTGTGCGGGCTTCTCATTGCGGTGGCTTCTCGTTGCAGAGCACGGACTCTAGGCACGCGGGCTTCAGTAGTTGTGGCTCGAGGGCTCTAGAGCGCAGGCTCAGTAGTTGTGGTGCACGGGCTTAGTTGCTGTGCAGCATGTGGGATCTTCCCGGACCAGGGCTTAAACCCATGTCCCCTGCATTGGCAGGGGGATTCTTAACCACTGAGCCACCAGGGAAGTCCCAATTGGTATGTTTTATAATCAGTAGTCAAGGAGATCTAGAAGGTATATTTTTAATAAGAAAGTGACTGTGTTCTACTTACGACCACTGCATGTTGACACCGTGTGAATGGGTTTCTTTTTTTAAAAAAATTATTTATTTATTTTAAAATTTTTGGCTGTGTTGGGTCTTTGTTGCTGCACATGGGCTTTCTTGAGTTGGCGGGGAGCGGGGGCTACTCTTCCTTGTGGTGCGCGGGCTTCTCATTGCGGTGGCTTCTCTTGTTGTGGAACATGGGCTCTAGGCGCATGGGCTTCAGTAGGTGTGGCACGCGGGCTCAGTAGTGGCTCGTGGGCTCTAGAGCGCAGGCTCAGTAGTTGTGGCGCATGGGCTTAGTTGCTCCACGGCATGTGGGATCTTCCTGGACCAGTGCTCGAACCCCTGTCCCCTGCATTGGCAGGAGGATTCTTTTTGTTTGTTTGTTTGTTTGCGGTACGCGGGCCTCTCACTGTTGTGGCCTCTCCTGTTGCGGAGCACAGGCTCCGGACGCGCAGCTCAGCGGCTGTGGCTCACGGGCCCAGCCGCTCCGCAGCATGTGGGATCTTCCCAGACTGGGGCACAAACCCGTGTCCCCTGCATCGGCAGGCGGACTCTCAACCACTGCGCCACCAGGGAATCCCCTGGCTGGACAGTTTCTGAATGAATGAATCATGCATAGGCACTGTCGACATGGGATTCCTTTAACCTTTGGGACTAAAGGTGGGGAAGAGTCCTGTTCTCTCACAGAACACCCCTCTGGGCCACTGTTGCCACCTGTTGCTGGAGAGTGACTGGTCGCCTGGCCCATGAGGGCCGTTTCCTCAGTCATGGGAATGGGAAGTGTTCCTGAAATTGATCGACCAGTCCTTGAGGCCAGCAGCGGCATCTTATTTCCGAAGTGGGGCTTTGTGGGGTGGTGGTCTGGGAGACAGAGCCCTCCTGGGTATGGGCTAGGGCTCTGGTAGCAAGTAACAGAAACCAGCCAACCAGCTCCCGTCGGACGCTTTTCTTTAGCATGCAGAGGTGTCTCCTGGGCTTGGCATGGAGATGCAGCTGGCCCTGAGGAAGGCGCAGGAATCAGAAGCTAGGCGGCTTTGGGACCCTCCCTCCACCTCTCAGCTCTCCTGTTGCCACACCCCCCGTGAGGCCTATCTGCACGTCTCCTGTCTGCACTGTGGCGCTGGCTGATTGTTGGCACTGTGTTTCAGTTCTAGGCATGTGCCGTTTATCTTGTTGAGTCTTTGTCTCAGGTGTGAATTTCCCTGAGAGAACCCAATTGGCCTGGCCTGGTTAGTCTCTGCTTCTCGTCCAGTCGGTAGCTACAGGCCTGGTGTTTGGGCCCAGCCTGCATCATGGGTAGGAAGTTTTTGGAAAAACTGGCCCTTGTGGGGAGGGCAGATTCTCTAGAAGGTATTTCCTCACCATTCTGGGCCTCGGTTTCCTTCGTTGGCAAGATGCAGGAGCCCTGACATCTGGGTGTCTGTAGGCTCTCTTGGGACCGGAGGGCAGGACTGCCACCTGGACTCTGCTCCCTGAGTCCCACCGGCTTCCTGCTCCGCTGAAGGCTGCACAGTTTGAGGATCTTGGTTTGGGAATGGTTCTCCGGTTTCTTGGCCACATGGCCCAGTGTGATCGAAGTCTGGCTGGGTCCCACCTGTTTTCCCCTGCAGTGCCTCTGAGGTGTAGAAGGCAGGCGGCAGGCCCAGCATCCACAGTGGTCACCTGCCCAGGGAGCAAGGATCCTGCTCACCGCGAATTCTTCCTCTCACCTCTTAGAGGGCTTATTATGGGAGCCGCGCCCTGGCGACAGCCACATGCTGCCTGGCATGGAAGGCACCACCCTGTATGTGGCGGCCGTGGGCAAGCCCTTCCCCCGGAGCCTCCGGACCTCATCCCTAGATGGGTCAGGATCGGTTGTGAGTTATGTGTATCTCGAACCGTGGGAGCTGACTTAGGTGTCCCAGAGTGAAGAGAGAATAATAGTGGCTTCTTACCAGTTAACAGAAAAAAATTATGGCTGCAGTGTCATTGGTTTTAAGTTTTTTAGTTAAGTTTTAGTTAAGTTTCCCTCCATAAATTTTCCTTAGTGTTTTGGCATCTGTTATTTGCCTGAATAAGCAAACAGCAAAGGAACACTAATAGCAATACCTGAAAAGTTAAGAGCTTGTTGTCTCTTTGGACATTTTTGCTTGTGGTTGTGACCTTACATTAATTTTTACATTAAGACATTCATGTAACATTCTCTTAGAAACATTGTTTTGAGTTCATCTGATGTGATTAGTGGCCAGGATTTTAGACTGGGAGAAAACACCTTGACTGAGAGATAATTCAGTGTCATGTGTCAGAATGCCTGGATTCAAGCTCTGTTGTGATTGCCTCTTTGCTGTGTGACCTTGGGTGAGTTACTTAACTTCTCTGTGTCTCAGTGCCAACCTTAGAAATGCAAAAAATAGGATTTACTTTATAGGGTGGACGTGAGCATGAGTAAGATGATACAGGTAGGGGCTTCCTTGGTGGCGCAGTGGTTAAGAATCTGCCTACCAATGCAGGGGAAACGGGTTCGACCCCTGGTCTGGGAAGATCCCACGTGCCGCAGAGCAACTAAGCCCGTGTGCCACAACTACTGAGCCTGTGCTCTAGAGCCCACGAGCCACAACTACTGAGCCCACATGCCACAACTACTGAAGCCTGTGCTCCTAGAACCCATGGTCTGCAACAAGAGAAGCCACTGCAATGAGAAGCCCGCACACCACAACGAAGAGTAGCCCCTGCTCGCCACAACTAGAGGAAGCCCACGGGCAGCAAGGAAGACCCAACACAGCCAAAAAAAAAAAAAAAAAGATGATACAGGTAAAGCTATGGGGACAGTGCCTCAATTAGCACTTAACAACTGGTACTGTTACAATCTTTGAGGCTTCCAGGAAGTTTGAGATTCACCCACAGTCTTTTAACATTTTGTCTCGGCATGTTTACTTTCTTTTTTTTAAAAAAATATTTATTTATTTATTTGGTTATGCTGGCTCCTTAATTGCAGTACGTGGACTCCTTAGTTGTGGCATGCAAACTCTTGGTTGCAACATGCATGTGGGATCTACTTCCCTGACCAGGGATCGAACCTGGGCCCCCTGCATTGGGAGCTCGGAGTCTTAACCACTGTGCCACCAGGGAAATCCCATTGGTGTGTTTACTTTCTGATTCCTGTGCCCATCCATTGATTGATCAGTGTTCACTCTCCCTCAGTGGACTCCTCGTCTTGTGGCTTCAAGTCACATCTGTGGTTGGATGCTTTCTGGAGCCTCATGCCTTGTGACCGGTCTCAGAAATCCTCGACGCCTCCATGGGGATGTCTGAGAGGCATCTGTCTAAAGGGGGTCTAACAGAAAGCCTTCTGTGTTCTCTTCTACTGGAATTTGCCCTCACTTTCAGTTCAGGGACACCCCATCCACTGGTTCTCATCATGGTCCTGTGGCTTATACTGCGAAGGAATCCCTAGCCCTTTGTCCTGGCTCACAGACTTTCTGTTGCCTGGACTTTGCCCTTGGGCTGCCCTTCCTCACCCTCTGCTCCCAGGTACGCTGCCTGCCGTCCAGCCTCTAAGCATGGGGCCTTTTCTTCGTAAGGTTTTGTTCTGTTCTCCCCCCAACCCTTTCCTGGGACCCTTTTTCCTGCAGCTTTCCACTTGTCCTTCACACCTTAGCTCAAATGCCATCTCCCCAGAGGCTCCCTCACCATCCCATCCCACTTGCGTCCCCAGCTGTTCCCTTCTCTCCCACACCTCTGCATCCATCTAGCGCCACTTGTGTTCCATCATGTTTTTCTTGTGTGTTTATTTGCCTGTCCCCAACCCCTACGTAAGCTCCTCGGGCACAGGAATCTTGCACGTTTGTTTTCTGCTATATCCATAATAGCCTGACAGCACCTGGCAAGTAGATGTTAAATAGAGAAATAAAATGTGTGTGTGTATATTATGAATGAACTTGTACTACCTGTCAAATACCATGCAAAGTGCTGGGGATGTAAAGATAGACAGGGTTCTTTCTTTTTTTTCTTTTTTAAATTAATTAATTTTTGGCTGTGCTGGGTCTTCGTTGCTGCACGCAGGCTTTCTCTAGTTGTGAGCGGGGGGGCTACTCTTTGTTGTGGTGCGCGGGCTTCTGTTTGTGGTGGCTTCTCTTGTTGCGGAGCACGGGTTCTAGGCACATGGACTTAAGTAGTTGCCCCAGGCGTGCTCAGTAGTTGTGGCACAAGGGCTTAGTTCCTCTGTGGCATGTGGGATCTTCCCGGACCAGGGCTCGAACCCGTGTCCCCTGCATTGGCAGGCGGATTCTCAACCACTATGCCACCAGGGGAGCCCGGGGCTACTCTTCATTGTGGTGTGCGGGTTTCTCATTGTGGTGGCTTCTCTTCTTCTTTCTTTTTTTTGTGGTGGCTTCTCTTGTTGCGGAGCATGGGCTCTAGGCACGTGGGCTTCAGTAGTTGTGGCACGTGGACTCAGTAGTTGTGGCTCGTGGGCTCTGGAGCACAGGCTCAGTAGTTGTGGCTCATGGGCTTAGTTGCTCCGTGGCATGTGGGATCTTCCCAGACCAGGACTTGAACCCGTGTCCCCTGCATTGGCAGGTGGGTTCTTAACCACTGCTCCACCAGGGAAGTTCTTATGCTGGAGGAGCTCAGAGTTTAATGGGAGATGGACAAGCAAAGAGAGAATTAAGTTGAACGTGAAGAGGAGCATGGTGACAAGTGCTGAGTTCTCCACGTTCTAACAAGAGCTGTGCCTGTGTGTGGCCAGCCCCCTTCCTTCAGGCTTACTAACACTGGCCTGGTGCCCAAGTCTGAGCAGAGAGCACAGGGGTCCAGGCCTCGTCACTGTCCTGTAGGTGCAGGTGCCTGGTAAGTGGCCACATGAGGAGAGTCTCTTGTAGATGAGAGTAATCTCAGTGGTATAGGGGCCCTCACTTGGTGAAGATTGGTCATGTCCTCAAGAAAGGGAGGCTGCATCTCCTTCCCTGATCTGATGTCTGTCCTTCTGCCCAGATAAACAGGGGACAAGGAATTGGAGACAGGTGGCAGGGTGGAGAGGAGTGGCAGCTGGGGAGTAGTCTGTCTTCTCCCAACTAGCTCATCACGGACACACATGTGTCCTTTGATCACGGTGGCACCTTGGAAGGTACCCTACTGGAGACGGCTGGCTGCCAAGTTGGGGGAGAAGAGGAGTGTTCTGTTGGTGACCAGGTCTGAGGTTCTTCAGCGCTGGCTAAGACAGCCACTGCTGGCCCTAAGATGACCTGATTCTTCTTGATGTCCATATTTTCAAAAAGGGCCCTCCCATGTCCCCTCCAAATAGTGTCACCGAAAGTCCTGGGTCAGGCCCTCACTGGGTCACCCTAAACCACTCACTGTGGCTGGGGGAGGGACCGAGTGCTCTGATTGGCTAGCTGGAGGTCAGGTATCCCTCTCAGTGGGTTGTCTTCACCCATGCCACAAAGAAAGATGGACTATTTACTAGAGGAAGGGGACAGACAGAATGAACTGCGGTCCATTGTTATTTATTCTTGGGGGAGGGTGAGTGCCCTGCGCAGGTGATGCTGGGAGTACATCTGGCTGGTGACTGTGTTTCGATCTCCTTCTCCAGAAAAGTTGCCAGACGGCCAGCATTGCCACTGCTGAAGCGTCCGCCCAGACCCGGAAGCATGCAGATGCTGAGGTGCAGACCGAGGCCCCTGAGCCGGCCAGCCTGCAGTCTGTGCCCCAGTATGATGGCCCCCGGCTTGTGGCCTTTCTCCGGAGAGTGGAGGCCATGGTTACCCGAGAGCTGAACAAGAATTGGCAGAGCCACGCGTTTGACGGCTTCGAGGTGAACTGGTCCGAGCAGCAGCAGACGGTAGGGATGGGCTGGTGTGGGCCTGGGATGTCTCAGGTTGAGGCTCTACCCCATTTTTAAGTCCTTCTTTTGTGCCATGCAAATAATAGTAACACCACCAATAGTAATAACAGCATTCACGGAGCTCATACTTTTTGCCAGGTACTAAGTTAAGAAGAAGTCACTGGGCCGTCCCTGCTGCCCTTGAAGTAGGTGCCCTTGTTATCTCCATTTCACCGCTGGTAAGCGGTAGAGGCAGGATTTGAACCTGGACAGTCTGACTCTGGATCTTATTTTCTTAACCACTCAGCTGTGTTTCCCCAGGCACTCTCTGTGCCAACTCATCTATCCCTCAGGACAACTGTATGAGGTAGTGCTATCCTGATCTCCAATTTATATTTATTTTTTATTTTTTCTTGGCCACGCCGAACAGTTTGTGGGATCTTAGTTCCCCGACCAGGGATCAGACCCGGGCCCCTGGCAGAATCCTAACCACTGGACTGCCAGGGAATTCCCATGATCTCCATTTTATAGATGAGAGTCAGAGGGGCTAAGGGACTTGTCCACAGTCATACAGCTGTAAGTGGCTGAGCTGGAGTTTGAGTCCTGGTCTGTCTGGTCTCACTGCCATGCTCTAGTGACTTCAGCATCGCCAAGTCTTTCTGGTCTCGAGGCACAGCTCAGAGCTGTCACCCTGTCAGCTCAGATGTCCAGTTGGGTACACAGCCTCTGCTTTGAGATCAGGTAACCTCTGAATGAAGGAGGGCCCCTTGGTGGCTTTTGCTCCACCCTGGTGTTGCCTGTGGACAGGCTGCGGAGCAAGCAGTAAAAACTTTGCTTATACAATGTTTTCTTCCTTTAGAAATGGAGATAATTCTGTATTCAGAGGTCATAAGCCCTCCTCTCCTCCCCTCCTCTTCTTGTATCTTCCTTCTATCTATTTCCAGATACATAGTTGCCCTGTTCCCATCAAATCGTTGATAGGTATGGGAAAGTCGGTTCATTTGAGAGAAATCCTCAAAATCCCTCTGAAAAACAGTTGCCAAGTCCAAACCCAAGTGTGGAGTCATTGATTCTTCTTAAGCAGAGCACAAGGAGAAGGTAATGAATGTTAAAAGCTCAGCTCAGCCTGCCCCCTTTTACAGTTGCATTCAGAGAGGTTAAGCTTTTGTTCTTAATTGTTGAGGCTTTTCCACCCTTCTGTGCAGTTAGTTTGGTCCACCTGTGTATTACTTTCTCCCCCTTTAAAAACTATTCTTTTCTGATTACAAAAGCAATACATGTTCATTATAATAAGTTGAGTCATCGCAGAAGTACAGAACATGTAATACGTAGACAGTGAGTGGGAGCCCTGGTTCAGAGGCCTTTCCCATGCTACACTGACACATAGCATTAGTGCTACTACGGTTGTCATTAAGAGCATTTTAAACAAAAATGGAAAGCACTGTACATTTTGTGACCTTTCTCACTCACCAGAGCTTTCCACGTCAGTTCCTGTAGAGGGGCCCCAGTCCCTCTATAACCTGCATCACATCCCACTGCACAGACACACCAGCCTTTCTTGAGTCCCCTGTTGTTGGACATCCCAGCAGCAGCTTCACTTCTAGACACGTGTCCTCCGGAAACACGTGAATGGGCAGGGGGTTGGGCAGCACCCTCTGGGTGGCCATGTGGCGTGTGGTCCCCTCATGGCCCTGAAGTTTCTTGCCTTTCTGAATGTTGGGCAGAGGAGTAGTGCTTTCAGATTTTGCTGTTATATGACAGAACTGAAGTGAATCTCTCTCTCACTTTGTTTTTCTTTTGCATCAGTATTTTGATTAGTTCTTCCTGGTGGAATTACTATTTTGGCTCACATGTCTGGTTGTTCTGTCTCTACTCCAGCTGTCTAGGTGTTGGCCTTGACATTTCACTGCCATCCTTGGCTCTAGTAGCCCCGGAAAGCCTGAGATGCCACTCTTTTTTTCTTTTCTTTTCTTTTATTTATTTATCATTTTTGGCTGCGTTGGGTCTCTGTTGCTGCGTGTGGGCTTTCTCTAGTTGCGGTGAACGGAGGCTACTCTTCGTTGTGGTGCGTGGGCTTCTCATTGCAGTGGCTTCTCTTGTTGTGGAGCACGGGCTCTAGGTGCGTGGGCTTCAGTAGTTGTGGCTCGTGGGCTCTAGAGCTCAGGCTCAGTAGTTGTGGCGCACAGGCTTAGTTGCTCCCCAGCCATGTGGGATCTTCCCAGGCCAGGGCTTGAACCCGTGTCCCCTGCATTGGCAGGCGGATTCTTAACCACTGCGCCACCAGCGAAGCCCTGAGATGCCACTCTTAATGAAGGACTGTAACTTCACAATTCTAAAATCAGTGACAACATGGCTGAACACTTCAGAATTAGAGATGAGGAAGAGGTGACCCAGGGCACCCCCTGAAACCTTTGACCTCTTTGCTGTGTCGTGTCCTGCCTCTTGTTTCCATGTGGGTGTGGCTGACTGCTGTGAGGCACTGTGACCAATCTTGGGGTCTTCTCTCTTCAGAAGCAAAGCCCGTTCTGTGTTGTCACGTTGCTACAGATGTCATCCGTCTGTGTATCTCTCTATCTCTCTATTTCTCTATCCATTTATTTATTTTTAATATTTATTTATTTGGCTGCACCGGCTTTTAGTTGTGGCACGCGGGATCTTTGTTGCCATGTGCAGGATCTTTAGTTGTGGCATGTGAACTCTTAGTTGAGGCACGTGGGATCTAGTTCCCTGACCAGGGATTGAACCTGGGCCCCCTGCATTGGGAGTGTGGGGTCTTAGCCACTGGACCACCAGGGAAGCCCCTATTTATTTATTTTTTATTACCATTTTTTATTTTATTTATTTATTTATTTTTGGCCGTGCTGGGAGGCTTGCGTGATCTTAGTTCCCTGACCAGGGATCGAATCCCGGCCCCCAGCAGTGGAAACGTGGAGTCCTAAGCACTGGACCTCCAGGGAATTCCCTATTACCATTTTTTAAATTGAAGTATAGTTAATTTACAATGTTGTGTTAGCTTCAGGTGTACAGCAAAGTGATTCAGTTATATATATATTCTTTTTCAGATTCTTTTCCATTATAGACTTGTTTCCTTTTTAACTGCTACATGATGTTTCACCATAAACTTTTTTTTCTGGAGTCAGGTTTGCTGAGGTATATTTTCCATACAGGTAAACTCATCCTGTGTGCTGTGTTGAATCTTGGCAAACACACACCCATCAGTGAAGGTATAGAACAGCCCATCTATCTTTTTTTTTTTTTAATTTTTATTTATTTTTGGCTGCGTCGGGTCTTCATTGCTGCCTGCGGGCTTTCTCTAGTTGCGGCGAGTGGGGGCTACTCTTTGTTGCAGTGCGCGGGCTTCTCATTGCGGTGGCTTCTCTTGTTGTGGAAAACGGGCTCTAGGCGCGCGAGCTTTAGTAGCTGCGGCACTCGGGCTCAGTAGTTGCGGCATGCGGGCCCTAGAGTGCAGGGACTTCAGTAGTTGTGGCGTGTGGGCTCAGTAGTTGTGGCGTGTGGGCTCAGTAGTTGTGGTACGCGGGCTTCAGTAGTTGTGGCGTGCAGGCTCAGTAGTTGTGGTGCACGGGCTTATTTGCTTCGTGGCATGTGGGATCCTCCTGGACCAGGGATCGAACCCATGTCCCCTGCATTGGCAGGCGGATTCTTAACTACTGCGCCACCAGGGAAGTCCTGAGGACGGCCCATCTTTCCATCCCTCTGCATTCTCATCTTTGGATTTTAAACTGTACTGATCATTGCAATTATAAATGGTGTTATGATACATTATGTATATAGTTTATTTTTAATATAAACTTTTATTAAATTTATAAAACATGCATAAACACATGCACAAATTACAAGTGTTCAAGTCCATACTTTTCACATAGTGAAAACATTTGTAGAACCAGGACTGAGATCAAGAAATGGAATGTCAAAAAAAAAAAAAAAAAATGGAATCCCAAATCCCCAAAGGTTTTCTCATGCCCCGTCTACTTCCTGGCCCCACTGTATGGCTTTGTTTTAAAATAACAGATTTATTGAGATATAATTTACATCCCATATCATTCTCCATTTGAAGTGTACAGTTCATTGAATTTTAGTATATTTCCAGAGGTATGTAACCATTGCCACAGTCAGTTTTAGAACATTTTCATCACCTCCCCAAAACAGAAACTCCATATCCATTAGCAGTCACTCCCCATTTCCCCCGCACCTCCTGGCAACTGCTCCACTTTCTGTCTCTGTAGCTTTGTCTCTTCTGGACATTTCATATAAATGGAATCATATAACAAGTGGTCTTTGTGATTGGCTGCTTCTGCTTAGCAGAGTGTTATCGAGGGTCCTTGTGTTGCAGCGTCTATCAGTGCATCATTCCTCTTATGGCTGAATCACACTCTGTGGTAGGGATATACCACACTCCGCTATTACGGATCATGCTGTGAGCATCTGTGTACAAGCGTGTGTTTCCAGTTCTCTTGTGTATATACTTAGGAGTGGAATTGCTGGTCCATGTGGTAACTCTAACATCTGAGGAGTTGCTAGACTCCTCAGCGGCTGCACTGTTCTGCATTCTCACTAGCAGTGCACAGTGCAGCTTCTTACAGATTTTGGATTCTTTCCATTGGATGGTTTCTTTATATGGGGTTATGAGGTCAAGAAGTGTGAAACTATTCACAGGAGTTTTGGTCTATGGTGCAAATACTTCCTGGAAAGTGTGTCTGTGGTGCAAAATCCCTCGCCGTGGCCGGCATCGCCGGCCTTCTCGTTAGCTGCTGCTGGCCACCTATGGGCTGAGAAACAAGGTGCCAGAGTTTAAAAAAAAATGTGTGTGTGTGTTTAAATACACATAACATAAAATTTACCATTTTAACCATTTTTAACTGTACAATCCTGTGGCATTGAGTATATTCACATTGTCGTGCAACCATCACCACCGTCCAGCTTCAGAAGCCAAAGCTTTTGAAACAGATGTGAGTACAGGGTCCAGCTCTGATCTGGAGCCTGGAGTCTGTCTCAGTTCCCAAGGCCCTTCCTTCTGGGTTTCTGGAAGCATCCTGTTAGGGGAGATGTTGGGATGAAGGCTCCACACTTTCCCCTAGGGCTGGACGGTGGCCTTGAATCACTTATAGGGATTGGGAGGCCCAAGGCTGTGTGTGCTTTTTGTTACACTGCTGGGCGGCTTTGGGGCTCAGGGTTGGGGGTGGTTTGTCTCTTGCAGGTGACCTGCCTCCACACCCTGGGCTACCCCCCAGCCCAAGGACAGGGTCTGCATGTGACTGGTGTCTCCTGGAACACCACTGGCTCTGTGGTGGCCTGTGCCTATGGCCGGTGAGTGGCAGCAGGGCTGGGTGTGGGGCAATAGAAGGCCCTCAGACCCTCGTCTGAGCCTCTGTCTCCCCGTCTGTGCAGTAAGGGGTTGGCCCAGAGCTTGGCCTTTCTGGGAGTCTTCCTTCTCAAGGCTGCCTGGGCATCAGGTTGGCAGGAAAAGAGCAGGGAAGGGACTCCCAGTGCCCACCTGCCAGCACTGGGCAGTGGGCCCCAGGCCTGCCTCACCTGCTCCGAGAGCTGTCTCCTGATACGCCCAGGTTCGCCCAGCTGGAGACCCTTTTCCAGAGAAACTCATGCCCTCGGGGTGCCTCAGAGGAGCCTCTGCCGCTTTGATACCGAGCACAGTGTCTGTGTGTGATGGGGCTATAGAGGCTCACCTGTTTGGGGGAGTAGGGGGTGAAGGTGTGTCAGGTGATAGGAGCACAGTGGGGGCAGGGTGGGTTGGGATGAAGCCCAGGCCGAGGGGCAGAGCTAGCTCAGGCACGTCTGTGCAGGCTGGATGACGGGGACTGGAGCACGCTGAAGTCCTTTGTGTGCACCTGGAATCTGGACCGGCGAGGCCTGAACCCGCAGCAGCCGTCGGCGGTGGTGGAGGTGCCCAGCGCCGTCATGTGCCTGGCCTTCCACCCCACGCAGCCATCCCACGTTGCAGGTGAGACGACCAGCCTAAGTTGCCTCTGCTTCCCACCCTGCAGAGGGTGGCCAAAGCCCTCCCTTGGGCCCTCAGCCCCTGGTCACGGCCAGGGCAGGTCTGTGGGGGAAGCAGAGACCACAGGTGGCCCTGACCCCTGGGCTCAGGTGAGGATGCTGGGGGTGCCCGTGCTGGGTGCAGAGCTTGGAGGAGGCGGCAGGTCCTTAGCTGAGTCTTGAGGGGGTGTGGGCCGTGCAGAGGTGTGGCCTGGTCGGGACAAGAGGCAGGATGAAGCAGGCACCCTTGGGGAGTTGACAGAGGTGATGAGCTGTGCACGTTGGGGAAAGGGGGCAGGTGAAGCTGGAGGGAATGGAGGGTGCTGGGTGGGGGATGGTAGCCTGGCAGTGGGAGAAGCTTCCTGGGGAGGGGTACAGCAGGCTGGAGTGTGAGGCCCGGGGACCAGGACGTTTCTTCCTCAGGACTGTTTTCGAGAAAGTGGCCCCACGTCCTGGCTGAGTGGGTGGGAAGGGTGGGGGCTTGTCCAGGAAGCTGGGCTGCTGCGTGGGTCGGCTCCTGACCAGGCCCTCTTGGTCCCGCAGGGGGGCTGTACAATGGCGAGGTGCTGGTGTGGGACGTGAGCCATCCGGAGGACCCACTCCTCTGGCGCACGGGCCTGACGGACGACGCGCACACGGACCCCGTGTACCAGGTCAGAGCAGCGGCATGCTTGGCGGGTGGGGAAGCACGTCCTCCCGGGCTGCGCCTTGCTGTCGCGGGCCTGCTCCACGACGCGGGGCAGGAGAGGGGGCGCCTGCTCGCCACAGCCAAGGAAGAAGGTCACCAGGGAGCTGGCAGTGAACAGCTGCTTCTGGCATTCTCAGAGCTCCCAGGCCATGAGTCACACCCGCCCCTTCTATCAGCGCCACAGTCCCCACTGTCCTGCTTTTCTGCTGGGACTGGGGGGACCGTGGAACCCTCTGGTGGGTGAGGCGGCTCCCAGGCCTCCCCGCATAAGTCTCCCTGGAAGAGAAGGGGAGGGGGGAGGGGAGGGACACCTGGTCTTGCTGGGAGATGGAGCAGGCGTCCCTTCTCAGCTTGGCCCCGCACACTGTTGTCCAGGTGGTTTGGCTCCCGGGGCCCCAGCATGGCCACCGCTTCCAGGTGCTGAGCGTGGCCACTGATGGGAAGGTGCTGCTCTGGCTGGCGGTCGGGGCTGGCCGGCTGCAGCTCAGCGCGGGCTTTGCCCTGGCCGTGCAGCAGCTCCCCAGGAGCACCAAGCTGAAGAAGGTACGAAGGGGCGAGGCTGCTGCCCTGGAAATGGGCCCCCGAGGCAGCCCCAGGCTGTGGGACCCCTGAGCCAGTGAGCCTGGGGGCAGGCAGGCGGGAGCCACTGAGGGCCACAGCGTCCACGCACGTGCCTGGGCTCCTTGGGGACACCGTGAGCGGATTCCCTCTGCTCTGCCCTGCTGTTCTTTTCTCCACAGCCTCCCCGGGGGGAGACCGAGGTGGGTGCCACAGCAGTGGCTTTCTCCAGCTTTGACCCAAGCCTTTTCGTGCTGGGCACGGAAGGCGGCTTCCCGCTCAAGTGCTCCCTGGCAGCGGAGGAGCCCGCCCTCACGCGGATGCCCAGCTCTGTGCCGCTGCGGGCCCCGGCACAGTTCACCTTCTCTCCCCACGGTGGCCCTGTTTACTCTGTGAGCTGCTCCCCTTTCCACAGGTAGGGAGGGCCGGAGCCTCCTCCGTCAGCCACAGGGCCTCTGGCACAGGGAGGGTGAGGGAGTCCCACCAGGCCACACATAGCACTGCTTAAAGGACCTGCGGTCTGCCCTGGGCCTAGGTCTTCCCCATTTGAGCCCCAGTATCCGGAGCTCCTGGGGTTGGCGCCAGGTAATCGGCCCCTTACTTTCGAGGAGGACCCCAGGTTTGGGGGCCTAGGGAGGCCTCTCATGAGCCTGACAGCCCATGAGGAGTCGGGCAGGAAGCCCCCAGCCACACCTGAATCCCCAGCGCTCATCCCCTGCCTGGCTGTCTGCCCTGCATCCTGTCTAGGAATCTCTTCCTGAGCGCTGGGACCGACGGCCACGTCCACCTGTACTCCATGCTGCAGGCCCAGCCCCTGACCTCCCTGCAACTGTCCCACAAGTACTTGTTCGCTGTGCGCTGGTCCCCAGTGCGCCCTTTGGTGTTTGCGGCTGCTTCTGGAGAAGGTAGGAAATGGACACGAGGCTTGGATGCGTTGAAGCTGGCATAAGCCCAGCCTGTACCTGGAATTCTGGGTTGGGGAGACTCTACGTGGGGTGAGGATGACTTTCATTGTGTGGGGTGGAGAGCTGAACTGAGTAACAGCCTGATCTTGTGCACAGGAAACTGTGAAGAGGCTGCTGCTCTGGGCCTCTCTTACCCCATGAATCTCCCCTTTAAGGTGATGTGCAGCTGTTTGATCTCCAGAAAAGCTCCCAGAAACCCACAGTTTCGATCAAGCAAACCCAGGATGAAAGCCCAGTCTACTGTCTTGAATTCAATTGTCAGCAGACTCAGCTCCTGGCTGCTGGCGATGCCAAGGGCGTGGTAAAGGTGTGGCAGCTAAGCAGCGAGTTCACTGAACAAGGACCCCGGGAAACAGAGGACTTGGACCAACTGGCAGCAGAGGTGGCCACCTGAGGTGGGGGGAGTCCCAAGTACAGAGGCAGGTGGGGTGAGGCTACATCTGTGCTGTACGTTTCTGATGGAAGCTGAATGAAGACACGACAAGCTTTGGGGGGAGTCATTTATTTGTCTTTCACATGGAAACAGAAAACTGGGAGGGAGAACAAAAGAGGAACTAGCCAGCTGCTTAGATATTTCTGCAGTCGGAATGGGGCAGCTGGCTTCACGACAGGAAGGGGTCCCCACAGCAACATGGCACTGGCGACTGGACCAGGAGCAGTTCACTGAAGCACCATTTTCTACTAAGTCTCACCCCAAGCTAAGCAGGTTAAGGTTACAATGGAAAGCAGCACTGTCTGGAGGATTTTTCTTAAGAGCACAGAGATGAGTTGACATGCAGCAAGGCGATGGCAGGGCAAGCGGTGTGGGCCAGGCTAACCTAGGAGCAGAGGATCAATTCACGAAGAGCGAGCGGGTAAATTCAACGTAGTCAAAAGCAGTGGGGAGTTCGCGGCCCTTGCCGTCCACGTAGGGCTTCATGTGGGAGACGCAGTAGTCGGCTTGTTCCCGAGTCAGGTTCTGGAGGGCAAGGTGGCACCTGTCAGCCAAGCCCCCACCAGCCATGCCCACTGAGGCCGGGGGACGAGGCCGACTTCAAGAACGTTAATGCCCAAGCTTCAGGACCTCTGCTGCTACGGCCTTTAGCCTGGACTGAGTTTCATTTGAAACTAGGGATAAAAATGACTGCACCCAGCAGCTAACGCTCAAAACCGGGGTGCGTTACTCTAGACTCGGCTCTGCCCCTAACCAAGGGGGCAACCTTGCCTGGGCTTCACTTTTCAAAGGAACCCCTCACCCCCACCCCAAGCTAGGGAAGCAGAGCCCCAGACCTGGTACAGCTCCTCCTTGGTCACGTAAGGCTTCCCTTCGGAGCTCAGGGCCCGGAAGGCGCTCTCGATCTCCTCACTGGACTTGACGTTCTCGGTCTCACGGCTGATCATGAAGGCCATGTACTCTTGCAGGGAGACGTGGCCGTCCCTGGGGGGCCAAGGTGCAGTGAGCAGGGAGGGTGCGGTAGGAGCCACGTGCAGAGCTGCTTCTACCACGTTCCCTGATGCTCACCTGTTTGGATCCACAGTGTCCAGGATGGCCTCGAACTCGGGGTCGGGCTCCCCTTCCTCCACCATGGGCAGGTCATAGCCCAGGGAGCGCAGGCAGGACTTGAACTCCTGGTGGTTCAGCCGGCCAGACTTGTCCTTGTCAAAGTGTCTGTGGCACAAGGCCGAGGGCTCAGCACAGAGGCCCTGCTGCTGAGCCCACCTCCCCCGCCAGGAAGGGCGCAGCGCATATACTCACTTAAACATCATGCTGAATTCTTTGAGGGCCTCCTCGGTCACCCCGGTCGTGTTCCTGGAAGAAAGAACAGAATTAGGGACCGGATACTCCACCCCATACAGCTAAACTGACTGCTGGACGTGGGGGCGACCCTGCTTCCCACGGCCCCTGCTGCTGCTGTGCCCACCCGGGGAAGCTGCAGGTACCTGGCCTGGATCTGCTGCTCCAGGTTGTGCTGCATGCGCATGCCCAGCTGGTCGAGCTGGTCCCACTGCTGGGCCAGGCCCACGGTGCTGTGCTCTGTGTACTTGTTGTCCAGGATCAGGGCTTCCTCCATGGCCGCCCCCAGGTCCTCAATCTTCTTGAGCTGACTTCTCATGGCTCGAATCTCCTGGTGCTTGCGCTGCAGGGGTGAGGGAGCAAAGATGTGTGGGACAGGGGCTCTTGCCTCGGTTACCAGGCCCGAGAGCCTGCTTAAACAGCCCTCCTCGGTCTCTGCACCCCCAGCCTGAGACCTGCAGGGCTGCCTGCAAGGGGAAAGTGGGGATGGGGTGAGGTTGAAGAAATCCAGCAGCCTCAACAGAGGAAGAGGCGTCAATGTGACAGTCACACATCAGTGGGTTGACCTGCCAGGGAAACAGTATAAGTACTGAGGACCAAAGGAGCCTCCTTCTCTCCCAGTAGGGCTCCTGGTAGCAACTGTCAAAGACAAAAAACTCTTTAAAATGAGGGAGGTCCTGGGCTGCTTTGGGGAAAGGGGGTACCTGACCAGCCCACCTTGTACCCAACCTGAAGCCAAGTAGGCCTGCTGGCAGTGGTGGGATGAAGGGTTTTAGGTGGGCCAGAAACACTAAGGGCACTTACTTTGGTAGCTTCAAGCTGGGATTCGAGGGTCCCGGATTCTTCCACCATGCAGGACCTAAACACAGAAGCACAGTGAGGCAGGAGGCCCGATTGCCAGCTCGAAATTAACTTCCCTCAGATAAAAGTGCCTGCAGTCTCAAATTCCTCTTATTAGGATATGAAACCTATCTGCTACTGTCTATCTTTTCTTCAGCAGCTCTGGGAGCCAGGGAGGGCAGGTAATACTTCTCCAGTATACTGGGAAGCTGCTGCCTGATGTGGTGTGCCACCTGGTAAGGCCAACAGATAAGCCAGGGCTGAGCCCCCATCCAGCCTGCTCCCCGCTCCCCAGCTGGGACCCCTTCTCATGTGGCTGGCTCCTTAAGCCCACCCAGGCTGTAGCGTGGTACCTGATCCAAGCTAGGCCCTTAAAGGGTACCTCAGGAACTGATTTTAAGTTCCACAGGAACAGAGAGGGGCTGCAGGCCTGGCAGCATGCTTCCTCTGCAACCAGGGGTAGAAGGATGCCTGTGCAACCCTTCAGACAGGAGACCTGAAGGTTAGGGGAGGCTGGCAAGCCACCCCAAGAAGTCCTGGAGTCTCCTGCAGGCTCCTGAGGGGAGCCACACACTAGGATAAGTGACAGCAGTGGGAGGAGAGGCAGTCAGATGACCCCTTGACATGGGAACTGGGGTGTGAAGATTATGACCAGATTTGGGTTTGGTCCTGCCCAAAGGAGAGGTGGCTACGACTAAGCCCCAGATTCAGGTTCTATCATCTACAGACACAACGCCAGAGGCTCCTTCCGGGGCTAAGTTCTGAGGAGCAGGGGGCCTCTGGGGAGCCTCTATCTTCCCAACAACAGTGTGAGGTCACAGAGGCTACCAGTGAACGAAGACAAATGAGGTTACGTGCAGGGATGAGTCACACTGTGTGTGTGTCCTGGGTGGGGTTTTAGCCCGGCCTCCCCTGTACCCACCTTTGCCCCAACCTACCCTTTCAACACCCAGCGAAGCCAGCATTAGCTGTGAAATGTCCCTAGGTTCAAAGTGCTCTAGCAAGGCAAGGCACCAGGCTTCCTCCTACCCCAGCAGGTCAGACTCACAGTCACGCCATGTCCCCCCAGGAAAAGCACACCCCCAGGACCTGGGGGCAGGAGGCCGGGTGCTGGTGCAGTGGGAGGAGGGCAGACCCCTCCTTCCCATGCGGCCACTGGCGGTGGGTTAGTCAGAAAGCAGAGCCGCCTGGGGAAGTCAAGAGTGCACTGGTAAAACCACAGCGAGGTAAGAAGAGAAAGAGGAGAAAAACCTTCCAGACAGATCATCCCCAACTTCATACTGATAGACACGAATGACCCGACGATACGCTATGCTATTCAAAGAAAAGAAACCAAATGAATACACCAGCGGAAGGGGAGGCAAGAGCACACCGAGACAGACACACACCACAAGGCCCAAGCTGGTCAGTGCACAGGCAGGGCCACCTGGCGCCCAGGCAGGGACGTGGTACAGGCCAAGCCGACAGCCGGCCTGGGAGGGCAGGCAGCCTTGGGCGGCTCGCGTGGGGACCGGGCAAGACGGGACAGGGCTGGGAGGAGCCACATGGTAAGGGGAGCATGGCACCTCGTGGAGACAAGTCCAATGCCAGCAGACACGGCCACGGGCACTGGGGAGGAGAACGGACCCCAGGGCAGCTTATGAGCTCGAGCCGAACCTGTGATCCCAGGATCCTGCCCCACTCTGCCTTCAGCACGTGCTCGCATGAGCGAGGGTGACACTCCTCCCACTGCCTCCTTTTAACGCCTGATGTGTCTGCCTGCAGGGCCTCGGGAGCGCTAGTCTAAGCCACCATGGTCCCGGGAGAGAATGCAAGGGTGCCCGATCTGGGCAGAGGCCAAGGCCTCCTGGGGAGGCCCCACTGGCACCAGGCAGGACAGCCCTGCTCCTCTCGGGGCTCCTCCCAAGTCCTGTGTCTCTCCATCACCCAGAAACCCTGAGCAGCTGGGCTTCCTCTTGGGGCAAAAGACAGCCTCAGCCCTCCGTGGGGGCACTGGGGGAGGAGGGGTCAGTGCACAGACGGGGACTTAGTGCACCAGCTGGAGCCCCTCAACAATGTCATCCTATTTCACGCCCATGACATGATCCCAACGGACACGTGGGGGAACAAGGCAGAAAAGAAGTCCAGTATAATCCCAATGGCTGAATAATGGGGATTCTCAGAGGCTCTGGACTCCAGCTCTGGCTTTCGGGCCCCATCTTAGAGAACCCTTGGAATCTGAACAGGAAGGTGGGAGCGGCTCCCCTCCCCACACTGCAGGCCGTCAGGGACAGTGGGCCATGGGTGCCAGGGAAGGGGGCGAGGGTAGGGCAGGGGACGTGCAGCCTGCCCCAGGCAGGAAGGTCCATTCTGGGATCCTCTGCAAGCCAGGCCACGAGGGGACAAAGGGCAGAGGGACAAGCACACTAGACACCATCACACCACAAGCCCGGAGAAATAAGAAGTCAATATTAACCCATCGAGGAGATACGTTCTGTGGAGATGGGATCCAAGCAGCCACAAGACAAGGTGGTGTCCGGACAGCAGCATCGCGAGGTGGGGGACAGAGGCAGACACAAGAAAGAAAACAAAAACAAAACCAAGGTCATCAGTACCCACGCTGCGCTCAACCCTGTACCCCTGTCACCGTCGCTGTGCAACCACGGGCGACGCTCAGTCCCACCCAATCCAGGACATCCAGCGACTCCACCTCTGGAGACGTTCCTTCGAGAACCCTCCCAACTCTGCCCACCCCTCTGGCTCCAGCCAGACCAGACTGCGCTCCTAACCCTTCTTTCCACACTCTGGAGCCCGAGGCCTGGGCATTCAGCCCCCAGGACCGAGCACTCCCGGGGCCGCACCTGGTCTCCTGGATCCACTGGTGGAAGGCGTTGGCGTGCTGGGCGAACTCCTGGCGCAGCTTGTCGTTCTCCTCCTGCCGGCGCTGCTCCTTCTGCAGCTCCAGCTCCCTTTCCTAAGGACCGAGGGAGGAAGAGGCGTGTCATCCCCGCCCCGCTTCATGGACAGGCTCGAGGCTCAGCCACTGACCGGCTCGTCTCAACATTTGAGAGGAACAGGGCGTAGTTTTCTGAAGCTACTCGGGGGGTCAGGGAGGACGAGCTGTTCATCTCAACCCACAGACAGCACGGAAGGCGTCTGGGAGGCATTCGCCAGCCCGCTTCCCCAGAGACCTCACAAGACGCTGGGGGGTGGGTGGGAGGGCCGATCACAGCCATGCGGGCCAGCGGGACCCACACAGGGTGACTTGTGATGAATGAAACTGCGCTTCCTCCCCCATCTCCTCACGCTTCAGCCAGGAAGGGCTTCCCTGCCCAGCGCCACACCCGGCCCAGTGGAGAAGGGCACCTTGATGATCTTCTGCAGGTTCCTCCAGGTCTCCTCCAGGGCCTCCATGGTGAACCAGGTGTACGGGTTGGAGGCCACGCGGAAGCTCTTGATCTGGCGGTCCAGCTCGGCCAGCTGGTTGAAGTCGGCCTGGGCCGAGCTGAGCGAGGAGCGGAAGGCGTCATGGGCCTCACGCAAGGCCTTGATCTCTTCCAGGGAGTTGCAGCGCACCGGGTCTGTTAAGTCCTCCTCTGCGTTTTCAAACCAGCTGTTGAAGGCGGAAGCCTTTTTGGCAAAGGTCAGGAAGAGGTCCTCCACCTGAAAGCAGAGGAGACTGAGTCAGCACAGCTGCAGGGGCTGTGTGGACCATCCTTGGTGGGCGGGTGGGGGGGCGGTGGTGTGGGCACCAGGAAGGCGGGGGTCGTCCCCAGGGTGTCGGGCTTGCTCGGCTTGGCTCGGCTCAGCTCTCTGCCGCCCTCCTCCCACTGCTGAAAAGTCCTCCCTCTTTCTCCCCTTTCCCTGGGGCGTGCAAGCTCAGTCTTCCCGGAAGCTTCCGAGCAGCAGCCTCCTGAAGGCAAGGGTCCCCTTCCCTTGGTTTACGCCGACTCCACAGCCCCGTGCAGAACCTCTGTCCCGGGAGAGGGGTTTGCTTTCCCTGTGCGTTGAGCTGGTTGAGCTAGGCCGGGGCCAAGCTCACCTTGCGGAAATGACTCTGCGCCTCCAGCAGCTTCTTCTTCCGGGTGGCTGAGTTGGCCAGAAGCTGGCTCCACCTTTTCATGAGGGCGGCGTGCCGGGCCTCGATGGCCTTTGACTGGATGTGCTTGGCGGCCAGCAGCTGATCTTTGAGGGCAGTGATGTTGGCGATGCCCTCCTGCTGGAAGGCCTGCAGGCCAGCATCGAAGGTTTCCTGGAACGAGGAGCGAGAAGGCAACATGCAGGGACCGCACTGAGATGAGACCGTATGCCTCCCGGCACCTCAGCTCGGACGGCACCTGCGTCTGTCCAGCCAGCTGCCCAGGCCAGACTGTCAGCCTCGAGTCCCCACCTCCTCCTGACCCTTGGTCACACCTTGGTCACCACTTTGCTGCATCTCCTCCAGACCTCAGGTCACTGAGGCAGCTCCTCCCAGGCCCTGCTTTCAGCCTCGGGCTGAGGCACCCGGGCTCTCCCCACTACCTCTGCCAAGAATACCCGCCCAGCTCTTCACCAACCACTTTCAGTTTACCCTCCGTGATCTAGCTTGGATGTCACCTCTGGGAAGACTTTCCCGTCAACGCCTGCCTGCTGGAAACTGAGTCAGACACCTCTTGAGTGAAGTCCACATCCTGCTGTGCTCTGCCCTGTTAGCACCCATCAGGCTGCAGCTCAGAGGCCTAATCTGAGAGCTTCCTGAGGACCAGGAAGCTTGTTCACTGCTGGCCCCTAGGGCCTAATATAAATAGTCAAATGTCTCAATGAAAGATGCTAACCATCACTCATTCACCAGGAAATACTATTTGAGTACATTTCAATCAATCAACAAAGCAGCCACGACTGACCTGTTTGGTAAGGAGAGTTTGGACAGAAGATAGATCTCGACCATAATCATCTGTCTTCAAGCTGTTCTCCTTTTCACCTAGAAAACCAAGCATGGGAAATCAACCATCCCTTTTCAATGTGACAAATTTAAAAGAAAAGAAGAAAACTGAAGCACCTATTATTTTGCTTACATTTGAATTCCAATACTACTGACAGCAGTCTCTGAACCCAAATGAGCTGGCTCCTCCCTGTACCTGGGCCCCCTTCTACATCTGTGTCCTGAAGGGGTCCCTCCAGCCTGTCCTAGATGCTGTTCAGTCGCTACTGATGCGACAGCAACTACCAAGGTCATGTGGGTCCTGAAATCGGTGCAGTTCCTCCTCGCCTGGGGGCTGGATCACACCCTGGACCCGTGTAGCTCGGGGACGGTGCTGGTGCAGGCTGGTCCGGCTCGTGGGGCCCTTATTTGTGTTGTGGTGCCCACTGCTTCTTTCAGCGTTACAGGACCTTTGTTTCGTTAACCCTCGTGCCGGCCCAGGGGCACTGCTGAGGCTCGGCTCTCTGCCTCAGGACCCTGTCTCCCGCTGCCACCAGTGGTCTACCCGGTGGCAGGGGTCTCTGATACGCTCACATTCCAGCGGTTTCTTCTCTGCAGAAGAAAACCAGCTGCGTAGGAAGCAAACAGGCTGTGGTTCTGAACAATCTTCCCGGCCCGGGAGGGTAAGAGGTTTGGGCAGCGCCGAGGCCATGCTTACCAATCCAGGACTCCACCACGTCAGCCTTCCAGTTGAACTGAAGGAAGGCCGAGTTCTCGTCGAGCTTTGCCTTCCTCTGGGCGGCAGCTTTCTCCAAGTCTGATACTTTCCCATTCAGGCCCTTCATCTTTGAAGAGATGTTCTCCTCATGGTGATTGTTCTAGGCCGTGGAGAAGGCACACCCTGTCAGCTTGGCCCCTGCTGCGGTTACCTGATCTGCACCCTCCCTGCAGGGCGCAGGCAGGCTTGTAACCTCTGTGACAGGCCGTGCTCCCCTGCCCACCGCCAGGAGAATGGGGGAAGGCTTTTCTAAGAGCCTTAAAGAGATGAACACTGGCAATTCTACTCCTATAAGTAATAATGAGGAATGTGATAAAATGTTAAGTCACGATGATATATTCATTAGTGTCATTTCTGACAGCAAAAACTTAGAAAAAGCCTAAATAATTATGACTCAATGGCTACTATACGTATGCAATAAAAACAATGGCTTGGAACAATGTTTTCACACTGTGGATATTAAAAATTATTAAGCCCCAAACACTCTGATGCAGTCTTGGTTAAAACTGTATGTGAAAACACAAACCATAAGTCAGCATAAAATTCAGAAAGAAACTCAGGGAGGAAACGAAGATTGCTGTTGGAACGAGAGCACCAGGCTCTCTGCCCCAAGGCTGAAGGACATTCACAAGCCGTCATCTCACAGGTGGGGCGCACTTGTGTGTGGGGAGTCGTACACAGGCCTCATCTACGCGGACATGGTCTGTATCTGAAATTAGTCTCCGTTAGGTTGTTTGCCCACAAGAGTGAGGAGAAAAGCTCCCTAGTGAACACAGGTTTTAACTACAGTTACCTCCTGTGGACCAAATCTCTAGTCTTAAGGCCTGATCACCAGTGCAAATTCTGTGATGAGGAATTTTATTTACTCATTATGTGTTTGTGACAGGAAATCAGTCGATAGAAGTCATTTGTCTCGTGCAACTACATGTCTTGTGGACCTCGTGACAGATCGCGGCACCGCGTTTAGTCTGGATTTCAGCTGGGGAGTGACTCGACTTCACTGCTGCTGAGAAAGCACCAAGACCCCTTATTTTTTGCTTTCTCCCTAGAAAGCTGTTTGAATGAAATGAACCTTGTGATTCTGACAGACACATTTATAAAACATCCTGGATAGCAGCCAGGTTTCACACAGCGACGTACACCCACTGCACAGCTGCCGTTTAGCCTAGTGGATGCCTCAGCATGAGGAGAGTCTGGAGGGTCCGGCACGGAGGTCTCACTGGGGCCATCTCCGGTGGTGGTCCTATGGGTGACTGTTTTGACCTGCCCACTTGTGTTTTCTACCACCTCTAGAAAGAGCTTGTATTCCTGGAGAAGTAAACTAGAAGAGCAAACACACGGGAGTGCCAATGTCACAGCAGGGATGCTTCTTTGCTTAATTAAAGCAGAGAAAAACAACTGCTGCAGAATGGCTTTACTAACTGCCTTCAAGAAGGGGGTAAATATCCAGATAAACACGGAATGCAGGAATGGAGCCGCTACCGGTCTCCACGCAGACCTCTGTCTGGTGAGTATCCCGGGGAGGAGCTTTGCGGGTTGTGGTACCAGCACGCGGTGTCCCGGAGCGAGAAATGAGGGTCTTACCAGCGGGCCAGGCTCACCTTCTTAATGAGGTCTTGTCCGTTAGTGCAGACGTCATTCACCCGGTCCTTGTGGACAGTGAAGTCTGTCTCGAAGGCTTCATGTTTCTTCAGTAAGCCCTGGAGGGGAAACAGCAAGGCTCGCCACTGAGGGCCTGGCACGTGCGTGCGGTGGGCCAGGCCCCGGGGCCAGAGGAGCAGGACTGGAAGGTGCCCTCGCACGCACCCCAGTCCAGCTGGGGCTAAGACAACAGACAGGTACAGGATAAACAGAAAATCCTACAGCAGTAAAACGAGGACACCGCGAGCATAACCAGAGGCCTTTCTGAAGGGGTGAGGCTGCCGCCAGTCAACCAGCACAGGCCCCTTTCCCTGTAGGAGACCAGAGAATGGACACCGAGCAGCCTTCAAATAAGCACGAACAGAACAGTGACACCCGCCCTAGGGTTTAACCGGAGCACATCTCCTGCGGGACCTCCCAAATCTTGTCTTTTCCTCCGTACAGCTGAAGTGCTGGAGACAACACCCCTCGTGTCGGCTTCCAGGGAACACAGCGATGCAGAGGACAGGAAACCACTGACTGCATCTGCCTCCTACCTGCATCCCCCAACTAGCTGAACAGGATTCCCACTGGGAGGAGCGCAGCTCTGGGGCTACCCTGACCCTCGGGAATGCTAACTCTGCTTCCACAGTTGGTGGCACGGACGGAGGAACACCCGACCACAACGTGCAGTTCCTCCTATGAAGAGGGGAGTCGCCTCACCCCCGAGACCCAGGGCTGCTCTGTCCCACAGGCTACGCCTTAGGATCCCTGCAGCCTTGCCTTTGCCTCTTTGAACGCTGCCTGAAGAAGCTGATCTAAGCTGCCCGATGGTGAGAGGCCACGTGGAGGGGACTGAGACGTCCCAGCTGGAGCCACCTGAGTGCCATCACCATGCACCTCTCAGCCCAGAGGCCTTCTGCCTCAGTGCAGCTGTGTTAGGGGGTCCCAGTGAGAGCAGCAGAGGCAATGCCCATCAATGCACAGAACTGTGGGAAATAAACTTGTTTTTAGGGTTGTGACACAACAATAGGTAACCAATGTTATTTAGGAAATATGTTACGGGTTGAACTGCATCCTCCCAGAGATATGGGTCCAGACCGTAGCACCTAAGAATGTGGAAACGAGTCCTCTGCAGGTGCAATCAAGTTAAGACAGGTCATCAGGGCGGGTCCTAATCCAGTATGACTGGTGTCCTACATATATAAGAAGAGGGAAATCTGGACACAGACACAGGCAGACAGAATGCCACGGGGACACAAAGACACAGAGGGAAGACAGCCATGAGAAAGCACAGCAGAGGTTCGAGTCACGCTGCCACAAGCCCAGCTACCAGAAGCTGGGAGAGGCAAGAAGGGTCCTCTCCTAGAAGCCTCGGCGAGAGCAAGGCCCCGTCGACACCCTGATCCCAGGCCTCTGCCTCGCCAACCAGGACAGAACAAGTTTCTGTTGTTTCAAAGCCACTCAGTTTGTGGTACTTCGCTAAGGCAGCCACAGGAAACTACAGGGTTCTAGTAACCTGTGGTTAACGATACCAACCATACTGCTGGGCTGACAGCAGGACTCCATGAACTGGGGCTGACAAAGTCACCCCAATTTTGTCTACAGAGGGGCAGCGTCTCTTGCATGGGATCTTGAGGACCGAGACCCGCCAACGAGACGCCGGCTGCCGGCTCTGAGTGCTCTCCTGGGAAGAGCACGGCCACCGAGCAAGCTGGCAGGAAAAGGGTGGGGCAGGCAGCTGCGCGGGGGCGGGGGCGGGGGGGGGGGAAGCAGCAGGCAGCACCTCCAGTTTCTCTGACCTGGATGGCAGCAAGAGTGTCTCCATAATCCTCACTGGCCACCAGGGTCATCTTCTCATTGATCCAGGCTTCCTCCTCCTCCACGTTGGCTACAAACTGCTGATACTCCAAGGACTCTTCTAGCCGCTGGCCCCTAATCACAGGGGACAGTATGAAATCAGCCATAATCTCCTCTAACCTGGACGCTTACAAACACGAAGGACGAGCGTGGGACGTAAACGGTTCACTCGAGCCCTAACACAGAGCAGCGACTGCTGGTCCAACACGAGATCCTGGAACCATATGCTCGGTCCGGATTCACATAACGGGACCAGCTCGGCCTGGGCCTGTCAGAGCAAGCCAACCGCGGTGCTGGCACAGCCAAGAGGAGGGCCCCGGGGGCGCAGGAGGGCCCTGGCACCGCCCTCCGCCACGCTCACCGGGCGGCCGCCAGCCGCTTCAGCTCCTTCCAGTGCTCGACGAACTGCGCCAGGCGCTGCTCTATCTCCTCCTTCCCGATGGTGTTATCATCCGACAGCTTCTTTCCGGTGTCCAGGACACCCTGACAGGCAAGAACGACTGGGTCAACAGATGCTTCCAGGAAAGGGCCTCGACATTAGACTCAGGCCTTCTCCACTCCACTGTGGGATGAGGGGCTATAACCACTGTAGAGACCTCAGTGAGACGAGCGCACCTGGGCCCATTCAAGTCCCGCTGCCCGCTCGGCCGGGAGAGGCCCGCCTCACCTGAATCGCCGGCTCGTGGGCAGCCAGTTCTGCCTCCAAACGTTTGTGCTTCTTCCTCAGGTTCTGGACGCCCGTCAGGTCGCGGCCATAGTCCTCCGAGCTCACCAGCAGCTTCTTCTCCCTGGGCAGCACAGGAGGGTGGTCAGCCTCTGCACCTGCGTGTCTTCAGCTGGAGACGTGCAGTCAAAGAGCGTGAAGCTCACACACCCCGTGATGTCCTTCACCTGCATCTACCCATCTCTCTGGGAAAGTCCTTCAGAAGCCAGGCTTCTGGGGAAAAAAGCCTCTACTTCCCCAATGAACAGTGCCCACGTACATCTCCAGGAGCACCTCCTGTGTCCGACTCTGCAAAGGGTCGGGGTGCACTGGAGAACAAGGAGGTGCCGCTGCTGTCGCCCTATCAATCCTACCTGATCAAATACGTATCACACGCGGTAACACATGAAAATGCTAATGTAAACAGTGTTTTAAGGCAGTGAATTGAGAGAATCCTGTCCTTAAAAATGGTCTGTTCACAGGCTACGTCATCTGGCAAAGGCAGACTGAAATTCTGGGGGAGGGGAGATAAAAACAAACAAGACAAACTTTTCTTCCTGCAAGCAGCAATCTTCCCCAGGAGATCAGACCATCTTTCCCAGATGGGAACTCACTCATGTCGCCAGTGACCTAAGGGCAGGGGCTAGACAAGCCCTGGACACCATCACACACACCGCCACGTGGAGGCCATGGCCGAACACCATCACCACATGCCCAGACACCAGGAGGGGAAGCCGGGGCGTCTCACCGCGGCTGTGCGGTGAGGCTGGGACCAGCTGGGCACAGCTGCCGAGTCCGTGCCATTTCTGACCCACTTCCCATCTCACCACCACGGTCCAGGAGAGGATAAGCCCGGGGTTCCTAACGCCCTCCGTGAAAGGCTCCGAGGGCACCCGGAGCAGGGTGCGTACTTGATCCAGGACTCCTCGTCGTCCATGTCCCGGAAGAACTGGTGCAGGCGGTGGGACTCGTTCAGCCTGGCTCGCCGGGAGGCCGCCATGCTCTTGATCTTCTGGAAACGGCCGTTGATGGTGTCCCGCTTGTCCTTCACTTGGGAGGTGTCGAAGGCACTGCTGGTCATCAGGCTGTCTGCCTGGCTATTCAGGTCCTTCAGGCGATCCTGGGCAGGGGACACGATGGAGGGGTCAGAGATCTGGGGCACCCACGAATATCTGCTCGTAAATCAGAACTCGGGACTTCTTCACTGACGGGTTGGTTTAAGATTTATTCAGGTTACTCTGAGTGTGGTATGTGGACCCCGAGAGTTCTAAGAGATCAAAACTACTTTCATAACAATACAAAAACATGATCTGCCTTTTTTACTGTGTGAACATTTGCACCGATGGTGCAAAATCCAGGGTAGGGGTGGCGCTGCTCAAGGCAGTGACAAACTACGAGCAGAAATCCAACTCTTCACTGCCACGCACTCCCAGTAGAAATCGCTGTTTCACCTAAGAACATCCTTAAACAAGCAGCAAGGCTGTTAATTTTATTAAGTCTCCATCTTTGAGTACGTGTCGTTTTAATATCCTGTCTGATAAAACGGGGAACCCACACGAAGCACTTCCGCCGAGTGCCGAAGTTCAATGACTGCGCTGAGGAGAAGCGCACGTTCCGAGCTGAACTGGCCACTTCTTCCACGGAACCTCAGTTTCACTTGAAAGAACGGCCAACGGACAATCTATGGTCATTCTGACTTTGGGAGCTGACAAATACTTTGTCGACAATGAATAAAGTGAACCTGTCACTTTAAGGAAAACTGAGTTTGCTAATGATAAAATTCAAACTTTCATGAGGAAATTAGAATTTTGGAAAATTGGCATCCACCTCCGTGAGCCTGACAGCTTCCCGATACGTGTAGATTTTTCCGTTGAGACTGGCTGTGATGTTAACGAACGTGATGTTTGATACCATATAGACACGTGTCAACATTTAGAAGATCTGAACTCTGCGAATCAACACTTCCCTAATGATTCTGTAACCTCAGGCGTGAGTAAATGATCCATTCAAAGTCCAGGATGGACCAGTGGATTTACATATAAACAGTATGAAAAGCTGACAGTGTTTCCGAGTCCACTTTCCAACTAACCTTTAGAAACTACCACCTACTGAGCTGGATGTAGTATCAGAAAGTATCGACAATTATCTGAATTAAAATACTACTCC
Source organism: Tursiops truncatus (assembly GCF_011762595.2). Taxonomy (NCBI): domain Eukaryota; kingdom Metazoa; phylum Chordata; class Mammalia; order Artiodactyla; family Delphinidae; genus Tursiops; species Tursiops truncatus. The sequence continues at coordinate 108,307,065 of NC_047039.1, read as the reverse complement.
CTCCTCTACCTGTGTGAGGCTGTATTTTCATCACACACAACAAACTGAATTCAGAAGCAGCTCTAAGAATCCAGCTGTCTTCTATCAAGCTGGACATCAAAGAGATTTGCAAAAAATGTAACCAGTGTGACTCTTCTTGCTATATTTTTGTTTTTGGAAAAACAGAGACATTATACATAAAAAATGTTACTTATGTTAACTTGTGATGATGGGTTTATTATTTTAAACGAATTAACACATTTTTCTCAGTTTTCTTACATTGCTACAATTCATAGACCTTATTCAGATTTCACCAATTTTTATATGCATTTGTGTGTCCCTGAGTATGTGCAAGTATTTCCATGCAGTTTTATCGTATGCGTAGATTTACGTAACTACCGCCAAGATCAAGATATGGACCTTGTTCTGAGAGCACAAAGGAACTTCCGTATCGTCTTTACAGTTGTACCCCTACCCTGTCCCTAACTCCTGGCAACCACGTATCTGTTCTCCATCTCTATAATCTGTCATTTTGAGAATATCATATAAATGAAATTATACAGTAGGTAACCTTTTGAAATTATTTTTTAATGTTTTTGAAATTGTTTTAAAAAATTTAACTCTAAAAATTTAATTTTTAATAATGGCAAATTCTAATAGATAAAACCCACATAACTAACTCTCCTAGGGGCTCTCAATAATAGTTCAGAGTACAAAATGGCCCCGAGACCACAGCGTTTGAGCACCTTGGCTTTAAGGGATGAACACCACTGTCCTTCCCCGAATGCACCAGGTGCCTTAGAGTCACGCGCGGCCGTGTCCCAAGCCCGGCCTGGCGCCCCCTCTGCTTACCTCATGGGCAGAGATGTCCGCCTCCAGCAGTTGATGTTTTTTTAGCAGGTTGTTCACAGAAGCCAGGTCTTTGCCATAATCCTCAGAGGCCAGCAGGGCTTCCACCTGGCAATGAAACATGAAAGGGAAGGCTGCCATCTGGAGCGCATCCCTTGTCCTGGCAAACCCAGGATGCCCACTCGTCCCCCAGGCTCCCCCGTCTGGACAGCTGAACTTCCCTACCACACGCTGCTGCTGTGCCAGCTTGGCGTGGACCCTCCCCTGGGCAGAGAGGCAGCAGCTTGGGCAAAGACTAATGTACAGAGATGTTCACTGCAGCAAAACGTACCCCCCAAAGCTGGGAGCACCAAGTGTGGCCAACAGTATGGGAATGGTTAAATTATGGCCTAACTCTGTGATGGTCTAAGGCAGTTATTCAAATGTTCAGGAAGACTTTTCATGACTTGAAATACCACCACCAATACGTACTGATGAAAAATTACGTCATGAGCTCAAATACACATGAAAGAACTGTTACACAAAAAGTCACGGAAATAGGTGTAGACCAGAGAGATACAGAATAGTGGTCTTTAAAAATGTTTTATTTCTTTTTACTTTCTGTACTCTCCAAACAGTCTACAGAGAGCGCAGGACTAACTCTGGACTCCGGGCTCTTTGGTTCTGGTTTCTATCTGGGCACCGTGACAGCGGCCTGCACACAGACCCCACCACCCACTCCTGTTTGCATTTTCCTATGGAAACAAGTGACCCATGTCCAACCAGAGATAAGCTCTCTCTTGTGTAAACATTCCCTCCCTCTGACTACAAATCCCTCAGAGTACACAGCTCACACTTGATGATGATTTCTGTTAAAAGGGACGTCGGGAGAGCCCTGCCTTTCCACGGAATCCTCCAGTGGGGAAGGGAAGCCCCGTGGCCTCACCTCAGAGAGCCAGAAGTCGAAGTCCTTGATCCCAGTGTTGAAGTTCTGCTGCTTGTTGGCTTCTTTCAGCTTCTGGCTCTTCTCAGCCGACTTCTGCACCAGGAACTGCCACTGGTCAGCTAAGGCGGCCAGCCGGGCCTGGGCAAGAGAAGAGGGCCGTTGGACATGGCCAACTCCACGGTCAGCGCCCTCTCTGGAAGCCGACCTGACGCCCCTCACAGAGGAGGACGGAAGATGCTCACAGGAGCCACTCTCACTAGCATCCCCTCAGCAACGCAGCCAGAAGTCGTCTGTTTATTCTCCTAAGACTGCATTCTAGAGTCATCATCAAGCTGACGGTAAAGCTGAAAGTCAAATCCAGCCCCCTCTTCTTCCCGGGCCAGGAGGAGGGGAACTGGGGGACGGCGTACCTTGACGGCGTCCTCGCTGCCGGCACAGGCCCCGCGGTCAATGAGGGAGTTGCCCATGTCGATAACCCCTCGAATCCGGTCCGCATTGGCATGCAGTTCTGCTTCGAAGGCCTGATGCTTCTGGTGCTTGCTCTGAAAACACCAAAGAAACCCTGCCACAACCTTTCGAAACCAGGTCCTGCTAGGCTCTGTCTTTTCAGGGAGAAGGGGTTCTCAGAAGGGAGGGAGTGGTAGCAGACTCGAGGAACTAGGGGCAAGTGTCAACATTTTTACAGAAGGTCATCACAGAATCTGTGCGAAATACTTTAGGGCTCAGTCTGATGGAAGTTCAGCAGAAGGTCCGAGCTTGGAGGAAGGAAATGCACCAGCTCAGGAGGTGAACTGTGTCAACTCCTAAGTCAGCTGGACTAGCTATCTGTGAGTGAAATCCTAGAATTATACACTTTCTAACATTTTGCAGGAGCTGGTAACGGCCAACTGTAGTTTTGGATCTACTTGTGCATCAATTTCCACCCACGGCTTTCTCCTTAGTGGAAAGCAGCTCTAACTAGTGACACACATACGGCCCTCTCATCACCTAAGGTGGCAGGCACTATGAAACAAGGTGTCCGAGGGCCAGCCTCCCCTCCGTCGACAGAGAAGAAGCTGCCGCAAACCCTGGCTTTGCCGGCTTCTCATCTGGCAGCTGCAATCAATCAAACCTGCTGGATTTGTCAAAATCCAGGCTTGACTGTAGGTAAGAATTTCTTTTTGCTAGAAGAGAGGGCTGGGAGGATGATGGGCATCTGAGGCTGGGGGGCACCACGGGAGACAAGTGGGAGGACGCAGCTGTGGGGCAGTTCTGGGTGGGTGAGAAATGCGGGGCTGCAGGCAAGAATGTGATATGGGGAAAAAAGAACTAAAAGGAAAAAAGCAGTACAACTGGGGAAGGATTCTGCATCAAATGTTTCATTTCAGGGGCAGCAACTGTCAAAAGATGGAGCCATGTGGCTGGCGAAATGCAGCACCAACCTGAAGCGTCCCTGCACCAACTCTGCGCCCAAGCCCAACTACAGAAACAAAAAGTCTCAAATGCCCACGCATCCTGACAAAAGCCCCTCTTCTTCTGTTTCTTGTTCTGATCGTTCTTTGGCTCAACTCCCATCCATTCTATTTCTTCATTTCTTCCAACCATTTAGGCAACTTCTAAGCTACGCTTTGACTGGAAAGTCTCTTTCCCTGCCCCTTGGGTAATGTTCACTTTTATCTTAACCTCTCACCCCCAGTTCCTCTTAGACTTAGGAAGCAGATCACCTGCCTCTCTGTGGATCTCCAGCTGTCCCTCTCCAGTGGCCAGCACTTCTGGATGCCAGACTGCGTGGGCAACGAAACTCTCACACCTGGCCCTGCCCTAGTCCACCGAGAGCCACGAGCCCAGAGCAAGAGGAACCCAAGTTTACGCAGAAAAAGCGACTTCATTTTTTAAAAGAAGCACACCTCTTAAAAGAAAGCAGTCAGCTACTGCCCCCCAGATCAAACACTGTGCACAACCTGCCTAAGTGATAAATTAGGAGGGGGAGGGGGAGCGAAGGGCTGCAGGCTAATTACAACAGAGAAAGCCACATCCCATGGGGACACTTGAATGGAGGCTGATGGATGATTAGAAATGAAAAGCATGGATGAGGCGACACCGGCAGAATCTACAATTGCGAGAATCTACACACAAGAGCACAAACACTGGAGCTCGTTTAACTAGAACTCTTAAAAAAAAAACATAAAACTTACCAGCAGCTTGGAAAGCTACAAAAATAAATTAAAATAACGAGAGTTCAGTACACTTAATGTGAATATGCACATCAGCTATTCAACAGAAACTCATTTTGCTGTCGTACTTCCCCTGGGAAGGTGAGCATTCAGGAACAGCAAATACAAGGGGGCCTTTTCTGCAGACGCTTTAATAGCAGACACGGTTTCAACAGAGGCAAATGAGGAAAGCGGCTTCTGAAACGGCTCTCATCATTTAAGTGAGGCTTTCCCACCGGTTCATCTTATTAAGATACTTTTTCTCGGCATCACTGAGGGTACGAGGAAGTTGTCTTAGAGGTATCTCCCTCTTTTAAAGATACCTTATTTTAACAAGATCTACTCAATAACATAGGCTACTTTGGAGATAAACAGCTCATCTGTTCAGCTCACCTGGATGTTGGTAGGATCCTTATATGACTCATCACTTGCAGTCTGTAATTTTTCACTGATCCAAGCCTCAATCTCATCCACATCCCGGCTGAACTGTTGGAGAGTCTGCGATTCTCCCAGCTTTGACCTCTTCTCAATCATCTGGGCTTTCAGACGTCGCCACCTGAGAAAGTGAAACCGAGAGCAAAGGTGAGCACCCCACAGAACTAGACAGGCTGGGCCGCTCACACAAGGGCGGCAAGACCCGTCGGCTGCACAGACCACCCACCTGTCCAGAACCTCGTTGCGCCGGCTGGAGATGTCGCCTTTGGCGTAGTGGCCGCCGGCGATGAGCTGGTCGGCAAAGGACTGCAGGGCGGCGATCTTCTCCTCCTGTCGGCAAACAAGAGGCGTGAGGTCAAGGCGGGCAAGACGACTCTGCCTCGCCTGGACTGTAGGTCTCGAGAAGAGAATGGTTATTTTGGGTGACTAGCTGGTGATACGATCAGAATACACTGACACTCTAGAAGCAGGAGTGTAAAAAGCCAGAGGAAAGCTTGATTTCAATCATTATTAGAGTAGAGTTTAACTCAAGAAGATTCCAGGTCACGCTGGGGTGGGGCCGGGGCTTGAGCACCAGCAGAGGTCACGTACAAGATTAGGTTTCATAAGAAAACACTGTCCGATTTTCAACAAAATGGTTTCTAAGCCAAGGAGTTTTGCATCTTTCTAGTTTACGTTCATGGATTCACTTACCTACCCATAAGTTTGTTTTTCTTCCCTTTCGGTATAAAAATTTTTCCCTGTGGCATCTCTGTTATTAAAACCTCAGAAATGGGACTTCCCTGGTGGCGCAGTGGTTAAGAATCCGCCTGCCAATGCAGGGGACACAGGTTTGAGCTCTGGTCCGGGAAGATCCCACATGCTGCGGAGCAACTAAGCCCGTGCGCCACAACTTCTGAAGCCCACTGGCCGAGACCACGTGCTCCACAACGAGAGAAGCCACTGCAGTGAGAAGCCCGCGCACCGCAATGAAGAGTAGCCCCCCACTCTCCGCAACTAGAGAAAGCCTGTGCGCAGCAACGAAGACCCAACGCAGCCAAAAATAAATAACATAAAAAAAGACACAAATTGGATAACATGAACATTTTTAAAAGTATGCCTCAAACGAACAAACAAAACCTCAGAAGTGCCAGAATTTATATATAAAGTTTAAAAAACTATTAATGCACGTCACTTTTCCTAGAATGCACAGCTCTGCACTGGACCCGATGGGGACTACGCAGCTTCCTCTGTAGTCAACGCCAAGTATTTTAATTTGAGGATGCTGCTGCCAAAGCTCTGCAGCTGAGTTAAGCAAACAATAACTATTTTTTTCTCTTGTCACTGAGAAGGGAAAGGAGAATACGCCAACACAGAGACCGAAGATGTCAACCTGGAAAGGTACGAAGGCCTCACCTGGACGTTAATGGCTTTGTCGAAGTCCTCGTGTTTTTTGATGAGAGCCTCCACGCTGTCCAGCGAGTCCCCTTTGTCTTCGGTACTCAGGAAGGCCTCCCGGGCAGCCATCCAGCTCTCAGCCTGCTCGCAGTCCCGGTGGAACAGCTGAAGAGGGGACGGGCAGGTGAGAAGACAGAGCCTGTGGCGACGAGCTACCTGGCCAGAAACCCTGCAGCAAACAGGAAGCTACTGTCCAGCACGTGTACCTGCAATTCAAGGCACTGATCCAACATCATCCTGCGCTGGACCCAGGCCTTCTCCAGGTCCGCACGCTCCTGATCTAGAATATGCAGTTTCTCCTTGATCTCGGGGCTGGCATAGTGCCCATGGGCCAACAGCTGCTGCCCAAACTGCTCGAATGCCTGGAAAGTGCCAGCCCTGGCGTCAATTTCCGTCCGGTGCTCCTGCCAAGAGGAGGGAAGGGATTAGGTACCGGCAGGAGCTGCCCACTCTCACGTCAGCTGCAAAGGCCCTCCCAGCCTGGCAGGGCAGCCACGTCTCCGCTGCTCCGCAGGCCCACCTACCTGGTGTCGCTCCAGCAGGGCCTCGGCTCCGGTGACATCCTTGGCTAGCTCGTCTGAGGACACCAACCCTCGGATTCCATTGATCCAAGACATGAGGTCCCTGGAAACCAGATCCACAGAGGAATGGCTGTTACGCTACCTGGCAAGCAGGCCTTCTGCCCAGGAAAAGAGAGAACTACATAATTCTTATCTCAGAGGGCTACTTGGGGTTAATCTAGTTAATCTACCGAATGGGGCTAGAACTCCAGGCAAAGTATTTCAAAGCTTCTTGTTTGTCTTATTGAAATAATAAGAAAAGAAAAACTCAAGAATTCCTCAGAGGAAGAATGAACAGGTTTATAACTAAGATCTTCTCACCCTACAGAAAAACAGGTTCTTACAGACAGTAGCTGTGGTTAAGTTTTCTACAGCTTCAAACGCAAATGCTTTTCTTTAGGATTAAGTTTTTTTTTTTTTTTTTTTTTTGATGTGTGGCTCGTGGGATCTCAGTTCCCCAACCAGTGATTGAACCCACACCCCCAGCAGTGAAGGTACCAAGTCCTAACCACTGGGCCTCCAGGGAATTCCCAGGCTTAAGCCTTCTAAGTGCTAGATGCAGGCATGCATTTAATCCAGCTAGAAAGCCCTCTGGCCCAGAGCCAGCGAGCCGGCTTCTCACCGGAAGTCGCTGAGGAAGCGCTGCAGGTCGTGGGAATCGCCCAGCTTGGCCTTGCGCTGGTCGGCGCGCTTGCCCAGGCTGCTCCATGCCTGGTTCAACTCGGTGCACTTCTCCTGCAGGTCCTCTGCCGACTCGGGGTGGGACTGGATCAGGCGCTCGGCCGTTTCCCCAAGGGAATTCACCTGGGGAAGAAAGTGGTGAGCAGCAGGGAAGGAGGGAGCGCAGCCTCGGGCAGAATCGCAGGAAGTGCTCCACACGCACGTCCTCTCACCTTGTCGCCGAGGGCCGCGAGGTCCCTCTCAAAGCCCTCGTGCTTGCGCTGCAGGGCTTGGACACTGGCCAGGTCGTGGCCATAATTGTCTGTGTTTAGAGCCTGGTTCTTCTCTTCGATCCACTCCTTGGTTTCGTCAGCATCTCTGCAGGTGGGACACGCGTTCAAGTTAATGAGTGCTGAGTACGGCTGCCTTAGCCTCAGGTCAAGTAGGGAAACTTCATTTCACTGGCACCAGCACATGTGTCAGTGGCCCAACAAGCTCTAAACAGCAAGGAACACATATGGATCCGCTTAGCATTACTGACTGAGAGCGCCCACCAGGTGCGAGAGCACAACCATCGACAAAAGCCAGCCGTTACCATCGGCATGAACCCAACTGTGGCCTGCTCCCCCCGTGCCAGCCCCGGCCGTCCCTCACCTGTGGAACCTCTGCACTTCGTGGGCGCTGCCCAGGATCTGGCTCCGCTCCTCGGCCAGCTGCTGCAGGGACCGCCAGCGTTCGTTCAGCTCCTGGGGGAGGACAGCAAAGTGTCAGCCACACCAGACTCTGGGAAAAGGGCCAGAACCAGAGGAATGGTGGCTTAACGTGAAAGGAAAGGCTGGGGCACAGATGATTTCCTGTTTCCAAGCTTCCTAGTTCAGTCGATGAGCACGCCACAACAGCAAAAGTCCAGAAAGCCAGACCCTGCCACAGCTCGCCGGACGCCACGGTGCGAACACTCCACCAACACCTGACTTGCAATCACCGCGGAAGCAGCAGGAGAGACGCCGCTGACTTATCTTCACTCTCAGCGCCTAGCCTGGTGCCTGCCTCAGAGCACTGCTTCCTAACAACCACCGAGTGGACAAATCCCCAAGCCTACTGCTCCCCAACACCCCGCACGGCTGCATCGCCGGGCAGCAGCAGCAGCCCAAGGAGCACAGCGCAGCTGCAGGACCTTGTACTGGGGAGACAAGCCAGCTCGGGGTCCAGAAAGGAGGCAAGAAAGGCAGTGACTGCCTTCCAACACTACGCTCCTCGCAGCTCCGGGCCCTCCTGGGGGTGAGGGAAGGAGCTCACCAGGCTCATCGCCAGGACCAGGCAAGCTGAGCACAGCCTCCTGCTGCACAAAGAGAGTAAAGAGAGTCCTGGCCAGGACACCCTCGGGCCCAGGAGAGTGACAAGTGCTACAGTTCATACAACTAATTAGGACAAGAGCCTTGCTGAAGACAGGAGAAGGAGACAAGGAAGGAGACCGGGGAAGACAAGGAAAGCTGCCATGGTTTCTTACCTTGATGGAATTAAAGGTGGCCACGGTGTGAACCATCAGGCGAGCAGACTATGTGGGGAGGAAAGCAGAAGAGCAAACTAATCAAGTGTCTGCTGATTAAGAGAGAAATCTGAGGTGCAAGTGCTATTAATTAGGTTCCAAATGTCCACCAAAATGACTGTAAAAGGGTACCATCAAATTTCTGAGCAGAGCAGCAATGAGAGTATCAACAACTAGAAAGTCAGGCAGAAACCCAAGTGCACAATCACACCCAACTCAATGATTCATTTTACTTGAAGAGTGAAAAGAGCGGTGAAAACCACAATTAAAACGGCTGGTTGGACAGGAAAAAAAAGGCTCAAAGACTACTGATTGGTGTCTTTTTCTTGTCCCTACTACAGGAGAACAGTCCAGAAAACACACTTAGCTGAATAAATGCTGGCGGCTGGGACTATTTAAATAGTCAAGGACACCACTAATTTCATTTCTGTTTATGGTTACTGGACTGTGGTTCCTTCTAACAGTATCCCCCTTGAACTAAGGGCAACAGCCTTAGTAGATGAAAAAGAAAATACGCTGGCGAGTTAGCTTCCTTCTCATCAATGTAGTCACTTCTAAAAATCAAACGCCCCTTGGGATCTCAGAGCCTGCCTAGTTTTATCAGAAAGAAACCCTACTTGGCAGGCACTGTGATGCTCGTAATCTTCAAGTATGTAAAGAAAAGGAGGAGCTGAGCTTGGACGCAGGGAAGTTAGGCTCCTAGGATGTTCCTGTGACACACCCAATGAAGTGCTCAACCAGTGTGGGTGCGTACAGGGTTCGGAAAGCAGACACCCATTGTTTCGAATCCTTTTCAGAAACAGGAGGTACTGACTGGTGTTTGTCAAGTCATCTGGAGTGCGTTTCTGAAAAAATACCTGTTACCAGAAAAACTCTGGCAGGAGATCAGACAGGTAAGGGCGCTGCTCATTCATGTCACCAATGACTGAATTTTGCTATGCAACGAAAATTAAGATCGAGAAAAGAGGAGAAAGCTGAATCCAAGGTAAAATGTCCCCTTCCTGCCAATCTGGAGCCTATTTAATAAGCAGAATGGTCAGAGCCTGGAGGGCTAAGGAGGCCAAAGAAACAAACCCCTCTCAGCCTAGGTCCTCACAACAGGTCAGACCTCATGACAGGGCTGAGAAGTACCAGCCTAGGGACTGGTGTGGGGAGACTTTTTGTTTTTAGGTTTTCATGCTTTCTTCAGATTTTAGGAAGGTGTACTTTCATAAAGTAGAAATCTGCTCTTTTTAGCTTGTCTATAACTCGAGTGGCATATTCCTGAAGAGCTGGGTCAGGAGGAAAGATGCTAGAATTGGCATTTAGGCAACTAGTTCCATAATCACGGCTATAAACGCTTCACGTGAAAAAGCTCATCCCCTGTCCTCCTGAAGTTATGCCCACCCTGGTCAAGCACCACCCCTGGATCTCTCTGGAATAATGTCCACTGCAGCTGGTAAACATCTGCTGTCCCCCCTTTATGTGTCTCGTCGGATGTGGACCTTCTCTCAAGCCTTTCTTAGGCCCCGGGAGGAAGCGGTCAGGCAGACGATGAGTGGAGCTTACGCTCCTTTTCATCCTCACATCATGTGTCCTTTTGGGCTGTAGTCCTATTGGTGGGACCATGCCTGACTATGCAGTGTGACCTCTGTGAACTGCAGTCACCCCTGTAACCTTGGTACCCAACAGGGAATGATCCCAGGACCCCCCGAGGTACTAAAATCCACAGATGCTCAAGTCCCTTGGAGCCGGCGCCCTGTATGGGCGGGTTCTGCATCCTCGGATTCAACCAACCATGGATCGGATGCTAGTATTTTCAATTGTTGGTTGGTTGAATCCGAGGATGTGGACCCAAGGATGTGGAGGGCCAGCTGTATACCCTGGCAGCGACAGTGCGTGATAAACTCGACCTAACTGAATTTGTGCTGAGCGTCTGCAGGGAGACATTTTGCTTCTGTGTATTAAGCACCCCATTTCAAGGCATGACAGATTCCAAGAATACAACACCAGGGTCAGAAAGACACCAGGCCAAACAAGTCCAGAAACAACCACAGGCTCAGACAAGCCTAAATACTCAGATAACAGGCACGCCAGAAAAGGATGTAAAGTATTTCTGTTCCTGGAAAACCTTTGGAAATAATAATTTGCACAGAAGCTCTTACCTTCCATGGGGAGGCCGTCTTGGAATCAGTTTCATCCTATTCAAAGAAAAAGGAGGCATTTAGGCAGCCAAGCAACTGTGCACAAAACAAAGCAGCCCCAGCCTTCCCTCTGGACGACAGGAAGTTCACAGAGAAATCAGCTGGAACAGCAATTCCCTCTGTGACTCAGAACTCAACACTGGCTGGCAGCAAACTGCAAGGCTGCTCGAGGGAAACGAAGCAAAGAAATAGGAGAGAAAAGTTCTTCCTTTTTTAATGCAGTAGGAGAGATGGAGACAATGGGGAAAGTTAATAAAATGTCCAGCGTTTCTTTATGTCATATTCAGAGGACTCTTTGAAGAGGGATAAACGCACCTAAAGAATTGCTGGGGAGGGAGATCAGCTCGGTGGTTTGTGACCGCCTGGAGGGGTGGGATAGGGAGGGAGGGAGGGAGGGAGACGCAAGAGGGAAGAGATATGGGAACGTATGTATAACTGATTCACTTTTAAAGCAGAAACTAACACACCACTGTAAAGCAATTACACTCCAATAAAGATGTTAAAAAAAAAAAAAGAATTGCTGTGGAAAAAGTTCTAGGTAACTGAACAGAGAAAAACTCTTGATCTTTGGAGGATGGCCAATAAAGACCAACTTCTGTTATTTCTTTTCTTTTTTTTTTTTTTCCTGCTATTTATTTTCCACAGATTTTTACACACGAAAGGCATCTCTCGAGGTTCAAGAACAGAAATACTTATGAGGCTCTTGACTTTATCCTCTTCCCAAGAGCTAATCCTTCTCAAGTTCAAGTTCCACACGGGGCACCAGACACTTACCCTGGGCATCGCGCCGTACACCTCCTACAAGCAGAGAAGAAAACCAGTTCTATTATTAGAGAAAATACACACTTCTAAGTTACACTCATCACTGTCATGTCAAACCTGGAGAGAATTACAAAAAGACAGGCAGCCTGACTGGCCAGAGGAACTTCTTAAAGTCTATAGAGAGACCAAGTGTTCCTATGTAATACCTTTTCTTTATTTAAGGGACTGCATGAATTTATTACTAGTTAAGGGCTAAAGGAACATTCAACAACTTCTACAATATTTAATGGGCATAAGGAGGACAGCTGTTTTTCCCTCCCGTCAAAGGTAACCAAGACAGTGCAGGTCACACAGAGAACCAGTGCCCTGGCCACACCCTGTGCTACGGAACACGCGTGCTAGGCGACACAGGATGAAGGGGGAGCCAAGCTGCTTCCTTAACAGACACCGTGCAGGGGCCAGACCCCCACCTGCTGCTGCACTGCCTGCACCTCCTCCGCCATGAGACCTTCGGACTCCAGGTCTTCAGCCACCTTGTTAATGTCCTTCAGCCGTGACTCATTGGCCTTGAGATCCTTCAAAGAAAAAGACATAATAACTAAAACCCACAAGAGCAATTCAAAGAAGAGCAACAGGTACTCATAAACTATGGTTTGAATATATAAATTTCTGTCCAATAGGTATCTTATAGCTTTTCTACTCCTTGACGGTCACCTAAATCAGAAAATGCTGATTGTCACTACCAAGGAAGTAAGAAAACAGCAGGGCATCGGAGACGTCTGTCTCATGTTTACTGAACTACCTGTAGTTAATAATAATCCATTATTGGGACTCCCTTGATGGTGCAGTGGTTAAGAATCCACCTGCCAAAAAAGAAAAAAGAATCCACCTGCCAATGCAGGGGACACGGGTTGAAGCCCTGGTCCAGGAAGATCCCACATGTCGCAGAGCAACTAAGCCCGCAAGCCGTAACTACTGAGCCTGTGTGCCACAACTACTGAAGCCCACACACCTAGAGCCCGTGCTCCACAACGAGAAGCCCACGCACCACAACGAAGAGTAGCCCCCACTCGCCGCAACTAGAGAAAAGCCCACGCACAACAACAAAGACCCAACGCAGCCATAAATAATTAATTTTAAAAAATCCATTATTCTGGTTGGAGATTTTTTTTTTTTTTTTTTTTTTTTTTTGCGGTACGCGGGCCTCTCACCATTGTGGCCTCTCCCGTTGCGGAGCACAGGCTCCGGACGCGCAGGCTCAGCGGCCATGGCTCACGGGCCCAGCCGCTCAGCGGCATGTGGGATCCTCCCGGACCGGGGCACGAACCCGTGTCCCCTGCATTGGCAGGGGGACTCTCAACCACTGCGCCACCAGGGAAACCCTGGTTGGAGATTTTTTAAAAACCTTTCTTTGTAGGGGACAGGACACATGTCAGAACTGTGATGAAATTTTAGTGCTAGCCCCTCTGGGAGAAAAGCCCCTCAACCCACCTGAATTGGTTATAAGAATACTTTTTTATTTGGCCATACCGTGCGACATGCGGGGGTCTTAGTTCCCTGACTGGGGATTGAACCCACACTCCCTGCATTGGGAGTGCAGAGTCTTAACCACTGGACCGCCAGGGAAGTCCCAAGAATACTTTTAAACTGAGGAATGGATAAACAAGATGTGGTATATACACACCATGGAACATTAGCCATAAACAGTTAACAGATCACTGATCCGTCTACAAGGATGAACCTTGACAACATTATGCTCTGTGAAAGCTGTCAGCCATAAAGTACATGATCTATGATTCCATTTATAGGAAATGTCCAGAATACATAAATCCAGAGACAAGAAGCAACTCGGTGGCTGCCAGGTGCTGGGGGGGAGGGGAGAGGGGGATAAGGAGTGGCTGCTTAATGGGTCTGTGGTCTCCTTTAAAGTGATAAAAAATGTTTTGGAACTAGACAGAGGGGATGGTAGTACAACACTGAGAATGAACTAAGTGTTTCTGAATTGTACCCTTTAAAATGGTTAACTCTATGTTACGTGAATTTAACCCCAATTAGAAAAACTACTTTTACACGTTTGTATGTTAGGTTTAGGAAAGTTCTTTTTTTTTTTAATATCTTTTTATTTATTTTTGGCTGTGTTGGGCCTTCGTTTCTGGGCACGGGCCTTCTCTAGTTGCGGCGAGAGGGGGCCACTCTTCATCGCGGTGCGCGGGCCTCTCACTGTCACGGTCCCTCCTGCTGCGGAGCACAGGCGCCAGACGCGCAGGCTCAGTAGTTGTGGCTCACGGGCTTTGTTGCTCCGTGGCATGTGGGATCCTCCCAGACCAGGGTTCGAACCCGTGTCCCCTGCACTGGCAGGCAGACTCTCAACCATTGCGCCACCAGGGAAGCCCTAGGAAAGTTCTTAAAACAACATGTAGAAAAAACTGCATGTATTTCCTCAAAACTAAACTGGTGTGAGAAAAGTTTCGATTAAACTCGTTTAAAAATGGCTACAGAAATGAAGGAATATAATCACTGAATTCTCATTCTGGTAATCCGCAGCAAAAATCAAGAGAACCAAGTCCCCGAACAACTTTCTGTACCTTCTGGAAGTCATCGAACTTCTTCTGCAGCACTTCGACCTGCTCCAGGTCTGCGCCGACCTCCTCGCTCGTCAGGGCCGCTTCCTTCTCGTTGATCCACTGCTGTAGCTCATTCGCTTCACGGAACAGCATAAACTTCTTACAACTCTTCTCCAACATGCCTTTACGCTTCTCCCCCAGTTCCAGCAAAGAATGGTACCTGATGTAATTCGAGAGGGTGACAAGAGGGGGCAGGGAGACAGTTAGCTTCCCACAGTGGCAAACTACCAGCTGTCTCCAAGATGTGGGTCCCAGGCTGTGAGTCGGTAACGATGATGCCCTGGTGACAAAGTATCGGAAGGCAGACGAAGACCCCGAGCACCCACAGACAACCTCAGGGACAAGCACACACGGCACGGTTCACAACTGGGTGGCTGGGTGGCCCGGCACACTCATGCCCAGCCACGTGCGCACTGACATCACAACCACAAAGGACCGAAACCAAGCGTTTGGCACACCACCACAGGCTCCATGCGACTACAGCTGCGAGATGAGATGAACTTGCTGCGCGTAATGTATACAGAGGGCTTGTTCTCCTGCCGTGTGATTCTGCCAGCAGCCCCCAGGCGGTGGGGGAAGGTATGCTGAGCTATCTTAAACAGCCTCCTACAGGATTTTAGTATCTCCGGAACAGTAGGAAATTTCTACTGTTTCTAAAATAATACATTTATTTCTCAGAAAGTTTTGGCCACTTCAGAAGGAGAAATCACATAAATCCCATTTCATTAGCTGAACGTTTCTTATGAAGAGACTCAAATGACACTCTCACCCTGGGGAACTAAAATACAAAAGACTGAACTTCTGGTATCTTTAGAGATGTGAAAATGACAAACTTAGTACAACTGAGTTAAAATTCCAAAAAAAAAAAAAAAATCTAGAATCCATTCTAAGCTTCCAGAAGTGAAATAAAAAAGGAACGAATTACCAAGTATCAGAGCACTTTACGAGGCATGTGGTTTCCTGCCTACTGAGGGCTATGGCATCATCGGCCTCTGGGTCTGCTGAGAGCGGCTGGTCCAGCACAAAAGCCACCAGCAGGGGAACCAACAACACTCTGAACACACAGCTGCACAGAAGCAACCAACGAGAGAAGCGGCCACAGCTGACACAGCTTCACCCAAACCCCTTCCCTTGTGAGCGAAAGCTGCTGCCGGAGACGGGCCCCTCCCGCCCCTCGCCTTCCTGGACCCACGAGCGCCTTCAAGAGAAGCGGCAGCGGGAGGATGGACGGGGAGCCAAGGGCGGCACTCGGCAGAGCTTCCGGCCTACTCACAGTTCTTCCACCTGTTTCATACGCAGAGACACGCTGCCGGCCTCCTTAGTTACGCGCGTCCTGCACAGAGGGGCACAGCAAAAGCACGCACGGATTAGTGGGTTAATCCACGGGGATGGAAGGCGGCGGCTCCGATGGGTGCTGTGACGGCGGAGGCTTTGAGTGGGGAAAATTAGGGAGTCATTCAAGAGCTCTTGGAAGCAGGCCAGGCCGGGAGTAAAATCACAGTAAGGAAAGAGCAGGAAAATCACATTAAATTAGGGCGTTAGTTCACCTTCGTTTTCCTGACGTCTGCCACGCTTAAGGCAGTAAACGTTCCTGTGCTAGAAACACTGGTCACTTCGCAGAGCCAGGCCAGGGGATACAGTGACCGCCCCGAGGAAGAGACTCTCCTGAGGGCTAACACGCAACTGTAGTCAGAGATCTGGTCCACTGTTTTGCTCTCGTGTTTATGATCCAGGCCAAAACCTCTCATTCTTGTCTTAACAGTAACAGAAAACGTCTAATTAAGTGTATAAATAACCGATCTCCGCGGGGATCATCAGGGTCAGAAAAGTTCTATTATTCTAAACTCTAGTGAGGATGTATTTTCTGGATCTCTCCCAAGTGCCTAAAGCCTTTGATTTCATTAGCAGAGTAAGATATACCCTAAAGGAGGGACATAGGTCTTTATGGGGGCTTAGCTACAGGAAAGAGGACAGAGCCGATTCATAAAAAGTATACTCCATTCTCAGAGCACAAAGTCGATAGACGAGACCACTCCCTACGCGGCCTTTTACAAAGGGCGGCGCAGGAGGGGTGTGGAACAGCTAAAAACCCATTTCAAGAACATGTCCTGACCCGAGGACAAAGACTGAGACGGTAATAATTCGCAAATGTCTAGGAAAAGAAACTTGCCAATGCAGGGGAAGACAACAAAACAATGGAAAACAAAGGTACGGGTCAGGGATTTTAGGTTCCAACAGCGTTGTGTGGGTTAGAAGCGACTTGGGAAAGGCAGGAAGAGTGTGTTCTTGAGTGCAGACAGGCATCATAAGAGCATTTGCTCTGGAGCCTCAGGACGCTGCCTAAACCTCAGCCCATGCGTGACGCAGACTAAGCCCCAAGCGGCGCTGGGCCCTTCGTGCCCGATGGCGAGACCCTTACTGGTTGTCGATCTGCTCCTGCCGCAACGCGATGCTGCCCTGCTCTTCCAGGAGGTTCTCCCGGGAGGCCGACTGCGCAGGGTCCAGCTTCTTCACGTACGCGGCTGGCACGAAACCCTGACGATCGTTCACCTCCACTTTCCACCAGTCCTAAGTGGAAAAAAAGAGAGACTTGAAAGCCAATTCCTCCCCTGAGGAAGGAAGAATCCAAGGAGGCCTGTGTGCATACAAAAGAAAGCTCTAATCACGGCAAGAGAATCCCGTGACGTGCCAAGTATGCAGACGGCCACAGTGCAGCCCTGATGACTCGGGACAGGAAGGCCAGCCTTCTCTTCGCGTAGACGCCCTGCAACTGCGCTAACACTGCAGCCACGAGCCACGCTTAAGTGAAATGAAATAAAAACGCAGCTGCACTTGCCACACGTGAAGTACTTCACCTGCGGTTAGCAGCCACTGTAGGGCCAACACAGACATAAAACATCCACCACCACAGACGGTTCTACTGGACGACGCTGCTGTTGAGTAAATCAGTCAGACCGGAGGGTTAGTTGAGGGTGAGAGTCAACATAAAGACACCAGTCAGGTTTTCTCAAACTCCCACGACTGGGGTAAGCTGAGGGTGTGGGAATAGGAGGTTCTTGACAACGGCCGGGCCGAGGACACTTCCCCAGCCTAGACCAAGAGGGGAGGCAGGCTCTTTGGGGATCAGTCCTATGACACGTGGAGGACCATGGACTCACTCCAAGGACACTGCCAAACCAGAATGTGTCAGGCGAGAAACGCTGATGAACCAGGCAGCGTTTAACTTTGAGAAGACGGAGCCTACGGGGTGACGTTGGCGCCGTCTTCAACTGTCTGCTGTAGTCGTACAGTCTAGAACCAACAGGTACAAGCTACAGAGGAGCACACTTTGATCCAAGAGAGAAAAAAAATTCCACTTGGAATTTTTTTCAATGGTGAAAAAAGCTACCCTTGAGAGGGTGGGTCATTACACTAGCTTCCGGGTATTCAAGGAAACAAGACTGGTCATCTTGATCACAGGCAAAACAGGATAAACCTGTATGAAGTGGGAGGTGGACCAGGGAAGTAAAGCCTTCAAATTCGAAACCAGCCTCATCCTGGAAAGACACACTCCCAAGACGCCCAACTGAGCGCAACTGGCGGTGCTGATGGAGACCCGCCCACGGCCTCTTTCTGCGCTTGCCTTGTTGGTGCTGTTGAGCAAGGTGAGGATATCCCCTTTCTTCATGGTGACCTCTCGAGGGCTCTTCTCCTGATAGTCATAGAGCGCCAAGACCAGCTCCTTCCCGGTCTCGTCATCCATGGGGGCCACTTGTTGCTAAAAATCCAATAGAAGGGCAAACAAAGTTACAGGATGTCCCCGGTGTGGCATCTAAGCCCACGGCGGACTCCAACTTCCACAGCTGTCCCAAA
Source organism: Tursiops truncatus (assembly GCF_011762595.2). Taxonomy (NCBI): domain Eukaryota; kingdom Metazoa; phylum Chordata; class Mammalia; order Artiodactyla; family Delphinidae; genus Tursiops; species Tursiops truncatus. The sequence continues at coordinate 108,289,061 of NC_047039.1, read as the reverse complement.
TTTACCAAACACACCTTTGTCAGAGTTCTTCTCTGAAGCTACCAACAAAATCTGATTCAGGAAGTTCAGCTGTCTTGGGGTCTTTGAGGTCACAAGAACAACACCCATGACCGTGACACCTGCTGGCCGCATCCGGGTCCTTCATCTTCCCCAGCCCCCCAGCCCCCAGGGAACTCGCAGCTGCTGAACGGAAGCCACACTCACCCGGCATGACTGGGCCTGCTCTCGCAGAGCCTGGATGCTGCTGCCGTAAGCGCTGAGATCCGACATCAAAGCCTCGTGTTTCTTTAGCAGAGCCTGGAACCAAAATAACACACGGCGACCCTGAGCAAGAAGCCAGAGCCGCCCTGCTGCCTCTCCCACACGCCACCTGCCTCTGAAATCTGTTTAGTTACCCGGCGACCTGATCAGTCCTCCACTCTCTCCCCCTTTTTGATAAACATTTAATTTGGAGGAAATACTGTGATTTCTACTATAATCTTTTCAGCCTGCCTTTACATGCTTAACTAGGCAACCCCTGAAACACATGAAGGGACATAAAGAACAACATCACACGTACAGCAGATCCACCCCCATCCTAAGAAATAAACATTCCCAACAAGTGGCAGCTCCCTCGTCCAGGGAACCCCGTTCCCCGCCACACTCGGTGCTTCTCCATTTTCCTCTACCGCCACTTCCAAAAATCATCTCAGGTCGTGTCAATATTCAGCTCACTGTGGTTTTTGTGAAGACTGGCAAGAGAAGAGGTAGGCACACGGCTACACCTAGACCTCTATGAATAAAATTTAAGGGGTCCACTAAAAAAAAGATGACTAACAAAGAACTGTGTTTATGTACGTATGTGTATGCAGGTGGGGGAGGAAAGATGAAACAAGAATGGAGAAATGGTCACGGCTGATGGTGAAAGGCCGTCTCCTCTCTTCTTTAAGTATGACTGAATTTCCATAGTAAAAAGGGAAAAAAGACGCTGAAACACTTCGAAGGGCGACAGCCGTGAGGCTGCACCTTCCACGTGGTCATTCTCCCAGCCAGCCCCAGCCCGAGCGCGGCAGCCCCCAGCTCGCCTCACCTCAGCCGAGTCCTCGTCCTTCCCATAGTCGGTGCTGCCGACGATGGGCTCCTTCTCCCGCATCCACGACTCGGCCTCGTTGGCATCAGCGAAGTACTGCTGGGCCTGCAGCGAGTCCTCCAGGTCCTGACGCCGCTGGGAGGCCTTGGATTTCAGCGACTCCCACTTCTGGTTCAGCTCGTGGAGCTTGGCCTTCACGTCCTCTGCAGCAAAATGGCCTGCGAGGTAGGCAGGGGAGGGAGGACAACGAGAAGCAGGTGGACACATTGCAGCAGGACAAAAACGTCCTCTGTGCGCTCGCAACACCTACGACACTACATCTTGGGGAGCCAGGCCCCTTCATATTTTCAGTTTTACGAGAGGTCCAGGTTCCAGCCCAACAGATCTGCTTGTCTTCTGCCTCCTCAAAGCATGAAGTCTATCTAGACTCTAAGAAGGAGGGTATCCCTAGTTGGTGTCAGTGATGTTATCATAAAGAAACAATAAAAATAACAGCCCCACTCCCCCAACTCCCAGTCACGGAGACACACTTGCCGGGCACTGTCTCAGGCTCCTCAGTGTCTGACCTTGTTTAATCCTCACAACTGTGGGAGCAGGTGATATCATCCCCACCTCACAGGTAACAAGTCCAGCTCAGAGAGGTTATGGGCAAGTCAAAGTCATAGTCAGGAGAGCACGGGGACGGTCTTCAACCCTACAGCCCAGCCTGACTCGGGTCCACGCACTCAGCCTTCCAAGAAGAGTGCCGTGAATGAGAGTGAAGCCACTTTTCCGACGACACTCACCTTCATCCACCATGGCGTTCCCCTTCTGTGTAACTGCTTTGATGCGGGGCTCATGTCCGGCAATCTCTGCTTGTAGGGCTTGGTGTTTCTTTAGCAGATTCTGGACTCCAATTAAATCTTTGCCTGAAAGAGAAACCACTCCCAAGTCACCCAAGCCATCAAGAGAAGAGGCAGCATAACTGTCACTTAGCTTCCACCACGGTTTACCTAAACTTCCAATTCAACTTAAACTTGACCTTGCTCACTCTGACACTGGTCCCCTTCCTGCCATAAGGGTAGAGCCCTTTCCCAACTGGATTCCTGTCTGATGGCGGGAGGCTGACCTCTGTTGGTGGATGCAGCAATGGGTTCTTTCTCTCGAATCCATGTCTCCTCATCCTCGACGTCACGGAAGAGCTGCTGCAAACGCAGAGAATCTGCCAGCTTCTGCTTCCGGGCAATCATGGGCTCCTTGAGAGCCTCATAGCGGGCCACCAGGGCTTCCTGCTTCTTCTTGATGTTTTCAGCATCAAAGTGGCCAGCATCCTGGAACTGGCGGGCCTGGATGGTGATGCCATCGATTCGATCCTGGGAACAGGTAGGACAGAGTCTTGAAAGCCTGGCCCAGCGTGGGGCAACTATGTTCTGGACATTTCTAGGCTGACTTTATTACTTCAGGTGTGGTTTGCTCACATACCGAGAAAATATAACACGGTTCTTTTCCCATAGCCAAGAGCATTCTTTCTGCCACTGTTTCCCCTCAATCTGGGATCCCAGAAAGGTCCGAGGGGAAGGCAGTCTAATTTGAACAGAAGCATATAGCGCACACATGGTTCCCTAAGAAAATCAACACACTTCATCCCTCCCCACACCAGCTGCTCTTGACCGACTGGCCACTCTCACTCCTGTGCTCACTGGCCCAAAAGGCGCGCCCAGGTCACCGTACCTGGTGGGCTGCCACATCGGCCTCCAGCAGGGCGTGCTTCTTCTGGAGGTTCTGCACATTGGTAAGGTCTTTGCCGTAATCGTCCGAAGCCAGGTGACCTTCCACTTCGTACAGCCACAGTTCGATGTCCTCAACGTTGCGATTAAACTGCTGCTGCTGGTTAGCCTCACGGAGCTTTATTCCTAGTCACGGAGGCAAGTTTGATTTCATTAGTTAACACCGTCCTTCTGCCAGTGTGCTCTCAACAATGGCATCTCGCAGAAGGACCACGGGGCAGGATTCTAGTTACAGCGTCACTGCTATCAAGAGGGTAAAGAAAAACCGCAGCCTCTGCTCCACCTTTTAGATGCTGAAGTGGAAGTCGTTTAAGAAGCCTTCTAACCCCCATGGGATAGGGGCTGGCGAATGGTTAAGTGCCCTTGGCTCCCGGCTGAGCTCTGACTTTCAGTGATGAGGCCCAATTCAGTCAGACTATCTAGACTGTGCCCAACGACCAAATCATCCCCTTCTCACTCAGGCTCCCTGCCCTCCCTGACCAGCACGCTCAACCACATTCACCAAATCAGCAAAGCATCAGGAACCCAGGGCAGGTGACTCCTACCCAGGAAGTGAGCCCGAGTGCCCAGGTCACCCAGCTCAGCTTGCCTGGGTGGCACATGTCCCCAAAACACGGAACGAGGGAGGAAGGTTTAATTCCCCAAACGGCCTCCCGTAACCCCGTGCACACCTCCTCTATTTTTTTTTTTTTTTTTTTTTTTTTTTGCGGTACGCAGGCCTCTCAGTGTTGCGGCCTCTCCCGTTGCGGAGCACAGGCTCCGGATGCGCAGGCTCAGCGGCCATGGCTTACGGGCCCAGCCACTCCGTGGCATGTGGGATCTTCCCGGACCGGGGCACGAACCCGTGTCCCCTAGATCGGCAGGTGGACTCTCAACCACCGCGCCACCAGGGAAGCCCTCCTCTCACCTTTTAGTTCCGTGGCCTCCAGCAGTTTCTTCCACAAACTGATGACCTCATTCATTCGAGCTGCCACCTCGTCCTTGGCATAGTGGTTGACGTCAATCAGCTTTTGCCCGGCTTTCTCCAGGGCGTCAATGCGGCTCTGGTTTGCCGAGAGCTCAGCCTCAAAAGCCTGATGTTTCTGTACTTTCCCTTGCAGGTTCGATGGGTCCTGCCAAGGAAAGGAAGAAGGGAGTTCTATCTTGAACCTAAGGACATCAAGTTACGCTGCATTACCCTCACACTTATCTTTATAGGGAGACATATAAAACGACCAGCTTACATTAAATAGTGTATATTTTGAAATTTCCAATTTCTTTATTTAGCTACAGTTTAACTGTGAGTGTTGTGTTTAGCTTACTAACCAAGTGCTACATGGCAATGCTAACAGGACATTACTTTATAAGCTTCGTCCGTGGCGGTTTTCATCTTCTCATTGACCCAACTCTTGAGCTCATCAGAGTCACGGAAAAACTGCTGCAAGTGGAAGGAATCAGCCAGCTGGGCCCGGCGATACATGGCTCTCTCGTGAAGGGCGTTGCGGCGGCTCAACAGCTGGAAGGCAAGGCTCGCTGTGAATCTCCAGCTCTTACCCCCCGCAGATCAGGCTCAGAAGGGCCACCCACGGACAGAAAGGAGGTGTGTAAAGAGGCTGCACACTTACCGCATCTCGGCGAGTAGCCACATCTTCCATCGCATAGTGGTTGTTCTGAATTAGCTTGGTGGCAAACTCGTCTAAGGCCTAGGAAGAAGAATAAGGTTCTTCACTGGTGAGCGACTCTTCCACAGCTTGGACCCCAGAGGAAAGTGCAGAACAGGGCACGGAATGCTCTAGACCTGAACTCAGATCAAGGTTTTCACTCTGAGGTTTGCTATGACAATCTTTATCCCTCAACTGCTGAGTTTTTGCTTGATGTTCTTAGAGGGCACAGAGTTACGCTAGCTTCACTCAGGACTGGACACATTAGCTGCAGCTAACGTCACAGCAGGAACTGACGGAGTCAGATATGGGTCAACAGCCTTTCAATTCCTACTTCTAAGGTCTGTGTTCAATGGGAAAATATCTCTTACATTAATTCTTAATTTCTTTTAGAGGAAGGTAATCTCAACTTGGAGGTTCACATCAAGAAAATGACTTCATTCTAGAAGTCGTGCTGTGTCTCCAACAAGGTGGTCAATCATCTCCGTGAGACTTTAAGCACCCGGAGCCTTCACTGAACCTGCTCAGGAACCTTCTGGAACAAGACGAGACCTCTGCTGGCTCTCATGATAATCTGAAGGCACTGACAGCAGGGAGGGGTCTTACTGTAATCTTCTCCTCCTGGGCACTGAGGGATTTCTCGAAGTCCTCGTGCTTCTTGAGAAGCGCTTCCACGCTATCCAAGGAATCTCCCAGGTCTTCATTCAACAGGAACGCCTTAGAAGAGGAAACAAAATGTTGAGATAATGTCTGATTCCTTTCACCTCCTAAGGCTGGAAAGCAAAGGCTATTCTGGCAGAAGGACAAAAAGAAGGAAAGAAGTTCTATGGCTATTACACCTTCAAATCTCCCCCAGAAAGCGAGAAGCCTCTTCAGATTCCCTTAAAACTAATCCAACAAGAGCATGAAATCCTTATTCCACATTCCACTGAAACTTTTTTCCAATAGCTTCTGTTGCTTCTATTAGATTTAAATTACGCATAATGCTATGTTCTAAAGAAACAAAACCTCTTTAACAAAACACTTCACGCCATCACACTCCCCTGAAAAACTGGGGCCTTTTCTGAGGGCCTTTCAATCTCGGCAGCAAGGACCGTGCTGGCAGAGCCCACAGAAGCTGGCAACCCTCCACCTGACGCAGAACTGAACCACTGGTGATCCCCGCACAGAATGTGCTAACTGAGCAGCAGACGGAGCAGGCGGCCGGTTCCCATCCCCAGTCACCTCCTGTTTGCTCATCCAGTTGTCCACCTGCTCAGTGTCGCGGTAGAAGAGCTGCAGGTCCATGCACTGCTCATACTGCTGCCGCCGCAGCTCCCACAGCTCCAGCAGCGCGGCCCGCTCCTCGGAGAGGATGGTCAGCTGGGAGGGAGAGGGGGCAGGTGGAGGGAACCTCAGTGCCCACGGCCGCTGGGCAGACTCAGAGGCTGCCCTGGCATTTCCAACCCTCTGCCAACCTTCAGGCCTCTGCTCCGATTTAAATAAGGGAAGGAGAACATTTCCTTGCACGTGTCAGGCAAGCCACAAGAAACCACAGATCCTGAGCGGCTTGCTGAAAGTTGATGTTAAACCTAAGAGGGGTGGCCCTGCTCGAATGAATCTAGAATTAATTTACTGCCACATTATCACAAATAATGTTAGGCAAAAATGGCAAATAAACCCCTAGGTAGAAGAAAAAGGGCATCTATGTAAAAGTGAGGCGGCATAAATGGAGTAGGGGCTCTTAGGTGAGAGATGTCAATTGAGTGGTACTCCCCAGAATATGCTGACTAGACCCAGGAATGCCCTAGGCTTAATTTTTAGGCTCTAAAGTTAATGACAATAAAGTGTGTCTTTGAAATGTCTCTTCTTGGTCTCTATAACATTAAAAATATGTATCGTTATCTAATGTTCCTCAAGCATCTTCATAAAGATACTTTGAAACTCTGGAATTATACACACACATACAAATAATACAAATTTGTTTCCTCTTGGCTCCAACTACTAATGCAGGACTCAGCTCCCTGCAAAGCCCCCTTTAAGTAGGAAATGTGTTGCATGTATCCCAAACAAATGGAACTTTCTCTCCCCGATCAATCACCACACATCTTCTTTTAAAATCTCTGGAGCTGCTGCTTCCAGGCGGAATCTCTTGTGTAAGTTTTCTCACACACCAGGGTGAATGCAACGTCTGGATATTTAAGGCTGGATAATAGCTTTCGGAGACTTAGTAAAAGAGTCTTTCTCCTCTCTTACCTTCTCCCTCACTTCATCTGAGGCGTAATGACCAGCAGCAAGCAGGGCCTGTCCAGACTCATCGGCAGATTTAAAGCTATCTTCGTGAGCATCAATTTCACCCTAAGGGGGGGCGGGGGGGAGAAAAGGACAATTTATGCCCAGCATCTTGTAAAAGAAGAGGAAGTTACTGAATTACACATAATCATTACAAATCAGGAATATCACGTCTAGAATGAGGAAAAAAATCAAAGATAAGGCCAGGTTTCCAAATAACAGCCTAGGTCATCGAACAGGAGAGCATCATTTATTAAGAAGTCTGCTTCCTACTGGCTTTTTGTGCCACCTGTCAAACTGTCAAGTTTCCACACATCTATAGGGTCTGAGCCCTCTGTCTTCTGTTCCATTGGTCTATTTCGGGTCTTTCTTGTGCCAGATGGATTTCTTTTTTTTAACATTTAAAAAAATTAATTAATTTATTTTTGGCTACGTTGGGTCTTCGTTGCTACACACAGCCTTCTCATTATGGTGGCTCTTCTTATTGCGGAGCACGGGCTCTAGGTGCGCGGGCTTCAGTAGTTGTGGTACACAGGCTCGGCAGTTGTGGCTCATGGGCTCTAGAGCGCAGGCTCAGTAGTTGTGGCACACGGGCTTAGTAGCCCCACAGCATGTGGGATCTTCCCGGACCAGAGCTCGAACCCGTGTCCCCTGCATTGGCAGGTGGATTCTTTTTATTTTAAATAAACTTATTTTATTTTATTTTTGCTGCATTGGGTCTTCGTTGCTGCACGTGGGCTTTTCTCTGGTTGTGGCGAGCGGGGGCTACTCTTCGTTGTGGTGTGCAGGCTTCTCATTGTGGTGACTTCTCTTGTTGGGAGCATGGGTTCTAGGTGCGTGGGCTTCAGTAGTTGTGGCACACGGGCTCAGTAGCTGTGGCGCACGGGCTTAGTTGCTGTGCAGCATATGGGATCTTCCCGGATCAGGGCTCGAACCAGTGTCGACTGCATTGGCAGGAGGATTCTTAATCACTGCGCCACCAGGGAAGTCCTGCCAGATGGATCTGTTTATGATTTTATAATACCTGGTAGGGTGAGTCCCTCCCCTGTTCTTCACAATTATCTCAGCTGTTTTTGATTTTTTTTTCTTCCAAATTAATTTTAAAATCATCTTGTCGAGCTTCCCCAGTGGCGCAGTGGTTGAGAATCCACCTGCCAATGCAGGGGACATGGGCTCGATGCCTGGTCCAGGAAGATCCCACATGCCGCGGAGCAACTAAGCTCATGTGCCACAACTACTGAGCCTGTGCTCTAGGGCCCGTGAGCCACAGCTACTGAGCCCGCGTGCCGCAACTACTGAAGCCCATGCTCCTAGAGCCTGTGCTCCACAATGAGAGAAGCCACTGCAATGAGAAGCCCGCGCACCGCAACAAAGAGTAGCCCCCGTTTTCCACAACTAGAGAAAAGCCTGTGCGCAGCAACGAAGACCCAACACAGCCAAAAATAAATAAATTAATTAAATTAAAAAAAAAAAATCATCTTGTCTCATTCCAGAAATAAAGGCCTTCGCCTGGAATTGCACTGAATGTATAAATCTTGGGGAGAATTTGTACCTTTATAAGAGATCATTCCATCCCTGCCCATCCCTTTATTCAGTGTTTCTTTTCTTCCATCAAAACTTTACAGCTTTCTCCACGGATGTCTTACACAACTTTTGTCAGATTTATTCCCAAGTATCTTATATTTTCCGATGCAATTATAAGTAGGATTCTTAAAAATTACGCTTCTAACTGCTGCTAGTGCATATCTGACTGTTGTATATTAATTTTTTATATCTAGCACCTCTCAGAAGACCTACAGTAATAATAATTTTAAAAATCTTGTTTAGCAGTGTTTTCCAGAATTTCTTAGCCATAGAAACCCCTTCTTCTTAAGGTAGAGCCTATTAAGATCTCATAAAACTAGTTTCCCAAGGACGCTCTCTGGGGATATAGCAAATCATGAAACTTAAATTCACTCAAACCAACTATGAAATTCAGCATTTAAACAAAGACATTGTTTAAGGTGTCACAGGACACACGTGCAAAACAGTAGCACCTCCACCTTGCCAGAGCTTGGCCCTTTGCTTTTAGGAACCGTAGTTATTCTCCTGACATGTAACTCCCTTAACCATCTATTAGAAGAAGGTAAAGCAAGTCTCCAAAGGCAGAACCAGCCACAATCCCTATGGCGAGAGCTACCTGTGAGCAAGGTTTCAGCCACTTCTGGCTATAAGTGACAGAGCTACAGTGATGCCCTGTTAAGCTCGTGGCCTTACTTTTGGAAGACCGTGGAGACCTTACCTTGTGCTCCTGATGCCTATCCAGCAGGGCTTCGGCCCCAGCCACATCGTTGGCAAGTTCATCTGCATTGATGAGGGCTTTCATCTCAGTGACCCAGCTGGTAAGGTCTCTGAAGTCGGCAAGGAAGCGCTGAAGCCTGGGAAACCAAAGGTCAGTGAGGAGAGGTCTCGAGGGGAGGCCCCAGATGGAAGATGCCGCCCTAGAGCTCTGAATTCATGTCCTCGGATGTCTTAATGAACCACACAAACTCTAGCCCTCGGAAACATGGGACTCTTTCAATCTAGACTATAAAGGAAAGCAGAAGAAGGCTGAAATCAAGCCTTTAAAATTTAGGTTCTGTCTATCACTATAATTCCCCAAGCTTGTCCCTTATTTTCAACTTCCTTGTCACTCCCCAGTTCAACCCTTAGTTATTAGTAAGAAGCATTCTCTCCCTTTCAATCCTTGATTTACTCAATTTTAACAGAGTATTTCACATGATGCTCACATTGCTAAAGAGACTATTTCCATTTCTGTTGGTTCTAATACAGTGATATGAGATGGAAAAAAGATGTGTATAGTTATAAATATTATGTGTGTATATGCAAACACTACAAAGTTTCCAGTCTCCAAATATAACACAGAAATATATTAATATACAATATAAAAATATATAACAAATACAGTAAGAAAAAGTCATCTGCCTTTTCTTACTAGAGGAAAGCTGTCAAGCGATACAGAAGGTTTCTCAGCAGAGAGAACTGACCGTCAACTCTGCCTTCCTATCGCCTCTAAAAAAAACGCCCCCTGGTACGGGCTGCGGGGCCCTGGAGGAGCATTTCTACCTGTAGGAATCGTTGAGACGTGCGTGTCTCTCTGCGGCCAGGGTGCGGATCTGCTCCCAGTTGGTGATCAGCTCCTCTCGTTTCACTTGGATCTGGGTGGCGCTCAGAGGGTGGGACTGCTGCAGGCGGTCGGCCTCGGCGCACAGGGCTTTGACCTGCAGACACACTCCGTCAGGGCTGCTCTCCTGACCGGGCTAACTCACTTATAGAGTCAGCTGCCTTCAAAACCCACCTTGTCCTCCAACGCAGCGAGATCTCTCTCCAAACCCTCGTGTTTCCGAAGCAGAGCCTGGACGCTGGCCAGGTCCCGGCCAAAATCATCAGAGGCCATTAACTGTTCCTTCTCCTTAATCCAGCTGATGGTCTCGTCCACATCCCTACAGCACAGAGGCACCTGTTAATCCACAGTTACGACACCCACCTGGGACTGGGAGGCCACGCGGGGCCAAGACCCAGTCAGCCCCACATCTTCCTAGCCTCGCCCTGGGCCTCACCACGCACCCCCCGGGAGACCCCTTCCCGCAAGCCCCTCAGCTCGGTACCTGTTAAAGCGCTGAACCTCGGCTGCCCCGAACAGCTTCCCCTGCCTCTGGAGGGCCAGTCCCTTCAGCCGCTGCCAGGCTGCGTTCACCTCATCCTGCTTCGTCTTGATGAGCTCCTCCTCAGGGTGCTGCTCCTGAGCCAGGAAGGGCAGAGACTGCCCTCAGACCAGCACCTCTGGCCCCACCAACTGCGCGCCTGGCCTTGGCTCCCTGACGCGGCCGCCTCAGCAAACCTTACTGTTCTAAAGAAACACTGGCTTTTTGTGTGGAATGAAGGGAAGCTCATTCAAAAAGAGCTTCCATTGCTTGCTCTATAAAAAGGCGAGAGCCATTCTCTGCGCCCTGGAGCTGTGGGGCAAGTCTCTCTCTGTGCATCAGCACCAAACCCCCTGCTTAGTTAAGGCCCTTCAGCGGCACCTCTGTGGCGGCCTTGTCAACGCACCACTCGCCCGAGCCGCTCCAAAGTTCACTGTTTCAAACGTCACGAGGCTATTAATAAGCATTCCTGCCCAGACACATGGTTTTCCAGGTCTGTTCCTGACTTCAGACTGGAGATATTCCTTTCAAAGTATTCTTCCCCACTAACCACATTCTGTCTTGTTTAAATAAAAATAACATGTAAAGTAATAAGGTGAAGCACTTCCGGGTTGCGGGATCCACCTGTGAGATCTCGGGCTTGGCCTGCCTGCTCTCCTCAGCACAACCCTGGGACGGCCCAGGATTCCGGGGACAGCTCACTCGCCAGTTGGAAGGGTGAGATTACATCTGAGGAATGCTGGCTCTGGATCCAAAAGGGAACAAGTACCGGTGCCGAAGGATCTACATACATAAAATGTGTACCCCGCCCCCCAAATCCAGTTTTCCCTAAAGCAGAAACTCCCGAGTTCATCCTACTCGATGTCTCCGGAGCCCTGTGGTAGCAGGTGAGAATAAAGCGGCAGTGATAGGACCGCACGTGCATGCAACTGGGAGGGGCTGCCCCACTCCCCTCTTAATGGCTCCTGAGCTCCCGGTGGAGAGCCATTCATCACAGGGCTCCCCAGGCTCCCGGGAGCCCAGGGAAGCTCCGACTCAAAAAGGAAGGGAAGAGCAATCAGGCAGTGGTGGACGTCTGCCAACCCTACGAAGCTTTCACCACCACACCCTAGTCTGAGAACCCCCGACACCCAGCTTCAGCAGCCCAATAAAAGCTTCAGCCCTACCTGAAAGTGGGTGAAGGAAACAGATCAAAGGAACTCCGCCCTTCCTGCCCACGGCCACAAGTTAGAAAGCACTGTCCAATTTAGGAGTGATCAGTATTGCCGCCTTACTTAGACCTAAACAGAACTCTTAGACATGCTTACCAAAACCTGCTCACTCAGAAATCAGGGACCCAATCAAAACTTCTCTTCTGGAAAAGTTAATGTAATGACGGTACATTACATTAATGTTCAAGTAAAGGAAGTTAATGTGACGATGCTGTGAGAAGCACAGCACTTCCTTATTTACCTGAATGAGCTTGGCGGCAAACTGGTTCACTTCATTAACTCTTTCTTCGTGGGCAGCCATGTCTGTTTGAAACTCTTCAAATTTCTTCTGTAAAACCTCCACATGCTCCAGGTCCTGGCCCAGCTCCTCAGAGGTCACAATTGCCTCCTATTCAGGGACCACAACAGAGCCAGAGTCACCAAAGAACACTTGGGAACAATGGCTTCCAGAACCCCATCACGAAATGGGCTCCGGTAGGGGCCGCGGCAGCTTCGGCAGACGCAGTTTTTTCTGTGTGCTGCACTGCCGCTCTGCCGGCTCTCAGCTGCAGACGTGGAGGGGTCTCGTCCCCTTCTTTCCTCAAGGCCTCCCCCGCACACCTTCCTTCTCAAACGTACCTTGTCGTTGATCCAGTCCATCACGTCCTCACATTCTCGTAAGAACTGCACCAGCTTCTGGGCCTGCAGTAGCTTGATTCCTTTCTCCCGCATCTTCTCCAGAAGTAATTCCCATTGGCGGTGCAGCTCCATCAAACGAGTCTGGAGGGTAAAGAGCCCAACCCCACAGATTACAACCTTTCCTGTGGGGTCTGGCTCCTCCATAGAGTTCCAACAAGTTAGAAACCTCACAGAGCTCTGAACAAGTCTTTTTAAGAAGACAGATAATCCCTACACTGAGGGGAAATTGTAAAGTTAACTGAGAAGAGGAAAATGCATACACTTCACAGTGGTTTGGTAAGTCTTAAAGTACAAAATAACTGACCTTTCGTAGGTAGATGTATTCTAGTTTATGTCAAGGAATTTACTATTATTTTGTAATTATCAGTTATTATTGATATCACATTATTTGGTAAGTATTTAGGTAATGTTTTTAGTTATATTAACTGTTAAATTATTACAGTGGGATTTCTAGATCATAAGACTACTGGGGAAGGAAAGATGAGGTGTGATCATGCAACCGCAGCAGGAATCACTTAAGTGTGTGTTCTGAATTCACGGAGGTAAAGGGGAGAAAACAAGGTGTCCCATAGGCATCATACGTGTAAAGAAATTACTATGAGGCACAAGTAAAGAGGAAAACCTTAGTATAAAGGTAAAAAGATGGGGTCCTGAAACACAATCAGCTATCAAAGAGGACTCCTGGCAGAAGCTGTTTTGGTGCTTCGTGAAAAGATGCAGCTTGTGGTACACACAGTACATCCCAAGTGAGGTTTACATCAAGCTGCGCCCAGGTGGCAGCCACAGGCCCAAACAGTCACTTCCCAGCATTTTGGGTTCTCACGGCACAGTCCTAGTAAGGACTCGTCAGGAACCAGAGGGATTATCATCAATTCAAGCTTAGGCAATGCAGTCTGGCATTCTAACCCAATCTCTAGGTGTTGATTATGCCTACCCAAGATACTGGGAGTTTCTGTATAACACAGACAGAAACAAGTGACACAAACACAAACACTACCAGGAGAGACACCTGGGATCCACCCATCGTTGAGATGCCACTCCCCGCAAACTGAAAAGTTGAAAGCCACGGGATAGTCAACATGGGTGGATTCTCTTAGGAGCAAGTACTGGTGGTTCATTTGAAAGGAGAAAGCACTGGGAGGAAAATAAAGGCTCACACAATTCACTTCCACCACTACAATCACTTCCATCGCTGATGGTTCAAACCGGAGTCCACCACTGAGAAGGAAGTGAAAGGCATTCCCAGGCAAGGGGGAAAAGGCAACCAACAGCAAGTCAATACTCCACCTACTCGGATGTGGGAGCCAATGTGGGTGGCGGTCACTATGGGGCGCCACGCCGTCCGGTACGGTGTGAAAGTCTAAACCGGTGACAGACAGGTTATCCAGGACACAATCAGTCTTCACAGCCCACCCACCTTCCTCTACGTTAATGCTGCCTGCCTAACTAAGCTACTGCGTTACTGGGCCAGGTCAGTTTACCAAGACGGGGCAGCCGTGGGGCCTGGGGGCACGGACGCAGGGATTAAAGGAGAACGCTTTGCTTTTTTAAAATTTTTTGGCCGTACCGCGCTGCATACGGGCTCTTGGTTCCCCAACCAGGGATCGAACCTGCGCCCCCTGCAGTGAAAGTGTGGAGTCTTAACCACTGGACTGCCAGGGAAGTCCCCCCTTTGCTCAAATTAAAATGAGGCCACAGAAGGCTCAAGAAAATCCTCACCTACAAGTCAGCCGTCAGTCTCTCACAAATCTCATTTCCATACCCTCGAGGGAAGAGCCGGGGCCAGGCCTGTTCCAGGACTGGAACAACTTTCCCACTCCCAGTATGTCTCCTCTTGTCAATACTGCAGTTTTGACAGAGGCCAGTTTCACAAGCTTGCTGGTGTCTGAGAGCGTGAGTGGGCAGGGAGGCAGGTGCGCTTAGGAAGTGCGTGGACAGCGGGCAGGGTGGAGGAGAATCCTGGCTGCCTCAGGCAAAGTTCTCAGCAGGGGCCTGAGCAAGCAGCAGCAGCTTTCAGAGAAGCAGTTGGGGGAAAAGAAAGCTGACAGGAATGAAACTCGGGCTGGGAAAATAAAGTGAATAACTGTAACTAAAGAAAGGAGTAGATTGAAACACTAGTTCTGTCACCTATTAGCTGTGGGAACCTGAGCAAGTTGCTCAAACTTCTCTGAGCCTCAGCTTCTACCCTTCTATACTATGGCGACCTTGCAAGCTTCTTGTGAAGATTAGAGTGAACGTATGTAAAAGTCCTAGCAAAGTGTTCACACATAAATAGCTATTAACAGCTTCTCAACAAATAGTAGCTAACAGTAGTTTCAAAATTTTTTTTTGGATAAATTTATTTATTTTTGGCTGCGTTGGGTCTTTGTTGCTGCGCGCAGGCTTTCTCTAGTTGCGGCGAGCGGGGGCTACTGTTCGTTGTGGTGTGCGGGCTTCCCACTGCAGTGGCTTCTCGTTGCGAAGCACAGGCCCTAGAGCGCGTGGGCTTCAGCAGTTGTGGCACATGGGCTCAGGAGTTGTGGCTCACAGGCTGTAGAGTGCAGGCTCAGTAGTTGTGGCACACGGGCTTAGTTGCTCTGTGGCATGTGGGATCTTCCTGGACCAGGGCTTGAACCCGTGTCCCCTGCATTGGCAGGTGGATTCTTAACCACTGTGCCACCAGGGAAGTCCCTCAAATGCTGCTTTAATAAGATCTCTAAACAGGGAAGAGGGGAATGAAG
The DNA here is from genome assembly GCF_011762595.2 of Tursiops truncatus. Taxonomy (NCBI): domain Eukaryota; kingdom Metazoa; phylum Chordata; class Mammalia; order Artiodactyla; family Delphinidae; genus Tursiops; species Tursiops truncatus. Next base: position 108,274,023 of record NC_047039.1, on the reverse strand, counting down.
AGAGCTTTGGGTCTCCCTCCGCCACATTAATTACTAAAGACAAACACTTGATCTATTTCTCATATTTCCCCGTCTGTAACCTGGTTAAACTAATACAGAGCAGCTGAATCAGCAAATCGGCACTCGGGCTGATTTCATGTACAGTAAGACTATATACAAAAGAGTGGGGAAATGAGCAGATGCATCCTTGTACTTTCTTGGCCGTGCCACGCAGCATGCGGATCTCAGTTCCCCAACCAGGGATCAAACCCATGCCCCCTGCAGTGGAAGCACAAAGTCTTAACCACCGGACCGCCAGGGAAGTCCCACGTCTTTGTATTTAATTGCAGAGACACGCATCATATTGCCTGCATGGGTTGAATGTAGTAATTAAATAGTTGGCATATAGCATTTAGAATTTACTTTTACTGCCTGTTTACAATCATTACTAGTAATAGTTTATTATTAATAATAAGCTTAAGGCTAATTGCGAGTCTTCAGTGTAAGACTGCAGAGTATATTAGAGCAAAAGAGACACAGTAAGTATTTACTAGACCAGAACCTAAGGGAATGAAATCTCTGTGGGTGTTCCACTGTGCATCTCAGGGAACAGCAGAGGATGAGACATTTCTAGCTGTGGCTTTCATCTTAGTCTTTGGGACTGCCTTGACAGGTCAAGGACTGAAAAGGTTGGTCCCTCAATGGAACGAGACTTTGGATGACAAAGAACAAAGACAGATAAGAAGGAAATCAAAGATAGATGAGAGCATCCAGCTATGAGAGACTAAGCATGCGCACTTCATCCTAAAGAGGCTTGTTTGCCCTTAATACCTTGGTATTGGAAATGTGAAACAAAACAGAGAAAGACCAATTACTGCCCCAGCCTCGACAAATGGCACCCAAACAAGCCAGGCCAAGTCTGAGGACTCCTGCTTCAAAGTAAGCTACATGGCCACGGTCACCGACCAACAGGTACCACACGTCATTCCTCACAGCTGGACCTTTAACAGGCTTGCTGACCAGACCTCAGTAAATCCCTCCTGGGGCAAGGTACCAAGATCCAGAGAGCAAGCTTTCCGACAGAGAACTTTATAGTGTCTGTGATTAATCCTATTTATCTTTGTGTCCTAATCCCTAAATTCACCAATTTCACTAATATGCTCTCCCATCCAATTACCATCTGAAAATGTTAGAAGTTTAATATATGCAGTCTTCTTTAAAGTCTAATTGCATCCTAATTTGTTCTACAAAAAGAACATTAATTTCCTCACTGAGTACACAAACGCTTGTTTATAGACCTACTGAATCATCATATTACAAAAGCAGGAGTTGGTAACTCCATCAGGATACTTCACAAATTCCTTTAAAAGGCTAGAAAAATCTATCTTTTTAGGAACCCAAATTTACATGTAAGCATGAATCCACATTCCTCTACCACAGAGGAAGGCCAACCACACCAGGCACGGCTCTTACTCACCCTGATGGTTTCAGATGCAAAGTGCCCTTCTGAGATCATGAGGTTGCCAGTTTCATCCAGCTTCACAATGGCTCCCGAGTTGGCCTGCACCTCAGCTTCAAAGGCTTGATGCTTCTGCAGCTTGCCCTGTCGGTGGACCGTGAAATGAGCCATACGTGCTCCTCGGCACGCGTCATTCTGCGCCCAGCTCCCTATTATTCCTCCCCTCCTGCATCCCACTCCCTCTCTCTATGGACGCCTCACTCAGCCTCCCAACCATCCCCCTACCGGTTCAATTACTCAAATGCTCAGCCTGCATCCATACTTGCCCTCTGAAAGCTTGGCCATCGAGGACCACAGCTTTGCAGACAGCAAAAGATGCTACAAAATATCGTAATTTTCTTGAGTATCAGGAAATGAGCCTTTATGGACATCCAATCCCTTTTAGAAATACAGAACCATACTGAGAGCCTGCTTAGCATGTAGTGTTTATCTTTGACGAATCCATTCACATTCATTCATGATATGACTTCTTTTAGCTTGCTTTAGAAACCATACTCTTTGATTGATTTGATACATTGCATTTCTTAATACCTCCCTTTACTCACATGCTGAGCTGGGCAGGGCCTGTACCTAAACCAGTGTTCATCATTTTCTCTTCTCAGACGACTTTGGCGTAGTAAAAAAACCACGGGTACAACCACTGTTCCACTTGCTAAAAAAAAGTCTTTCACCAAAATCAACAAGAAGAAAGGCTTTTTTTTTAAACAGCTATACAAATTTTCACCAGCAACAACACTGTTAGCATACCTTTCTCAAAAACACATATTCCAAGAGATCAAACCAGACCCTCCCTGAAAAATGATGAAGGATCACCAATGGCTGTAAGGCAGCGGGTTGAGAACCATCGGCTTAAAGCATCCGCAAAAGATAAATTAAAACCTGCAGGATTCCACATTCATGCTCACTAATACAACCACTAAGGGCTTTTCAGAATAGTGAGTTAGTCCTTCCTTATGTCTGATCTACATTCAATCTCTCAAGGTCATAATTAGCTCTGTATAAATTCGGGGCCAAGACATTTGAGCTCTGGAGTTTTGGGAGGCACCTCAGACACACCTGCAGGTTGGTTGGGTCTTTATAGTTCTCATCAGATGCAATCTGCAGTTTCTCCTGAATCCATTTCTCCAGCTCCTCAGCATCTCTTTGGAAAAACTGGAATCGGTACGAATCTTCAAGCTTCTGGCGCCTAAGCGTCGAAAGCTCCTTAAAGCGGTGGTATCTGTCCAGGACCTGCTGCCTCCTCTCCTGGATGTCCTCTGCTGTCTCCAGCACTTTGACCCCGCTTGGGTCCATTTTCTGAAAAGACAGAAAGTCCTGAAGTAAGCACATGACACCAAAATAGACTTAATGGCATTAGCCTCTTGGAAGGAAATAAAGAATTATGAGAGCCTGAGCAGACAAATGAATTGAAAGTGGTCCCTTCTCAGGAGCTAAGAGTGAAGCCCAGGCCCCATTCCCTCATAAAAAATGGCTGCCCAAGTGGGCCCCTCAGAGGATGCCTCACCAACACTGCAATGAGACCAGGCGAGCAATGTGAAGGGGAGAACTATGGTTTAAACTGTCAATTCTACAGAGCCGTGAGAATTCAAAGGAAACACCAACTTTGGAGCTCAAAGAATTACTGAGAAATCCATTCAACAGTCCTTTCATCTGGTCTGTGCATTTCATGGTGTGGAGATTAGAAAACATTTACTCTATTTTTTTTTTTTTTTGCGGTACGCGGGCCTCTCCCGTTGCGGCCTCTCCCATTGCAGAGCACACGCTCCGGACGCGCAGGCTCAGCGGCCATGGCTCACGGGGCCAGCCGCTCCGCGGCACGTGGGATCTTCCCGGACCGGGGCACGAACCCGTGTCCCCTGCATCGGCAGGCGGACTCTCAACCACTGTGCCACCAGGGAAGCCCGAAAACATTTATTCGTAATTCAGCTTTTCTACCTTTCTAGATCTCAGCCTGTTATTCACTGAAGAAAAGGGAATGATTATCAAGTAACTTGAGTCTTTTTTTTTAAATTAATTTATTTTTGGGGGCTGCGTTGGGTTTTCACTGTTGCGTGTGGGCTTTCTCTAGTTGTGGTGAGCGGGGGCTACTCTTCGTTGCGGCGTGCGGATTTCTCACTGCTGTAGCTTCTCTTGATGTGGAGCATGGGCTCTAGGTGCGCAGGCTTCAGTAGTTGAGGCACGTGAGCTTCAGTAGTTGTGGCTCGCAGGCTCTAGAGCGCAGGCTCAGTAGTTGTGGCGCACGGGCTTAGTTGCTCCGTGGCATGTGGGATCTTCCCGGACCAGGGCTCGAACCTGTGTCCCCTGCATTGGCAGGCAGATTCCTAACCACTGCACCACCAGGGAAGCCCAGTAACTGAGTCTTTAACATCAAAATCCAATTGGATTTACCTAAAGTAGTGGATTTCTCAGTCACCCCAAAAAGTCAATCCTACAATCTCCTTCAGGCTGGGCAATGAACGGGCTTTGCTTCATCCGAATGCACAGAATTAAAAGAAAATCACAGCATATCTTAAAAAAAAAAGGTGTGGTGAAAGATTTATCCTACCTGACTCTTACCTGCTCCAGTTAACAACAAACACAGGCTAATTGAGTAGGTGGTACTTACCCATAGCACTCAATCTACCCCAAATTTAAACTCTCAGATCTGGACAGTTTCACCAACCTTTAATGTCAAAAGAAAATCTGACCTATTTATGGGACAAACCCAGAATATGCTCCCTGCTCTTCTCTCAGGAATAAGCCATTTTATCCTCTAACCAAGGAAGGACGCACAGAAGGAAATAGGTACACACTAATGACAAAGAGCATGTAAATTTGTCAGTAACATGTGACCTTGTACGAGCTGCCTTCCCTCTCTGTGTCTCGATTACCCAGAATGACTGAAAACACCAGTTGAAAATGAGATGGTCCCAAGACCCTTCTAACTTTAAAATTACGTTCTACAGAGAAGGGTCTGTGACCCGGTAAAAAAGCAGACCAGATAAGCTTATGGTCTCTCCAGCTCTTGTTCCATAATTTATACAAGACATAAAAACTGTGCTGCCCAGGAAACATATGTGACAGCTCTTCCCGTTACCCTGTTCGCCTGGCCCAGCCGATGGGAAAGGAGAGGCTGGCTAAGGATTAGGTCTGGAGGCCACTGTGTGCCCCCCACTCCCTGCCCCCATCCAGCTGTGAGATAAACAACACTGCTAAGCTCGGGGTAAAGTTTCCACCTCTTCAGAGAGAAAAGCAGCTTTAAGAGGTGTCAAGAAAAGTTATCGACTGCACCTAGCCAACTCTGAGGCCTATCTTTTCTATGAAGAGACCTAGATTCCTAGGGAGAGAACGTGAGGGGATTTTAGCCCTATCACCATTCCTTCCAAATTACTCTCCACATATTAACCATTTATCTTTATTGGTTTTCTCCCACAAAGTCCAATGTATCTGTTTGACTATAACAAGAAACATATTCTTTGCCACGTCATTCCCATGCTTTAAAACCTTTCATCACTCCCTTCTGAGAGAGGAAAGCATCTACCTCTTTAGCTGAACCTTCCAATCTGGCCCAGCACACCTGACTGATATGTCTCACCCATGCCCCGTACCTTCCTGGCACAGAGAAATACTCTCTTCCCAAACACATGATTCTCTCTAAAGACTCCAAGTCAGTTGCTCAGGCTTCCTTTGCCCAGAATGTTCTGTCTCTCCTCGGTCCGGATAACTCCCATTCATGTCTCAATAGGAGCTGAAATGAGGAAGCTGCAGGGATCTGGCCTCCTTACCAAGCTGTCCTCAAGGCTCCTTCCCTCCCTCCTTCTCTGATTTAATCACATTTTTCTGCAGATTTACAAAGCACTTGCACATACTTCTCACGGTATAATGAGACTGAGCAATGTAATCTTTGTTGTTGTGTCCCGATTTCTTTCTTTTCTTTTTAAAGATTTTTTTGATGTGGACCTTTTTTTTTTTGCGGTATGCGGGCCTCTCACTGTTGTGGCCTCTCCCGTTGCGGAGCACAGGCTCCAGACGCGCAGGCCCAGCGGTCATGGCTCACGGGCCCAGCCGCTCCGCGGCACGTGGGATCTTCCCAGTCCAGGGCATGAACCCGTGTCCCCTGCATCGGCAGGCGGACTCTCAACCACTGCGCCACCAGGGAAGCCCAATGTGGACCATTTTTAAAGTCTTTATAGAATTTGTTACAATGTCGCTTCTGTTCTCCATTTTGGTTTTTGGCCACAAGATCTTAGCTCCCTGATGCCCCACATTGGAAGGCGTAGTCTTAACCACTGGACCACCAGGGAAGTCCCAATTGTATCCCGATTTCTAGCAGACAGATGTCATTAACAAATGTTTGTTTGAGTGCTGGAGAAGCAGCTCTGAGCTCCTCTGTGAAGGGTGGAGAGAGCTCAGTAGTCCACCCCAGTTTCATTTCTGTATCGTCAAACTGGAATTCTGGCCAGGTAACAGCTAGATTTGGTGGCTGAATGAACAGCTGGAATGTGCTGACTGAAGCTACAACATGGGGCGTCAACCTAATGACCAGACCTGAATTACTGAGCTTGGGTGGTCCGCACCCGGACCGCTCTTTTCATGCTGGCAGGGTGGGACCTTGGGGAAATCGAGTTCAGGAAGGCACAATTTTGTATCATCCATAGATAGCTGTGTCTGAAAAAAATAGTTTCTGTTCTTAAAATGGGCTTCAAGAGAGTCCTTAAACCCAAAAACTGAGGGTAACCTTGACAAAGGAAACGTCTGTTAAGAACAGGGCCGTTCTGGTTTACGCTGCCGCCCTAGGACATCAGCCTCTTTGGGATCTTGACAAGAATCCCTACCGGTCCGGCCACATTTACGATTCACTCATTCACCTGCGTGACCTGCTCCAGGCATACCTTACATCAAACTCCCTCATCAAGCCCAAGTTACAGGCCCGGGGCAGGTCCACTTCCCAAACCAGAAAGTTCCCTCTGGCCGAAATGTTCTCTTCTCCCCCACTCCCAACTCGACCATTAATACCATTCAAACCCCTCCAAGTCTAAAGCAACTACGTTGTCCTGTCTGCAGCCCTGAATCAGAAGCCCTCACTCCCTCTCTGGCCCCCTTAGAGCAACTTCAGGTCACATTCTGCCACGTGATTACTGTTTTCTCCCTGCGTTTTTGTAAGTTCTCTAGGGAATTTAGAGTTCCTAAGGGACTATAAAAGAGACCTTATCTTACTCTCTGACCACAGAACTCAGCACACATTTAGACAGTCAATTACACTCTGAGCTTAGAAATAGAGAAACTGCTGTCACTTCATTATTAAGTGGTCAGGAGACAAAAGATCATCTAATAAGCAAGTTGTAGAGCTAGGGTGACCCAGGATGCTCCAGTTCCCAGACCAGCATGCTAGAACCAGTGATTTTTAACATGATCGGAGCTGACACACTCTTTATTAAAGGCTGTTCAGTTATTTATTAATTCCCTTTACTACCTCTTATCTTTTCCATCCCCACTTGAGGGGGGGAAAAAAGCGGGAAGGAGCATATATGAATCATCAAAAAAAATCAAAATTAATTTTTTTAAGATTGAGTCTTCTTAAAGTTAGTAAACAATTGGTGTTAAGAATAATTTATATACTTCCTTTGTTCTCATCTCTCCGGAAACAGTTAGGTGGAGAAACAGTAGGAAACTGTGTGTCTAATTCGCTTGCTTATAAAATTTCCAAGGAATGTATAGCCAGTTATGCATGACAACAGCTCCACTGTATGTGCCTTTCTACAAGATGTCTCAGTCTTTAGAATGTCTCTGGCGTTTGTCCTGCCGCCCCAGATGACAGGATTCACTGCATTTCCTTTAGCTGCCACGGAAATCTCTAAACGATCACATTCGGAAGCAGCCCTTTCTGATGAAAAAAGAATTCCCAACATAATAATACTGAAAAGGTTCCCCTGAGCGAGCCCCTCGGCCTGGGCTGCGCTTGCTGATCTGACCCTACCAATCCAGGGAGACAGTCCAGCGAGGCCCTGCTGAAATTAACCAACCTAAAAGGCCCTCTTTGTCACCCCAGTGAAGTAGAACAAGTCAATTCTATACCAAGTGCTTTGGTCAGGCAATAATGGACTTTTCTTTCCTGCAGTAGATCAGCTGACGCCAGTAGGTGGGAGCTTGGCCAAGTCACAACTGGCTGTCTCCGGGGAGCTGGGCATCTGAAAGTCAGCAGTGCTCTCCCACTGCTGTGGGCACTCAGAGTTTTCATTTGCGTGATTACAGGAGCCAAGGATGACAGGGTAACGGCAGTTCCTCCCCACCCCTTCTCCTGATAGGGAGCTGTCTCTATACAAGTTCCAGTTTCTCTTTGCTCCTAAATGGCTCATTTCCACAGACTACATTAAACACAGGAGAAAATCTCCTATCTCCAAAGAACTACTGCCATCCAAAGGTGCTACGACCTCTCACCCAAAACTCTGTGAGAGTTAGTGGAATTTTCTGGACTCTGCCTGTGTGCACCGTGTTCCCCGAGGCTGCTGCACACTGCAAGAACTCCACCCCAGGCCAGAAATGTGCAGCTGACTGATAGGGTGGACTCCACAAAGAATGCCCTGGGCTGTTCCCAGCCTTAACGGGATTAACACCTTTTGAGAGCTAGAGAGGAAGACTTTGGGAAATGTGCCATAAAAAAAAAAATCTCCAACCATACCAGCCTATCTAGCTATTCACGGACTGCCTAAAAACCGCAAAGGAGCCACACTCCAGGACAGCAATCAACTGACTGCTTATCTCAACTCTGATTTTGTCAATCAGGTCTATGTTTGTGGCTAATGAAGGAGGGGAGACGAAGGGCTAAATGTACTCTCTGTTTAAGGACAGCTTCCCATTTAAGGGAACTGAAGAAAAAAGGTCATATTTTGGCAAATAATTATTAGAGAAGACTGGCTATTTTTAAATGCTGCTGCAATGCAGCATCAAAATGTGAGCTGCATCATTCAGCAAGTAATGTGAATTGAGCACAGAGGATAAAACAGGAATTACAGCTATGTCCTCTACTGTAATAAATAAAAAGAACTTGTCCGTATTCTTACAATACAGCTAGATCTCTGAGAAGAAAGCCAAGATATGAATCTCGGCTAGAAAGTTCTGGTTTAATCCAAAGTCATGCACGAGAATGACTCCTCATAACCAACCCCAACTTATACACATTATCAATGGAAAATGATTCCTACAAAAGAAGCCAGCCATTAATTAATATCTTTGTCTTCTTGACAACTGCCAACAGACAGCTGTCCGAGGCAGTTCTTGCTATGTACTTAGGGAAGTTTTTAAAGCCTTACCCTCATCCACAGAAGCTATAAGACCACTGTGCAAGGGGAGGTGTCTGTCTGCGGAGGGCGGGGAGAGGCAGTGGGTGGGAAGAACACTGTTAAGCAACAGAAAAGACTGTGGAGACACACACTTTCAAACCAAAGGTCAAATGCTTCCAACTCTGCTCACTTGGCACCTGCAGTGAGTGAGTAGCTTAGGACACCCTCACGCAGATCTTGGAGAGTGGAAGAATTCACTAGTCAAGAGTTTCCCTCTGGAACCTCAGAAGACAGTAAAACTGTCATGAAGACAAGAGGAGTGCCTATTTGGAAACAAAGGTCTGGGAGTGCCGACATCTTAGCGAGCTGAATGTGGCAGACAGGGGCGTTTGGAACACTGCAAGATGAATTCAGACCTCAGGCAGGACTCAGATACATTGTTTGCAGGGAAAGGGATTTTCAGGACTAACAGGATGAAGAGAGCATTTGGCTCTATGGAAAAATTCATAAAGATCACCCAGAGCAAAATGTCAGAGGAACCATCCATCAGTTCTGTTTTTGTTGCTTAGTCAGAGCCCAAAGGTGCAGAACCAACAATGCCCTTTTTCCCCGGCTTAGAAAGCCAGCACATTTTACATTTCCAAAGCAGGAGAACTACATCCACGGATGCGGAAGGGCTCCCCGAGAACAAAGCACCAAAGAATTGGTGAGCACCATAAAATCTGATGCCAACTGATTCTCAGATTAAGTGAATTAAGTCAAAACCAGCTCAGCTGCAGATTTTAGTGGTAGACCTGAGGGTAAGCAAAGAGGTAAATGATATATAAATTAAGAATTTTAACCATGGAAAAAACAGAAATATTTTTGCTTAAACCGCATTCCAATCAGGATTGTAGATCTGCACGTCAGCCTTCAAATTGATTAATTCATTTCAACTTGTTAGCAGGATTCTGCGGAGGTGAGCAGGGATTTAGCTTAAAGAAGCAAAAGATTCATACTGTACTGCATCAAAATCCAGAAACGCCAAGCAAGGTTGAGAAAACTTACTCCTGAATGCCTCCCAAACACTACCTTGCTGCTACTTACCTCTTATAACCTGTAAAATCCAGATGAGAGGTGTTTAAGTGCAAAATATTGTCACTGAGATTCAAAACAGGAAAAAGGTATAACGTGCCCATTTTTATAAACCTTGTTTAAACAATTAACCAGCCTGATTTATAAAAGGGCTTGCCTCGGATTTATCACCCATAATCACTAGAAATTTGCAGAGCTTATACTTCTGCTTATGGGATATCAAGACATTAATTTTAAGCATTTTTCTTTCTGAAAAAGGTCCAATTTAGCAAACACGTAAAAACTGTACACAAATAAAAACATGGGTAGTGAGCTTTTTTATAAACAAGAAAATCCAAGTTCCATTTCATTATAAGGATTGTGGCAAAAAAACGTAAATCAATGGAAACAGGAAACAAACCCAAGTTTACGATACTTGTCAAATTGAAAAACACTATTTTTACATGTTTTCAGATTACTTTTTCTAAATATCTAAGATAATGTGTTTAGTCCCTTGGTTTTTAAGAACCAAGTAACCATCAATCAAAAAAATTAGCAAACAGTACATGCAGACACCAGTAGGGTGATAAGAAATTAATATATTCATGCCTTAAAGAGAGGAAGGTAAAAAAACAAAGGCTTTGGAAATTTTAGAATAAATCTACTAAGACTTTTGTTCATGTAACACCAAAGAAAACAAACAAAAGCCCAAACCCTAACCAATTTGCTTAACAGGTCATGCAGGAGGGGTTTCTTCCCCCTCTCTTTGGATCATTCAACCTCTTTGACACATGTGTCTTCACTGCAAGCCAGGCAAAACCGAAAAGGTAACACACTTCCCGCATGCTGGTCAAATACCTGGACTCTGCGTTTACGAAATGATGACAGCATGATGGAGGAATGTGGCGTCTGAAGAGGGAGGGCGAAGAGCAAGGTAACAAGCTTCTAAGGGCAAACTGAACACGATAATTTCACAATGAAGACAACAGGTCTTTAAAAATATATGAATACAGGTAAAAATCAAATTTTAGCTATTTTCCCAGCGCCCTTCTCATTCTACAGAGCTTCTAAACCAGGAATTGAAAATGCAGAAAGAACCAAGGTTCTCTGGTCTGAGCAGATGCGCTGCTTTGGCCATGTCATACCCTCTTCTGGGTCTCAGTTTCCCAATTTTCAAATAATCCTGAATACTAAATATCCCTTTTCTAGACGTGCACTCCCCCAACCCACGTTCCGATACATTAGCTGAGATTCCCAGTACTAGATGATTTCTGTACCCCCTTCCATTCAGTAATAAAATAGCATAATTTCGTGAAGTCATCAGAAGCAAGAACGAACTCAAGCTACAAAGATCGACCTTGGGCCTAGTTTACTGGGACACTTCCTTCACAAAATACTATTTCTGTTCAAAACCCATACAAGAGGAGTATGCAAAAGCGGTGGAAGGGAAATACAAGCGCAGCTGCTTCTACCCACTGGCCCCAAGCGATCAGTTCTGTGGGCCTCCTCTGCATTCCTGGAGTCGGCATTTGCCATCAGGGTGCTGCATTCTTCTACCTACTCCAACTACAGCTGATGGGCTGCAGCAGACCCACCGCACGACTAGCAGAGTCCTCGCGTAGCCCACGGAGGATTGATTACAAGGCCGGATTCGTGCCCACTGTCCTTAGTGCAGGTTCAGCAATGACAGGACTGTGGACTACTCCTGACACCCACTTCTCAGCATCTGCAGCCGCCCCCCCCCCACCGCCGCCCCCGCGCCCAAGGGAAGAAGGCGGGTAAAGGAAGAGCAGAGGAAAGTCTCACCCAGGGAACCAAAAGATATACTTAAAAACAGCTCTCCGCACCTAAACCTGTTCATGAGATTGCTTGACAAGCTCATATTGTGAGCCTGTGACGTATCAGGTTGCTAATTATTCAATTCCTACAAACGCCCTGCCAAAGACCAAAAGCATATCGGAGAATGTTCCCCAGCTGACCGTTTACTGCAGGTCTGCCTCACACCTGTCCAGCAGAGAGCAAATCCATCTTCTGAGTCTCGGCTCTCCATCTAGGTCCCTGGATAACAGCTAACACACTTTGAGGGTCCCTTTGAGTAATATTGGCCCAGTTACTAAAAAAGGCTTACTGTTAATTTCCTGCACAGAGGCCCTTACTGCAGCCCGTTTTTATTTTCCTGCAGCACATTTTTGAAACTCGGACTTCAATTTGACCTTTCAAAAGCTGACATTAGCTGCAGACAAAAGGGAAAATACATGACTAGTCTGATGAGTTGGAACCCTGGCTCGATGGCTTCATACAGCTGAGTGTTCCCACCGCTTTTCTTCAGGTTTTCTGTTTCCTGGCTGCAGACACTCCCACTCTTCCATCTTTGACACATTCTGTTTTAGTTAAGTCCAATTGCTATGACGACGCAATTTCTCAACACATTCTGAAAATATTTCATATGGTCTCTCTTCTCTTCTTCCCTAACAGCCATCATGGTAAGTTTTTCTAATATGCCATGATGAAGACAGAACAAAGGGCCTACATAGTTTAGGATCTATTATACAAAAGAGATTTGACAAGGTGTTGGGCAGTTCAAGCATCATCTCAACCCAGCTTCCTGAGCTATTCAAGCTTTTAATTTAAAACATATTCAACCCTTAACCTTGACAAGCCCTTTGTTTAAAATACATTTTAACCCAGTCCCTCAGAGACTTTTAAAAGCAATTTTCTTTGGGAAGCATCTAATGAAATTCGCAGGGACTGCTTTCAAACAAAAGGCTGCTCTATCATTCAACACCGGCATGGCTGTAAAATTTTTGACAAATAATAATTATGTCCTTGACTCGAAAGACCCGGTCTCGGGGCAAGAAAAAAAAAAAGAACTCTAAGCTATTAAGTTATTCAGTTTGGGTCGCATACAAAGCAAGCGCCGCACCTACCTGCTATTTACACGCAAATCACAGTTGGGAAAGAAAAATATGTTTATTACAGATAAGAAACGGAGATGGCCGGTCTCGGACCTCTCCGTCCAGAGAAGGCCAAGAACCGCCACACAGGATGAAATTAAGGTCAAAGAGCCCTTTACTCCCGGATTTTTCTCCTTCAAGGGCTGGGCCGGCATTGCTGGTGGGGATTTGAGAAAAGGAGCTGCACAAGTCGCTCCCCACTGAGGGAAGGGATTGCGGGCGGTGGGGGAAGCGCGCTCTGCGGAGAGGGGGTTGGAGAAACGATCCGGACCAGGAAGCCCCCGCCCCACCTGCCGCAGCCGGATGGAGCAGGGCGGGGCCGCAGCCAGGCTGGGCTGCGGGGAAGGACCCGGCGGCCTCGCCGCCCCCTCCGCCCAGTCAATGACATTCCAGCGGCCGGCGCCCAGGCTCGGCCCGGCAGCTCCTCAGCAGCCCACGCACCACAAGCCGGTCGCGGCCGGCTAGCCCGGTTCCCCGCCCGACGGAGGGAGCAGCCAGGCCGGCCGGGCTCACCTGTCCGCGCGCTGGCCCCGCCCTGCCCCAGGGGCCGTCCGGCTCCCCGCCCAGGGGTCGGCCGCCCTCGGGCCTCGCTCCCGCCCTGAGTTCGCCCGCTCCCCCTCTCACCGGCTCCTGGGGGTGGGGGCAGTGGGTGCGTCGGGCCGGGGGTGCTGGAGGAACCGACGGGGCTCAGCGGCCTCCGTTCCTCCCTGTTCGCTCCGCAGCGGGTAGTGGCGGCGACGCGCGCGCCCCGCCTCTTTTATAGGCGGCCACGCGCGTTCCGGCGGCGGGCGGTCGCGAGCTCGGGGGAAGCGCCGCAGCGCGGCGCGAGGGGCGGGGGCGAGCGCCGGCCAACCAAAGGGGGCGGAGCTCCCGCCTGCTCGCTGCCCGATCACCCGGCGGAAAGGGCCGAGAACTCCCGGAAGGAGCCGAAGCGGCGATGCGGCGGAAGAGTCGAGCCCCGGGAGGGACGCGGCAGGGTGGGGAAGGAATAGTGCGCGCGCCAGGGGTGGGGGTTGATGGTGCAGTGAAGTCGCTGCGTCCGCCCAGGCGGGCAGAGACGCTCCAGCCGCACCGCCCTCCCGCAGCGGGCATCCTCCAATCCTGCCCCTCCCCGCCCTGCAGAGAATCTTCGGCAGCCCACCCCTCCGCCCCTGGGAGCCCTTCCAGGACTGCAGCGAAGGGCGGGGCAGGGCCATCGCCGCAGTCTGGCTGGGGATGCTGCGCGTCCCAGCCGGAAAAACGCCCAGTCCCAAAGGGTGAGATCACCCGTGTGTTTCTCTTCCTCCTTCCCCCTTTCCCTAGGAGAAGGCTGGTGCCGGGGCCCCAAGTCAGCCTTCTCTGGTGGGAGTTGGGGTCAAGAAACCGAGGATGATTTGGGGCTCCGGGTTTGAGAAGGTGGTAAGAAAAGGCCGAATCCGATCATAAAAAATAAAGCCGACTAATTTGGTGTTTATGTCTGTCATTCCGAGATTTGAAGAGTTAATAATTTCTTATATTCTTACATCAAAAGCTTTCGGACAGCTCAGCAGTGGAATAGGATGCATTAATTGTATTCTATAAATGAGACATTGATTCTTCTCGCCATTATTAATTGACCTTTCCTTATGTACCAAGCACTATGCTATGTGTGTTACCTTTTTAAAAAATCTTTTTGCAATAATTTTATGATTTAGGTATTATTTCCTCATTTTACAAAGGAGCCCTGACATGGAAGCTAGGTCTCTTGCCCTGGGTCAGGCAGCTAGCAAGAGGAAAAGCAAGGATTTGAATCCGGGCAGTCAGAACCTTCTTCTAAACAGTGTGCTATACTGCCTTGCCATAGGAAAGGGAGGCATTGTGATGGTGGATGCTGGAATGCTGAGAAAAGAAAAACAGAGGATTTCTGGAATTTCTGTTCCTTATAGTCTTAGCAGTTTAAGGGCCTGGCTCTGTAGCTAGAAGCCCTCAAGTAGGACGCCCTTTCCCCACCCCCATGACAGCTGGGCGACAGCCATAGAGTAGCATCCAGGTCATTCCTGTGCAGTCAGGCAGACCAGGAGCTCTGCAGCTCAGGAAGGCCTCAGCCTCCTGGTTACCAAGCACTCTCCCCTTTAAATAAATATAAAGGCACTAGGCACTGCACCAGAACTTGGGCTCGGGCCCAGCCCTGAGCTTCTTGATCCTCAGTAGTTTGGCTTCTTCCCTGTGCCTGGGATCTGTAATCGGGTTTCTGAGCTGCTCCGGCTGGAGCCCTGATAATGAGGAACCCCCCCCCCCCACCACCATTCCCTTACTCCACCAGAGTGCAGAGAAAAGAAAAGGAGTGGCCACACCCCAGAAGCGGCTTTACAGAATCTGGAGGAAAGACATAGGAGCTGAGAGGCATTTCCTGCAATCCTCCATGTAGAGAAAACAGGACTGGGTAACTCCTGCCTGGGGTGTGCCTTTCTGGGAACAGCTGATGGCGTCTTCTCCAGTGGGTAGCAGCAAAATGTTGAACCAAATACTCAGCTCTGGGTACAAAATGGCTAACACAATCATAGCTCTCCAAAATTTCCAAGACCGTCTGCTCCAGCAAAGAACGGGGCTCAAGGCTGTGGACAGAAGCTGCAAAAAGGAAGGATTTTTCTTTTATATCAATCTGGCCTCCTAGTGAAATGGGGGTTTTGCTTTTACCAGGCGCAAAACAGATTTGAGATCTTAGAGACAGCTTCTGTATTGATACAGAAATGACAGTCTTATTTGTCGATCCTTTGTCTGATCTGAAACGTGGCCAAAACCCAGTGCCTCCAGCCCTGTGTAGTGCCCACCCAGTCACCCACCCCGTCCGCATTTGGCACTGGAAATGAGACATTTAGAAAGCCCTTCTTCCTGTGTTCTACTGTCTGCCTACCTCACCTCCCACCAATTTCACCATATGCCTGACACTCTGCTAGGTGTGGGGAAGGAGATGATAAAGGAGACACTGGCTTTCTTTGTTTTCTGAGCGCCGCTCATTCAGAACAAAAACAAAAACAAAAAAGGGTAGCATAGCGGCTCTGTAACCAATCTAATCATGTCCATCCCAGCCTCTTGCAAAGGTGGGGGTACAGTTAGGACTGAATTCCGAGCTCCTTTTTCTTTTTTCTGTTTTTGGCTGTGCCTTGCGGCTTGTGGGATCTCAGTTCCCTGACCAGGGACTGAACCTGGGCCACGGCAGTGAAAGCCTGGAATCCTAATCACTAGGCCACCAGGGAACTCCCCCAAGCTGCTTTTTCTATTCTAGCAGTTCTAGGAAGGTTTGATACGTGCCCTAAGCTTAGGCATTTAGGTAGTCCCAATACCTTTTTGAGTCATTCGAGAGGTCAACCATTGGGAAACTAACTGTAATGACGTTTTCACGTACTCTGGCCATGGCAATTTACTTGCCCACATTCCCTGGGAGAATCTCTCTCTTTCTCTCTCTAACACACAAACACACAAGCGCGCGCGCGCACACACACACACACACACACACACACACACACATGAAAGTTAACAGGCAAGCACTACTCTTTTATCTACCCCCCAAGAAGGGAGCCGATTGGGAAGTCACCCTGGCAGGTGCACTGTACTTCTTCCCAGATGAGATTCTGCAGTGTCAGAGCTGGCAAGGAATAGCACAGATCTTCAAAACAGTGACTGGAAGAACCTTGAAGACATTCTGCTAAGTGGAATAAACCAGACACAAAAGGACAAATATTGTATGATTCCACTTACCGGAGAACCCTAGAACAGTCATATTCACAGAGGAAAGTGGAGCTGGGGTTGCCAGGGCCTGTGGGGACAGGAAAATGGGGAGCCAGTATTTAAGGGGTACAGAGTGGCAGTTTTGCAAGATGAGAAAGTTCTGGAGATGGATGGTGTTGATGGTTAACACAACAGTGTGAGTGTGCTTGATGCCAGACAACTAACTGTACACTTAAAAATGGTTTAAACTGTAAATTTTATGTTAAATTTTAAACTGTAAATGTTACATGACTTTACAATGACTGCCTCTGAAATCAGGGGCCACATTAGAGAAGAGGCCTGATAGCTGCTGGGAGCATGGACTTAACAGGCTGGTTTGCCTAACAGGACTGTAAGTGACAGCAGAGAGGTGAGCCCCTCACTCCCCTGGCACATCTTCCTAATCCAGCTGGCTTATTTCCCATATGTACTCTCACGGGACCACCTTTTAAGCCCCATCAGTCTCTCTCCTTCCTATTCATCCTGAACACACAGAATTAGTTTCATAAACCATGTGAAACCTTCTCAAAAAATTCTAGTAGCAGACTTCCCTGGTGGCGCAGTGGTTAAGAATCTGCCTGCCAACGCAGGGGACACGGGTTCGACCCCTGGTCCAGGAAGATCCCACATGCTGCAGAGCAACTAAGTCCGTGCGCCACAATGACTGAGCCTGTGAGCCATAACTACTGAAGCCTACGTGCCACAACTACTGGAGCCCTCGTGCCTAGAGCCTGTGCTTTGCAACAAGAGAAGCCACCACAATGAGAAGCCCACGCACCGCAGCCAAGAGTAGCCCCCGCTCGCTGCAACTAGAGAAAGCCCATGCAGCAATGAAGACCCAATGCAGCCATAAATAAATAAATACAACTCTAGTAGCTTCCCACTGCCTACCAAATCACCCAAACGATTTTATTTTATTTTATTATTTATTTATTGATTGATTGATTGCAGTACACGGGCCTCTCACTGTTGTGGTCTCTCCCATTGCAGAGCACAGGCTCTGGACGCACAGGCTCAGCAGCCGTGGCTCACGGGCCCAGCCGCTCCGCGGCATGTGGGATCTTCCCAGACCGGGGCACAAACCCGTGTCCCCTGCATTGGCAGGCGGACTCCCAACCCCTGCGCCACCAGGGAAGCCCTATTATTATTTTTTATATAAGTATTTTAATTTATTTAATTAATTTATTTTTGTCTGCGTTGGGTCTTCCTTTGCTGCACGTGGGCTTTCTCTAGTTGCGGTGAGCAGGGGCTACACTTCATTGCGGTGCGTGGGTTTCTCATTGCAGTGGCTTCTCTTGTTGCGGAGCACGGGCTCTAGGCATGCAGGCTTCAGTAGTTGTGGCACGTGGGCTCAGTAGTTGTGGCTTGCGGGCTCTAGAGTGCAGGCTCAGTAGTTGTGGTGCATGGGCTTAGTTACTCCTCGGCATGTGGGATCTTCCTTGACCAGGGCTCGAACCCATGTCCCCTGCATTGGCAGGCGGTTTCTTAACCACTGTGCCACCAAGGAAGTCCCCACCCATACTATTTTAATAGAGATTCCGGAGCCTACACAAACTTTCCACAGCATTATTTCCTACTGGTCTTCTCTAGACCTGAGCTTAGCCACTTCCTAAACGGTTATTTATTCTTCCAACTTCATGCTTTTGCTCATACTTTCCCCCTAAATTAGAATGTCCTTCTTTCCCAACACCCACTCCTCATTTCTGACAAATCTTACCCATTTTGAGTTTATGTAAGTAGAACCTTTCTGGAAGAGCAGTTTGGCGATATGGATCAGCATATGAAATTTGCATGCCATTTGACACAACGTTATATTTAGGAATACAACCTAAGAAGGTAGAAAATATATTTAAGAATGTTAATAATTGTAAAAAAAAATTAGAAGCAGCTAGTCACCAACTGAAAAATGGTTAAGATTCATTAATTCAAGACTACATTGGTGATATAGTTCATACTGATTGACTTGAAAAATATCTAAGATGTTACTGAACAGTGGCAGTCAGTTACTTAAGAGCTATTTACTTAAGAGCTATATTTGTATATCTATGTATATATGCACAGAGATGATTAAAGAGATGTTCACAGTGGGTACCTAGAATAAAAGGCTTTTTGGACTTTTTTATCTCCTTTTAAAAAATTTACACATAGTTTTAAGTATCTGGATGAAGTACTATTTCAAGATACTTTCTTGACCATCCTAACCTCCAACTAAAGCATTTCAGAAAGTATATTCTCAGAAATACTACTCCCAAGAGAAGCTCAAGAGTTCCGTGGTAAGTTCGGGAAACAATATGAACTCTTGGAGGTTAATTCAAAGTATCATAGTTAAGGCACCAAAAAGTCCTGCAAGAAAAGTCCTTTTTCTTTTCTTTATAATCTAAACATTTTATTATGGAAGATTTCAAAGATAAACCTAGAAAATGGAATAGTACAGTGAACCTCCATCTGTTCACCACCAGCTTTAACAATTATCCACATCCTGCCATTCTTACTTCATATAGTACTTCATCTAGTTTACCTTTAACACAGTAGCTGCCAATCTCCTTTGCTGAACTCTTTTTTAGGTTCCTGCAGAAAAACTTCCTGGACGAAGCTGACCTAGATGAAATGGAGCTTTCTTCTGCACTATGGTAACTTTTAGTTCAAACCATCAAGCACTCCAAGTTTGTAAATCTCGTTCTCCATCGAATTAAAATTCTACCCCCCAGTCACCTACTTCACTTTAAGTAGGAAGCATTTTGCAAAACCTGTTTATTTTTTTAAATATTTACTTATTTATTTGGCTGCATCGGGTCTTAGTTGCGGCACACAGGATCTTTGATGCGGCATGCGGGAACTTTTGTTGTGGCGCGCAGGCTCCAGATAGTGTGGGCTCAGTAGCTGCGGCACGTGGGCTTAGTTGCCCTGTGGCATGTGGGATCTTAGTTCCCCGACCAGGGATTGAACCTGCATCCCCTGCATTGAAGGTGGATTCTTAACCACTGGACCACCAGGGAAGTCCAGCAAAACCTGTTTAGAGTCAACTTTCCATCCCTGCTACAGGTTGATGGCTTCAAGGTCACCTTTGGCATCACCATCCTGTTTTCATGGTTGTAGGTTCTAGAGCTTGAATTTGTCGCCTCATCAGAATTGTAGGCCTGATTTTGTTGTTGCTGTTTGTTTTTATTTTTAAGTGGGGGAGAGGATTATCTTTTTTTTTTAATATGTTTATTTAGTCTGTGTTGGGTCTTCATTGCTGTACACAGGCTTTTTCTTTAGTTGCTGTGAGTGGGGGCTACTCTTCCTTGCGGTGTGCAGGCTTCTCATTGCGGTGGCTTCTCTTGTTGCGGAGCATGGGCTCTAGGCACACAGGCTTCAGTAGTTGTGGCACGTGGGCGCAGTAGCTGTGGCTCGTGGGCTCTAGAGCTCAGGCTCAGTAGTTGTGGCGCATGGGCTTAGTTGCTCTGCAGCATGTGGGATCTTCCCGGGCTAGGGCTCGAACCCGTGTCTCCTGCATTGGCAGGTGGATTCCCAACCACTGCGCCACCAGGGAAGTCCCAGCAAAACCTGTTTAGGGTCAAATTTCCATCCCTGCTACAGGTTGATGGCTTCAAGGTCACCTTTGGCATCACCGTCCTGTTTGCAGGGTTGTAGGTTCTAGAGCTTGAATTTGTCACCTCATCAGAATTGTAGGCCTGATTTTGTTGCTGTTGTTTGTTTTTTTTTAAGTGGGGAAGAGGATTATCTTTTAATTTTGAAATAATTTCAGATTTGTAAAAAATTACAAGAGTAATAGAAACAAATCCCATACACCCTTCAACCAGATTCCCCAATTTGTTAACAATTGACCACATTTGCTCCATTATTCTGATGGTATATACTTACACATAGACACACACGTGTAGATATTTTCCCCCTGAATCATTTGAGAATAAGTTGCAGACGTCATGCCCAGTCACCCCTAAGTACTTTAAGAACAAGTACTTTTATTTTTATAACCACAATACAGTGATCAAAGTCGGGAAATTAATGTTGACATAATACTGCTATCTAACATACAGACCTTATTCAAGTTTTGCTAATTGTCCCAACATCCTTTACAAGACAAACACACAGAATGATCTTTTTTTTCCCGGACCAGGTTCCAATCTAGCATCATGTACTACATTTAGTGCAAACATCCTGAAGGAGCTAAAAGAAAAATGTTTCTTGACTACATCATCTGTGTAGATTGATATTTAAAATAAATGGAGCCTGGCTGTAAACTAGATGATATTATAAATGCCTCTCTAATGGGTGTTTCTGGAAATCCATCACATAGCTGGGAGACCATAGCTTTCATCTGGTTTCTGCAGGTCCACAGGACCTAATATCAGGGATTCATTAATGGCACGGAGAACAGGGAAGTGAATGGCCAAGCCTGATAAGGCACCTGTGGGAAGCTCTGGAGCTCTTTTTTCCTGGCACTGAGATAGAAGACATTCAAACTTAATTACGTCACTGCTATCACCACAGGAAGCTTGAGAAGTGGGGGAAAGCTCCTAGCACGTGGGTGGGAAACCTCCAGAACAACTCCATTCTTCTATCCAAGGGATGTGTTGGGTTTCTCTCCCATTGGAACTTCCAATTCATCATCAAATTTGCTTTAAAATGATGTAGAACAGGATTTCCCTGGTGGCGCAGTGGCTGAGAATCCGCCTGTCAATGCAGGGGACACGGGTTCGAGCCCTGGTCTGAGAAGATCACACATGCTGCGGAGCAACTAAGCCCATGCGCCACAACTACTGAGCCTGCGCTCTAGAGCCTGTGAGCCACAACTACTGACGCCCATGCTCTGTAACAAGAGAAGCCACCGCAGTGAGAAGCCCACGCATGACAACAAAGAGTAGCCCCCGTTCGTTGCAACTACAGAAAGCCCACGTGCAGCAACGAAGACCCAACGCAGGCAAAAATAAATAAATAAATAAATAAATAAATAAATAAATGATGTAGGACCATGATAAGACAAAAATATGGGCACTCAGCCTAAGAAATGAGGTCAAACTTGAAAGGAGGCAAGCAGGCAAGTGAGCGCTCGAATTTAAAGGCAAATGCAGTCCTTGGTATTCTACTCTTAGAAATCTGACGCTACCATCCACCAGGAGTCACTGCTATCGGCCGGCAATCTCTACCTCTGGAGGCAACGCTATCAGTGAGTATTGAAAACCTGGCCTCTGTGATGCTCTCCTTTCTTGGTTTACCATCAAGAACCCAATAGGAATACCAAGCTTTAAATGACACGTGCAAGACTGTTAAACATGTCTAGAGAAAGAAGATTCAAATATTGTAAGAGGTGTCTGCTATGGAGTGGTACAAATTCAAAGTGGAGGAGACCTTAGAGATCATCTTGTCCAGTGATTTTTTTTTTATATTTCATTTTTGGCAGAACTTTCCCATATATAATGTTACCAAGAACTCCAATATATACAGCACATAAAGCAAAAATGCTGTGGCAGAGAGAATCCCAGCATTCCATGCAGGCCCATTAGTCCTATTAAAGGCTGTGCAAATGTGAGCTGCTTAACTCCAGTAAGAGGCACTGCTCACCTCCTGGTTCCATTTTCATAGTTATTAATAGAACAGCTTTCCAGCAGATGGCAGTAGTAGGAAGGGAAGCCTTTCAAAAATTTGCACAAAGCCTCCATATGCTGACTGACTATACAGCTGAGCCCCATCCACTCAACACCCAAGCACCCAGTGCTTCCCAAGTTGTTCCATCATGATGCACAGAAAATGCCATTTGTAAAGCACAGGTAGAGAGAGGAAGTGCAAACGGCCACGGGCCCCATGGGCTACAGAGATCAGTATGCTATGACACACAGCAGGGAAGCTCTGCCCTAAGGCACCGCTACTGAGCACAATTTGAAAACTACTCATCTGGTGACTGGTCCAATTCTTGTGTTTCGCAGGTGGGGATACTGAGGTTCAGAGAGTGGATGACCCACTCAAGGTCACAAACCTAAAAGTGAATTGAAAATCTGAAAGATGCCACCAGAAAACTACTATAACTAATCGATGAATTTGGTAAGGTTGCAGGATACAAAGCTAATGCACAGAAATCTCTGGCATTCCTATACACTAACAACGAAAGATCAGAAAGAGAAATCAAGGAAACAATCCCATTTACCATCACAACAAAAAGAATAAAATATCTAGGAATAAACCTACCTAAGGAGGCAAAAGACCTGTACTTAGAAAACTATAAAACACTGATGAAAGAAATCAAAGATAACATAAACAGATGGAGACATATACTATGCTCCTGGATTAGAAGAATCAATATTGTGAAAATGACTATACTACCCAAAGCAATCTACAGGTTCAATGCAAATCCTATCAAATTACCAATGGCATTTTTCACAGAACTAGAACAAGAAATTTTACAATCTGTATGGAAACACAAAAGACTCTGAATAGCCAAAGCAATCTTAAGAAAGAAAAATGGAGCTGGAGGAATCAGGCTCTGACTTCAGACTATATTACAAAGCTACAGTAATCAAGACAATACAGTACTGGCACAAAAACAGAAATATAGATCAATGGAACAGGACAGAAAGCCCAGAGATAAACCCAAGCATATATGGTCACCTTATCTTTGACAAAGGAGGCAAGAAAATACAATGGAAAAAAGACAGCCTCTTCAATAAGTGGTGCTGGGAAAAATGGACAGCTACATGTAAAAGAATGAAATTAGAACACTCCTTAACACCATACACAAAAATAAACTCAAAATGGATTAAAGACCTAAATGTAAAGGCCAGACACTATAAAACTCTTAGAGGGAAACATAGGCAGAACACTCTATGACATAAATCACAGCAAGATCCTTTTTGACCCACCTCCTAGAGAAATGGAAATAAAAACAAAAATAAACAAATGGGACCTAATGAAACTTCAAAGCTTTTGCACAGCAAAGGAAACCATAAACAAGACCAAAAGACAACCTTCAAAATGGGAGAAAATATTTGCAAATGAAGCAACTGACAAAGGATTAATCTCCAAAATTTACAAGCAGCTCATGCAGCTCAATAACAACAACAACAAAAACCCAATCCAAAAATGGGCAGAAGACCTAAACAGACATTTCTCCAAAGAAGATATACAGACTGCCAACAAACACATGAAAGAATGAATGCTCAACATCATTAATCATTAGAGAAATGCAAATCAAAACTACAATGAGATATCATCTCACACCAGACAGAATAGCCAACTCAAAAACTCTAGGAATAAATGCTGGAGAGGGTGTGGAGAAAAGGGAACATTCCTGCACTGTTGGTGGGAATGTAAATTGATACAGCCACTATGGAGAACAGTATGGAGTTTCCTTAAAAAACTAAAATAGGGGCTTCCCTGGTGGTGCAGTGGTTGAGAGTCTGCCTGCCGATGCAGGGGACACGGGTTCGTGCCCCGGTCCGGGAGGATCCCACATGCCGTGGAACGGATGGGCCCGTGAGCCATGGCTGCTGAGCCTGCGTGTCCAGAGCCTGTGCTCCGCAATGGGAGAGGCCACAACAGTGAGAGGCCCACATACTGCAAAAAAAAAAACAAAAAAAAAACCTAAAATAGAACTACCATATGACCCAGCAATCCCACTACTGGGCATATACCCTGAGAAAACCATAATTTAAAAAGAGTCATGTACCACAGTGTTCACTGCAGCACTATTTACAAAAGCCAGGACATGGAAGCAACCTAAATGTCCACCAACAGATGAATGGATAAAGAAGATGTAGCACATACATACAATGGAATATTACTCAGCCATAAAAAGGAAAAAAACTGAGTTATTTGTAGTGAGGTGGATGGACCTAGAATCTGTCATACAGAGTAAAGTAAGTCAGAAAGAGAAAAACAAATACTGTATGCTAACACATATATATGGAATTTAAAAAAGCGGTACTGATGAACCTAGTGGCTGGGCAGGAATAAAGACGCAGACGTAGAGAATGGACTTGAGGGCACGGGGGGGAAGGGGAAGCTGGGATGAAGTAGGAGAGTAGCACTGACATATATACACTACCAAATGTGAAATGGATGGCTAGTGGGAAGCTGCTGCATAGCACAAGGAGATCAACTCGATGCTTTGTGACGACCTAGAGGGATGGGATAGGGAGGGCAGGAGGGAGGCTCACGAGGGAGGAGATATGGGATATATGTATACATACAGCTGATTCACTTTACTGTACAGCAGAAACACAACATTGTAAAGCATTTATATTCCATTAAAGATGTGGAAAAAAAAAAAAAGTGAATTGAACCCAAGTCTCTAGACTCCTTCCCCAGTGTTCATTCCATTGTGTCCACATCAAAAGACTTTAATTCTTTCCCATCTGGTAGATAAAACAGGGTCAGTTATTGGTACATAATTCCACAAAAGAAATGACAGAAAAAAATCAGTTTTCCCAAGGTGAAGGTCAAGAAGACAAAAAAGAGAAAAACACACCACTCTATACCTAGACTCGGGCACAACCATGCCCCTTATGATTTACACAGCTCCAGTTACAGGAAGTTGATCATACTGAACAGACTAGATACCAGCAAGGGGTTTTTAAAAATCAAGCTTTATTACTTATCTTTTGGCACTACGGTCAATAATTCACAGAATGGGTCGCTTCGAGCGACTCAAGATTACCAGAGAATCCTCCACAAGAAACACAACCCCACATACAACATTTACCACAGAGGAATAGATCCAAGAGAATGAGTCTTTCCATAAAGCAAATCTCAACTCTTATCTGAACAGCCAGACTCTGGATTTTTGTAGTGGCTTTAGTCAGGCAAATCTATCATCATTCATTACTCAGAACATGTAAAAAAATTATAAGGCAGTTCTCAATTCTTCCCCAAATCTTTATTAAACCCCTGACTCATTGCTTACGGATGCTCAGCGCATGTACAATGTTGCAAGCTCCACCTCAGCCCATCTTAACTCAAATTGAAAAACAAAGTTTGGTTCACGCATGCCGACTCATCCAGGAACCAAATTCCAAAGCAAGAAGACAAACAGTGTTTCCTGGTTCAATATAACATGTGTTAACAGTCCTAATCCCAGACACTAAGCTACCTCCGATGCAGTCTGGGACTGACTTAGCCCATGTCTACACCTGGCATTTCTTCTGAATTTATAATTACTTCACAAGCTGACTAAGGCAAAACAAACATAACCCAGTCCTGCATGTGAGGGTTTGGGCCTCATCTATTAACTGCTACTTTAAAGGTGACCTTGAGTCTTTGCTTCTCCTGGGAATTATTCTGAACGGGGTCAGCATGGGGGGAGGGGCTGGGGTGTGGTGGTGGAGTGAAAGCCACTTCAGCTCAGAGTGAAATGGTCAAGGTATTAACCTACTTTCTGAAAGATACTAGAGACAAAGGAAATCAAGGGTGAGATCAAGTGCTAAACTCTTCTCATAATTTTTTTTTCAAATTTTTTGCAAAAATGAGAAAGGCCAATTCTGCTTACTCTGCCATGCGGACCCCTTTAAGGAGTCATCACATCTACTAAAGGACCTCTTAGATCTGTGACCCATGAAAATCTGCTCTCCTAGTGACAAGGTACAAGTACACAAAACACATATTGACATGACTTCTCCCAAATACAGCTGTCTTCAGTTGCTTTATTATTGTCCCTTTGCAACAAAATGGTGATGGTGGGCGATGGAGTAACATCAGGAACGCCAGAAGGAGGAAGTCAGAAAGCCCTTGGGGACAGGAATCTCCTTGCGCTGCAAACATTTCTGGTCAGGGAAAGACAAGGAAAACAGAATGATTCTCTGATAACACTGCTTCCAACACTTAAAGTTTGGAAGAAACTTTGAGGGACAGCAAGTGGAAGTAAGTCCTATGGATATAGTACATATATATACAATGGAATATTACTCAGCCATAAAAAACCCAAAATAATGCCATTTGCAGCAGTGTGGATGGACTTGAGACTGTCATACTGACTGAAGTAAGTCAGAGAAAGACAAGTATCATATAATATCGCTTATATATGAAATCTAAAAAAAATAGTACAAATGAACTTCTTTACAAAACAGAAATAGAGTCACAGATGTAGAAAACAAACTTATGGTTACGGGGTGGGGGGAGGGATAAATTGGGTGATTGGGACTGACATATACACACTACTCTATATAAAACAGATAACTAATAAGAACCTACTGTATAGCACAGGAAACTACTCAATACTCTGCAATGACGTATATGGGAAAAGAATCTAAAAGAGAGTGGATATATGTTTATGCATAACTGATTCACTGTGCTGTACAGCAGAAACTAACACAACATTGTAAATCAACTATACTCCAATAAAAATTAATTGAAAAAAGAAAAAAAGGTTGTCTATAAGACTTCTCCTTCTGCATGAATTGCAGTGGAGGACAAATGCCAGGGTATTGTTAATGTCTGTCCCACTCTCATCTCCCACAGCCTGGCCTCACCTTTCACTACTGCAATTTCCCCAACTGGGCTACTGGAAACTGGAAGTCAGTTGGCTGTCTTGGCAGACATACCAAAACGTAAAGTTTTTTGGCACTTGGAAAAAGGAGAGGAGTCTGGCTCAAACTGTAGTCTGTTTTCGTGGAGAAAAGTGACCACACATACCTGTTCCCTAGACCTGAGACTGAGAAAAGAACCTTGGCCAACATGCAAAAAGTGTATCAGTGAGCTAAGATTCACTACATATATTTTATTCATCTCTTAGGAGAGCTTTTCCCCACGGGCAGTATGGACAATGACGCGTAGGAAGACGATGAAATAGCGGCCCTCAAGGTGAAGAGGGGTGGATGGACAAAACAGTAGGGTTGGGAAAAATCAAGAGGAAGAGACCACAGTCAGAGTCTGGATGTGCAAGACATGTCAGACACAGGTGCACTGGAGGCCGACAACAGTCTGGGATGTGCTGGTCTAAGGGCATCTTACCTCCAAGAACTGCTTGAGGCGTATGAAGGAACCCATCTGTCCTGAGCTGGTGATGGCTTCAATCCTACAGGGAGAGAAAGAAGACAGGTGAGTCACACCTATGACTCACACTTATCTTTTGGAGGAGTTAAGAGACCTGCTGATCTGGAGGAAGAGGCAGATCAAATGACTCACAGACATGTCTTCTAGACTGGATGCTGTCGCTCTACTAAATGGTCTCAACATTTTTTTCTTTTCTTTTCTTTTTTCTTTTTTCATGCCCCCTGCAGTGGAAGCATGGAGTCTTAACCACTGGACCGCCAGGGAAGTCCCCTTATTTTTTTCAAATAAGTGGATAAAGGAAAAGAGAGCACTGTTCCTTTCCAAGGTCTTTGTGATCAGGTGGGATGGGTGCTGCCAATGCCTTTCCCCACTTTGAAAGGCCAGTGAGTTGAGAGGAATGAGCAGGGTCCTTGAAGGTTAAAGCCACAACAGAGTCAAGCAAACTGGCTGACCAATCAGTTTCACCAACTGATTTACTGAGGGAGTTTGCCTCCTTGGTTTCATTCATGACTGCATGTAATCACCATCCCAGATTATCTGGGGGAGTTTAGAAAAGAAGAGAGTTTAAAAAATGTCAGGTATCTGAATCCAAGATCTTCCTAATTTGTTTTTTTTTATTTAGTCAACAATATTTAAGAGAGACTTCAGAAGCGTTTATTCAAATAACAAAGAGGAGATGGATGGGAGCAGATGTTACACTTAACACAGGTGCTTAACTGAGTCAGAAACAGCATGTAACAGCAGCCACAGTATCTGACGTCATAAGTTTTCACCTACCAAATCCCCTGGTGTCTACCCAACAAGTCTAATACCTGGGGAAGTAGTCCTCTTTGATGAGAAGTATCATCTTCCAGAACTGGACCTGGTACTGCTTCATGAGGGCATTCCCACACACCTAGAGGGGAAGGTGGGCACTGTCAGAGCAGAGAATGAAAATTCACACTCATATGAGAGATCCATAAAGGACAATCAGACCTTTGCCTTTTGTGCCTATCAAGAATTTCAACCACGATGCCACTTAGCCAGCTAAGCAAGGGAATTAAAATCCAGCTTTCTTCTGAAGCATTTCTCATATACGGTAATACCTCCATTTAACCAGACTGCCAGGTAGCCAGGTGTTTCAGAAAACGTGAATCAAACTTAACTTACTATTGATTCTATGCAACAGGATAGAAAGCCCAGAGATAAATCCACGTACCTATGGTCAACTAATCTATGACAAAGGAGGCAAGGATATGCAATGGAGAAAAGATAGTCTCTTCAATAAGTGGTGCTGGGAAAACTGGACAGCTACATGTAAGAGAAGGAAATGAGAACACTCCCTAACACCATACACAAAAATAAACTCAAAATGGATTCAAGACCTAATTGTAAGACCAGACACTATAAAACTCTTAAAGGAAAACATAGGAAGAACACTCTTTGACATAAATCACAGCAAGATCTTTTTTGATCCACCTCCTAGAGTAACAGAAATAAAAACAAAAATAAACAAATGGAACCCAGTGAAACTTAAAAGCTTTTGCAAAGCAAAGAAAACTACAAACAAGATGAAAAGACAACCCTCAGAATGGGAGAAAATATTTGCAAACGAATCAATGGACAAAGGATTAATCTCCAAAAGATATAAACAGCTCATGCAGCTCAATATTAAAAAAACAAACAACCCACTCCAAAAATGGGCAGAAGACCTAAATAGACATTTCTCCAAAGAAGACATGCAGATGGCCAAGAAGCACATGAAAAGCTGCTCAACATCACTAATTATTAGAGAAATGCAAATCAAAACTACAATGAGGTATCACCTCACACCAGTTAGAATGGGCATCATCAGAAAATCTACAAACAACAAATGCTGGAGAGGGTGTGGAGAAAAAGGAACCCTCTTGCACTGTTGGTGGGAATGTAAATTGCTACAGCTACTATGGAGAACAGTATGAAGGTTCCTTAAAAAACTAAAAACAGAATTACCATATGACCCAGCAATCCCACTACTGGGCATATACCCAGAAAAAACCATAATTCAAAAAGACACATGTGGGCTTCCCTGGTGGCACAGTGGTTGAGAGTCCGCCTGCCGATGCAGGGGACACGGGTTCGTGCTCCGGTCCGGGAAGATCCCACATGCTGCGGAGCAGCTAGGCCCGTGAGCCATGGCCGCTGAGCCTGTGCGTCCGGAGCCTGTGCTCCGCAATGGGAGAGGCCACAACAGTGAGAGGCCCGCGTACGGAAAAAAAAAAAAAAAAAAAAAAGACACATGCAACCCAATGTTCATTGCAGCACTATTTACAATAGCCAGGTCATGGAAGCAACCTAAACGCCCATTGACAGATGAATGGATAAAGAAGATGTGGTACATATATACAATGGAATATTACTCAGCCATAAAAAGGAACGAAATTGGGTCATTTGTAGAGACGTGGATGGATCTAGAGACTGTCATACAGAGTGAAGTAAGGCAGAAAGAGAAAAACAGATATCGTATATTGATGCATATACGTGGAATCTAGAAAAACGGTACAGGTGAACCTGTATGCAGGGCAGAAGTGGAGACACAGACACAGAGAACAAACATATGGACACCAAGGGGGGCAAGTGGCTGGGGGTGGTGGTGGTGGGATGAATTGGGAGATTGGGATTGACATATATACACTTATATGTATAAAAGGGATAACTAATAAGAACCTGCTATATAAAAAATAGATAAAATAAAATTCAAAAGAAACCAACCAAACAAAAAAAACCCTTAACTTACTATTGATTGTAGAAGTTTGACATACTTCCCATATTGTGACTTCAGGAGCTTTAAGGTGACTAGAAACTGTTGGTGTTATAGGCCAAATGGTCCCAGATTTGTTATGGCCTGTGCCCCAAGCCTTTATTCTTTAAGAACTGTCTCCTTTCCACAGACACCCTACCCTTTCCCTGTAGTGGGGTCCCTAATGGGCAGAGAGGACTATACGGAGCCTCCTAGACGAGACTGGTAATCTGTGACCCAAGCTGGTTAATCATATTTTCTCTCCTGGGAATCAGCAATCACAATGGTGGGACATTAGTCCCATTACACTGGGTGACCACACTGAGGCTGAGGGATATAGCCCAGGATGGCATCTTCTCCACTACGCACAGAAAACTTCAGAAAGTTGGCTTATAGAGCAAGAAGGAGGCAACCTGCAGGAAGAGCAGACATGGAAGACCACGTGGTCCCAGGGGGAGGCTGCCTTGGTACCTGGGACATTCCAGTTCCTGGTTCCAGGCCCTGATGAGATTCAACCGCACATCCTACCCTTGATTCTGGAGTGAGTCACTTCTATATCCCTAAAACAAATTCCTTTTCACTTGTACTGGGATGTACAGTTTTCTGTTCTTTAGAACGAGAAGACAACCACACAGCGAAGGAAAGTACACTGGGAAGAAAAATCAAAAGCTAGCTTTGTCTTGGGGATCACGAAAAAATTTATGATACTGGACGCTAATGCTGTTCACCGTTAAGTCTCTATTTCTTTTTTTTTTTTAGCTCCTAAGATCCTTGTAATTTCCTAAGTGATAAAGGTAAAAAGAACATCTTTTGTTGTATATATATTTATGTATTTTTAAAATTTTTTGGCTATGCGGCATGTGGGATCTTAGTTCCCTGACCAGGGACTGAACCTACGCCTTCGCAGTGAAAGCGCGGAGTTGTAACCACTGGACTGCCAGGAAATTCCCATTAGTCTCTATCTCTATATTCCTTTCCCAGTCACGTCACACAGTGGCCCAAGGCTGCTTCAACCACTGGCTCTCTCTCGTGTGATAGCTGTATTACGTACCTCCAAGAAATCAAAGAGGAGGGTGGCTGTCACATCTGACAGGGGCTCCATGTTTAAGATCTGTGCCAACCAGCGCCAGCCATGATTTAAGCCATGAGGGTGAATCTGGGAGGAGAGAGTCGGTCACTGTTTAATCTCATTTTATGCAGAGATCTAAATTTCCACCATTATCAACCAGCCATTACCAAAAGGACATGAACCCCCAGATCAGCTAACCTAAGCAGCTGCCACAGGGCAGAAGCAACACAAGCCAAACAAACTCTGTTTTTAAATACTGCATACACTGGTATCCACACATTCTTCACAGCATCCCTGCAACACAGGGCTGTCAGCTTCAGTTTCAGGGATTCCACAGTTACTCTCATAGACATTTTATTTATTATTCTTGGTATCTTTAGCACAGAACCTGGGACATAGCAGGTGCACAATAAAAACTTCTTGGATTCAATCAACCTATATTCCTTTCTCTTTAGGTTTCCAAGTCCATCAACTTCTCCAACCCTCTAATCTCCATTCCTTGAAAAAAGAACTGGGCTGGCAGGTCAAAGCCCTGGCCCCCAGCCGTGGCTCTGTCATTGACAAGTGTGTATCACTACAGCTTGCTAAGCCTCCGTCTGTCCATCTGTGAAGTAAGGTATGTGACCCAGATGGCCTCTAAGGCACCAATTAGTCTCTGAACAAATGACCCTGATGATCCAAAAGTTTCCTAATAATCAACATCAACTTCTCTGAAGAGTACCTATGAAACAGCAATAGTCTTTAACTTATCATGTGACTGGACTGCCTCTCTGAAAGGTCAGTATTTCCTGCAGGTAAGATACACTAACGTGGACTCTGGTCCAACCTCTCATTATCGATACTAAGCCGCTTCTACTACCTCTTGTCGGTTTCCGTACGGCCACCGGAGCTGGATGATGGCAGCGTAGAGACGGATCATCCCGGACATGCGTTTTAGAAAGCTGTCTTGCTGTTCTACTCTGCAATCCGTCACTTTGTAGCCAAGCATCCTATGTGGGAAGAAAATATTCAATGTGACAAGGCCAAAGTGAGGGTGACCAATTACTTTTTATGGCTAAAAGTAACTATATTATTACTACATTTAGTATTATTATTAATACATTTTTACATGCTACTCACATCTATTATCAAATCTGTGCATCATATAAACCCTGAGAGGTAAATTCCCAGGAGGTAATGGATATCATTACCCCCATTTACAAATCATGAAAATAATGTTTAAAGAGATTAAATGATTTCCCCATTTTTGCAAATCTATTAAAAGACAAAGCAGGAATAAAATTCTAAGACCCCTGGATTCTAAATCCAGTGTTCTAAAGCCACCCAGTTTGCAAGACAGTAAGTCTTTCAAAGACAGTTTGAAAGACACTGTATTCTCTGATAGAATGTTCAAGGTACATAAGAGATGTTCTGAGGAGAGGAAACAAATCCCAGTTCTATTTCTATTTCATTCATCACTCTAGGGATAGTGAGCAAGGAGAAAAACAACTTCACCTCTGATAATCTTCCAAAGCCATTCCCTCTTTGAAAGCTGGATAGAAAGGAACAGAGTAAGGACACTTCTTGTGCAGATGAGCAAGGATGAGGTCCCCCACTCTGGGGTGGAGCTCCCAGATTCCGGACGCCACGACTGCGATGGGGAATGCTGCTTCATGATGGGAGGCCACTTCCTCCTCCCCTTGTTTCTGGGAGCACAGACAGGGGGTGATTTTAAGTTAATACTCTAGAAAGGTTTAAAGGTTGTGCACCAGCCTCTTCTTCCCATACCTTTGGCAACAAGGTTCCTCACCACAAATTTCTCTGCCAGTTTGTACTGGACAAAGTCCAGGCCCTGTGGGTTAAGTGTGACGGACACAGAGCGCCCACCAGACTGAACGGGTTTTCCAGAGAGTAAGCTGTGGATCTTGTCAAAGATCTCCTTCAGCTTTGAGCCTGGGTATGAAAGACAAAGTTAGGGAAAAGATACAACTGCAGTCAATCTATTTTTTTCACCACCGCAGTAACAAATCCTCTATACAAACCCAGCTGTGCAGCCCTACAGAAGGTCAAAGCCTAAAGCCAAAATACAGATGCGGAAAAATGTATGACAATCAAATCCATGATGTGGGGGATGAGAAAGTACACAAAGCGTGGTACTATTTCGAAGGAATTCCTTATTTGCAGAGTCAACTAATTCTGAAACTGACACAGCCGAGAGATGAACAGTAGTATAGAAACAGGTGTTGAATTGTTACAGATGCCACAGGTGTGGCTGCTGTCCCTAGAGAAGTCATTTGCAACTCTAGGGAAAACCTTCTAAAGGATCTTCCCCAACTCACAGTGATTCCCCCCTTCTCTTCGACCTGCCTTCCTCCATCCTCAGCAACACAGAAGCTACGTTTGTATTACAGATCCTGTGTGCCCCATCTTCCACACTGGCTAGTTAGATTAGGACTAGTCACACTGAGCTGATCAGCCAGCTGACAGAGTCGATTCCTTGAAGTGGCCACTCCTGTGACATGTACACATGTAAGCAGTGGGGCTCTGGCCCTGCTATGTGGACCAAAGAACAGCAGTCTACAAAATTAGAATGGAGGTGGACAGAGGGAAGCCAAGAGGAGAGAGAAAAGGGTCCTAAAATTTCTGGCTCCTGAGATCCAGCTCCATTCCTGCCATAGGTTCTGTGAAACTGCTATCTATCTATCTCTCTATTTAGGCTGCGTCGGGTCTTAGTTGCTGCACATGGGATCTTTCTTGTGGCACACAGGATCTTTTCTTTAGTTACGGCGTGCGGACTTCTTAGTTTCAGCATGCAGACTCTTAGTTGTGGCATACATGCGGGATCTAGTTCCCCAACCAGGGATCGAACCCAGTCCCCCAGCATTGGGAGCACAGTGTCTTACCCACTGGACCACCAGGGAAGTCCCGAAACTGCTTTATCTTTAGAACAAACCCCCCTACCCCACCCACTTTTTCTTTCCTTTCTTTTTACTTTTCTTTCTTTCTTTTTTTTTTTGCTTAAGCAGATCTGAATTAGTTTCCATTATTTAAAAATCAATGTTTGAACAAATACAGCATCTCCAGTTTAGAAATACCCTGCCAAATTCCTAATCACTTTAAGAAATATTTAAAAATCTCAGAAATATCCTCCCCAAACCACTGATTCAGTTCCATTAAAAAAGGGGAGAGGGCTTCCCTGGTGGCGCAGTGGTTGAGAGTCCGCCTGCCGATGCAGGGGACACGGGTTCGTGTCCCAGTCCGGGAAGATCCCACATGCCGCGGAGTGGCTGGGCCCATGAGCCATGGCCGCTGAGCCTGTGCGGCTGGAGCCTGTGCTCCGCAACGGGAAAGGCCACAACAGTGAGAGGCCCGCGTACCACACACACAAAAAAAAAACGGGGGGTGGGGGGGGGAGAGAGCAGCAGCACATTTCTTAGGAAGTAAGAGAAGCAGGAAGAAACCAAGAATTAAATAATGAGATATCACAGAAATCTCAAGGCTAATAATCCCAGAAAAACAGAAACAGAGACTGTAACCTTACTGAGATATTAAAATATGTACATTTCCACACAAATTTACTCAGCTCACCTTCCTGCTAAGTCATACCCTACTATTCCTTGACTGACGGTTTCAAAGGGCTCCACTGGCCAAATCCCCAGCCAGCCCCTCTCCCCGTGGCTCTCCAGTTAGGAAAATCAGGTCCCAACCCTATGCCTGATATGGCCTCCCACATCCCATATGTCACAACGGCACCATATCCTTCTTTAAATTCTGCTCCGAATCTAACTACTCATGGACACCCACCTTTCAAGAGGCAGCAATTAGGTCACCTCTCTCTCAGTCATTCAACATTTACTGGGCACTAACTCTAGAAAATGTTTGTGTCTGACTGGGCTGTAAGCTCTTAAAGTGCTTACAATAATGATGGAGACAAAGGGACATAGTTATGGAATAGGCAGGAAAATGAAGAATGGCAAAACTAGAGTCTAATCAGATATAGAGAATGAACTAGAAGAAGCAGTCAGGGGGATGACTCGCAGGTTTCAACTAAGGTGACCGAGTAGATAAGGTGCTATTGATTACTTAGAGCGAACAGGAGAAAAGGCAGGCAAGAGGAAAATGATGAGTTCACATCGGAACATTCTAAACCTGACAAAGCTGAGGGGCATCTAGGCAGAGCTGCCCCTTGGCTAGCTAGAGCGAGGGAACCTGAAGCTCAAAGGAAAGGAATGACCCAGAGACCGATCTGAGTGTCATGTGTGCAGAGGTCAAGTCTGACACCATGGGGGTTCTTTAGAATGAGAAGAACTTCAGGGTAGAAGCACATCCCTGAGGACACACTTACCACTGATGTGGGGGCAGGAGACTGAGGAACCCACAAAGGAGAAAGAGAGGGAGGAGGAGAAGCTGGAAATTAATGATGCTGCAGAAGCCAGAGGAGTAGAGGTGATGGAGGGAATAATCAACGGTACCAAAAGGCAACATGGGGACTTCCCTGGTAGTGCAGTGGTTGAGAATCTGCCTGCCAATGCAGCGGACATGGGTTCGAGCCCTGGTCCGTGAAGATCCCACATGCTGTGGAGCAACTAAGCCCGTGCACCGCAACTACTGAGCCCATGAGCCACAACTACTGAAGCCCGCGTGCCTAGAGCCCATGCTCTACAACAAGAGAAGCCACCACAATGAGAAGCCCATGCACCGCAACCAAGACTAGCTTGCTGCAACTAGAGAAAGCCTACACATAGCAACGAAGACCCAATGCAGCCAAAAATAAATTAACCAAAAGGCAACAAGAAAATTAGAAAATACTGAGAAGACACAGAATCAAAAGAAACAGATTTTAGAATGTGAGTGACAGGCATGTTTAAAGGGAAGGGAGCCTGTAAAAGGGAGTAATTTTGCAGAAAACAGGAGCGATCTCTCTTGAGGGAGATGGGAGGGGATAAGAATAAGGCTCCCGAGCCTCGTTCAAGGCTTAGGCAGAAGGCTAAGTGTGGGCCGGAAGGGTAGCGCACCTTTTGAAGCAGGAGACCAAGAGGTAAATACAGCTGTGTATCGGTGGAAGGGGGTGCATCTGAGGATCTCACACCTGGCGTCTCAAATTTTCCTGATGAAGGAGGAGGCAGGGCTGCCTGCGGTCAGCTGAGGGGTAAAGACCTGAGGATGAGCCTGAGGAGAGCAGCGAAGGTGTGGAACGGCTGTTCAGTCAACCTCGCCCCCGTTGCCTTGGCTATCAAAGGAAATGGCACTTTCAATCTAGAAAGTGATACGTGTTTACTTATTTGACCTTGCCCTGTTCCAGAAGGAATTCCAGGCAGCCACGTGATGTGGAAGTTCTGTCATGTAGCCTCTCAAGGGCAGGAACTGCAACTGCTTATGCTTTCTGGGCAACAAGTTACTCAAGGGAACTGGGACCCAGGCTAAGTCAGAGCAGCTTGCCCGCTGCATGTGCTCCCCAGCCACTGGGCAGCACAGTCTGTACTGTGGAGGCTTCCACATCTGAGCTCTGTGAAAATGAACCTCTGTTTCTAAAGAATAGGAAAAAGGGGTCTTTCCCCTGTCTGGTTCTTCCTCTCTAAATCTCAGTCTCTGGAGAGAAAAGGAAAGCATTCTCAAGTGTTAACAAGCAGGCTTCGAGTCTGGAAAAGCTAATGTTGTAGGACAAAAAGCAAAGAATACAAGTCACATCCTCGGTTCTCTTAGGGGTGCTTTCTGCAATAACTTCTAACTTTAGGTAAGAGCCTTCCTAAACAATTCACTTTTTTTTCTTTTTGGCTGCCTAGGGTATTCATTGCTGCGCACGGGCTTTCTTTAGTTGCAGCGAGTGGGGGTTACTCTTTGTTGCAGTGCACAGGCTTCTCATTGTGGTGGCTTCTCTTGTGGAGCATGGGCTCTAGGCATGCGGGCTTCAGTAGTTGCAGCACACAGGCTCAGCAGTTGTGGCGCACAGGCTTTGTTACTCTGCAGCATGTGGGAACTTCCTGGACCAGGGATTAAACCCGTGTCCCCTGCATTGGCAGGCGGATTCTTTTTTTTAAAATTAATTAGTTTGTTTTTATTTTTGGCTGTGTTGGGTCTTCGTTGCTGCACGCAGGCTTTCTCTAGTTGCGGCAAGCAGGGGCTACTTTTCGTTGCGGTGCAAGGGCTTCTCATTGCGGTGGCTTCTCTTGCTGCAGAGCATGGGCTCTAGGCACGCAGGCTTCAGTAGCTGTGGCACGTGTGCTCAGTAGTTGTGGCTTGCGGGCTCTTGAGTGCAGGCTCAGTAGTTGTGGCGCACGGGCTTAGCTGCTCCGCGGCATGTGGGATCTTCCCCGGCCAGGGCTCGGACCCATGTCCCCTGCATTGGCAGGCAGATTCTTAACCACTGCGCCACCAGGGAAGCCCCTGGCGGGCAGATTCTTAACCACTGCACCACCAGGGAAGTCCCCAGTAACTTACTATTAATATATAGCTTATTTTTTTTAATGTGTCAACAGACACATGATGATTTCCTTCTACATGTTGAAAGAAAACAAAGGAGAGTAAGCTATATGCATATAGCTTATACACCTAACCCAACGGTCAACATTTGTTGAAACACGTTCTATTTATAAGAACTTTACAGATAAGTGGATTTGGAATCTCAAAAAATACTTGTACAATGTAGTGAAGGGCCGTGTTCTTAATTCCTCTGACCAACCTGCAATGGTGGAGATCTGGCTCACTGGAATGGTGGCAGCCTTCTGGAGGTCCATCTTGATCTTTTTGGCCTGTCAGAACAGAGCAGTGAGAAGGCAGACAGTGTTCTGAAGAGCTGAGTAGACGCCCTTAGGGTTAGGGAATGTGACACGCTAGCTACATTCCTCTGGGACACGAGGCTGTGGGCGGCACCATGTGGCCCAGAGAATTCCCAACTCCCACCCCTCCTACCTGACTGTCTTTGCTGTTGCTCAGTCCCTCAAAGGCCAACACACACTGACTGGAGGCCTCCTGCAGCTGCTGGTACCACTGCATTGTACTATCTTGCACCTTCACCTGGAGGTCTGAGGGATGAAAGAAAGGCTTTCGTAATAGGAGAATTTCTTAAACATTTAATATGAGCCAGGTACTGTTCTAATCACCTTATACATGTATTAACTGCTTTCACTGTCATAATAATCCTATGAGGTAGATTCTATTATTATCTTCATGTTACAGATAAGGAAACAGTCATGGAAAGGTTAGGTAACTTGCGAAAGTCACGTTGCCAGGAAGTACAAAAACTAGATTCCCACTGATCTGGCTCCAAAGGCAGCGTTCTGAACCACTATGCTATATCGATGCTCTTACGTATTCAATAAACATATATTCTATACATACTTATTTAAAATACTCGGTATCAGCAATTTGGAATAATACATCTACTAGAATTATACAGAATTTCAAGTCCTCACGGCAAATGCTGGAATGTGACGTGAGGCTTCACATCAACAAAAACCAAATTTAATTCACTGAAAGTACTGAATTTTACATTATTTAAAAGTTCTGGTAAATTGTCCTGTAGCTTAAATATAATATTCAAAACATGTTCTTGTTTCTTTTCCCATTCTGAAACTTTTACACATCAAGTTGAAGGACCATTTCCACACCGAGACCTACCTTCATTCAGCTTCCCTCCTGGGCCCTGCCTGGAAGCTGGGGGCTCTTTACGGACCTCTGGCCCCTGCTGCACCTGTGACTCTTGCCGCTGTACCTGGGCCTCCTCTTCATCCTGCCTCCTCCTGTCCTCACAGGCCCTGGCGATTTCCTGCTGCAAGTTCACAAGGAGGTCCCGCATTTCCTGCAGCGCTCTCTCAGCCACAGCTTGCTCCTCTGCTGTGGGAAAGCCGTTCTGTCACAGCGACAGAGGCAGAGCTTAGTGGTTATTTCCTAGGTACCTGAGGTGCTGAATCATACCTCACACAAGTTCACAAATTTCTAAACTGGAGTTGTGCCAGTGGAGTACCCACATTCAACACGTTGATACCTACTGCTTTCCTGTTCTCTTAAAGGTAATACCGATTTACCATCACATCCACAGGATCAACGGAGAGATTTTTCAATGCTCTCACCAACCCTGGCTGGAATAACTTTTTTTTTTTTTTAAGATGGTATCCAATTCTTTTTTTATTTTATTTCATTTAACTATTTATTTTTTGGCTGTGCTGGGTCTTCGTTGCTGCGTGCGGGCTTTCTCTAGTTGTAGTGAGCGGGGGCTAATATTCCTTGCGGTGCGCGGGCTTCTCATTGCAGTGGCTTCTTTTGTTGTGGAGCACGGGCTCTAGGCGCGCAGGCTTCAGTAGTTGTGGCACGTGGGCTCAGTAGTTGTGGCTCCTGGGCTCTAGAGCACACGCTCAGCAGTTGTGGCGCATGGGCTTAGTTGCTCCACGGCATGTGGGATCTTCCTGGACCAGGGCTCGAACCTGTGTCCCCTACATTGGCAGGCGGATTCTTAACCACTGTGCCATCAGGGAAGCCTGGAATAATTTTTTAAAAGCTTGTGGCAATAGTCTAGATCAAAACTGAACCAGCTTTACATTATTCTTAGAATGACACCTCTTTGGTTATAGTGCATTATTCCTTTGAGTCACTGACAAATTTGAGTTCTTTATCTTTTATTAAGAACATCTGCTCATAAATGAGCTCACATACAAGTCCAACGAACATGCACATTTCTTTTAGTGTGCTATTTTGTCAGAATTTCACTCAGGATTTTAAAATGAATTGAGAAGCTCTGCACCATTTTCTATGTTCTGTCCTATCAACATGTTTCATAGTTTTGCCTGTTAAATCAGCAAGGCCTCTACTGTGTTGTATATTTGAAAGGTGCTAAGAGAGTAAATCTTAAAAGTTCTCATCACAAGAAAAACAAAATGTTTCCTAGTTTCTATGGTGACAGAAGATAACTGGACTTATTGTGATCACTTTGCAGTGTTTATAAATACTGAATCACGGTTGTACACCTGAAACTAACATCATGTTGTCAATTATACCTCAAAAAATAAGGCAACAGTGGAAACAGTAAAATGTTACGATATTTGCAATATACTTAAAACACCAAGATCTCTTATTTTTTATTAAAAAAATTTTTTGGCTGAAGTATAACTGACATACAATATTATATTAATTTCAGGTGTATATGCATCATGAATTAAGTCCTCTTTTTTTCACTTTTTAAAATTTTTATTTTATATTAGAGTATATTGAATTACAATGTTGTGTTAGCATCAGTTGTACAGCAAAGTGATTCGGTTATACATATACATATATCCATTCTTTTTCAGATTCTTTTCCCATATAGGTGACTACAGAATATTGAGTAGAGTTTCCTGTGTTATACAGTAGGTCCTTGTTGGTTATCTATTTTATATATAGTAGTGTGTATATGTTAATCCCAAACTCCTAATTTAGCCCCCCCCCCACCTTTCCCCTTTGCTAACCGTAAGTTTGTTTTTGAAGTCTGTGAGTCTGTTTCTACTTTTGTAAATGACTTCATTTGTATCATTTTTTAGATTTCACATATTAGTGATATATTTGCCTTTGTCTGAGAAGTCCTCTTATTTTATTTTTATTTTTCATTTATTTTTTTAAAAATTAAATTTTATTGGAGTATAGCTGATTTACAATGTTGAATTCTTATTTTATTTTTTTAATTTATTTTGGCTGAGTTGGGTCTTTGGTGCTGAGTGCGGGCTTTCTCTAGTTGCAGTGAGCGGGGGCTACTCTTTGTTGCGGTGCGTGGGTTTCTCATTGCGGTGGCTTCTCATTGCGGTGGCTTCTCTTGTTGCAGAGCACAGGCTCTAGGTGCGTGGGCTTCAGTAGTTGTGGCACATGGGCTCAGTAGTTGTGCCTCGCAGGCTCTAGAGCGCAGGCTCAGTAGTTGTGGCACACTGGCTTAGTTGCTCCACAGAATGTGGGATCTTCCCGGACCAGGGCTCGAACCTGTGCCCCCTGCATTAGCAGGCAGATTCTTAACCACTGCGCCACCAGGGAAATCCCTGAATTCTTATATTAAACCAACTTGTTCCAGATAGTAAAACAACAGCAACAAAAAAATTCTACAGGATATTCATGATAAGTTTTGTCTTTTAGGTATTAGAATGTATTATAAAGCTATATCAATTAAATTATAATGATCCTGATATAAGAATAAAAACACATCAAGGAAACAGAAAAAAATACTGAATAGATACATGTACATGTATAAATGAATCACTTTGCTGTACACCTGAAGCTAACACAACATTGTTAATCAACTCTACTCCAATATAAAATAAAAATTAAAAAAAACCAAAACTGAGAAAGAGCTCCTAGGATACTATTTAGCGTGATAAGAGATATTTACAAATCAGGAGGGAAAGTGGTAGTAAAATAGTGTGAATATTTTACAGCATAAAGGTCTTTATCTCCCACCAACCATCAAATAAATTCCAGGTGGATTAAGTGAGGGGAAAAACCCCAAAGCATTCTTACACCAAAAATGTCATAAAGGGGCTTCCCTGGTGGCGCAGTGGTTGAGAGTCCGCCTGCCGATGCAGGGGACACGGGTTTGTGCCCCGGTCCGGGAAGATCCCACATGCCGCGGAGCGGCTGGGCCCGTGAGCCATGGCCGCTGAGCCTGCACGTCCGGAGCCTGTGCTCCGCAACGGGAGAGGCCGCAACAGTGAGAGGCCCGCGTACCGCAAAAAAAAAAAAAAGAAAAATATCATAAGGGCCCCCGGTCACTGCAACTAGAGAAAGCCCACGCACAGAAACGAAGACCCAACACAGGCAAAAATAAATAAATAAATAAATAAAATAATTTTTTAAAATGTCATAAGGGCTTCCCTGGGGGCGCAGTGGTTAAGAATCCGCCTGTCAACACAGGGGACACGGGTTCAAGCCCTGGTCTGGGAAGATCCCACATGCTGTGGGGTAACTAAGTCCGTGCGCCACAACTACTGAAGCCCGTGCACCTAGAGCCCATGCTCTGCAACAACAGAAGCCACCACAATTAGAAGCCCACACACTGCAACAAAGAGTAGCCCCTGCTCGCTGCAACTAGAGAAAGCCCGCGTGCAGCAACAAAGACCCAACACAGCCAAGAATAAATAAAAATAAAAAATAAATTTAGAAAAAAAAAAGATAAAGACCTTAAAAAAAAGTCATAAACTATGGTTGCAACGGAACAGAGGGCTAAGCAGTTACCTAAAGAAATGAAGAAAACTACATGTTTCAAAGCAGTGATCTCCAAGATAAATTAAGTGCAAAAAAGCAGGGTCCAGAACAGTGTCTATAGCAAGTTATCTTTTATCTGGGAAGGGATACACACACACACACACACACACACACACACACACCCCATATATATGTATATTTATGCTTTTTTTTTTTTTTGGCTTGTGGGATCTTAGTTCACTAACCAGGGATTGAACCTGTGCCCCCTGTGATGGAAGCGTGGAGTCCCAACCACTAGACCACCAGGAAATTCCATGTATTTGTTTTGTTTTTGTTTTTTAATAAATTTATTTATTTTTGGCTGTGTTGGGTCTTTGCTGCTGCACGCAGGCTTTCTCTAAATGCTGTGAGCGGGGGCTACTCTTTGTTGCAGTGCGCGGGCTTCTCACTGCGGTGGCTTCTCTTGTTGCGGAGCACAGGCTCTAGGTGCGCAGGCTTCAGTAGTTGTGGCACGTGGGCTCAGTAGTTGTGGCACATGGACTCTAGAGCGCAGGCTCAGTAGTTGTGGCGCATGGGCTTAGTTGCTCTGTGGCATGTGGGATCTTCCCGGACCAGGGCTCCAACCCACGTCCCTTGCATTGGCAGGCGGATTTTTAACCACTGCTCCACAGGGAAGCCCCCTGCTTTTGTTTTTAAAGAAAAGATACAACACCCAATACGCTAACAGAAACAATCACTGGCAGATAGGACAAGAACAGGGTGGAAGCAAATGAGAAGAAAGCCAGACTTCTCCAAATATACCTTGTAGTTCTGACTCTGGAATCACGTAAATGTTTTCAGTAAGTATAAAATAAAATTAAATCCAGTTGGAAAAAACTCTTAAAAATCAAAAGCAAAAATGAAACAAAGAACCCAACTGTTTATCAAGTTGGTGGCTTAACAGTAAGAATGATTTCTTTCTTTCTTTCTTTTTTTTAAAATAAACTTATTTATTTATTTACTTTTGTCTGCGTTGGGTTTTCGTTGCTGCTCTCGGGCTTTCTCTAGTTGTGGCGAGTGGGGGCTACTGTTCCTTGCAGTGCGCGGGCTTCTCATTGTGGTGGCTTCTCTTGTTGTGGAGCGTGGGCTCTAGGCACGTGGGCTTCAGTAGTTGTGGCTCACGGGCTCTAGAGTGCAGGCTCAGTAGTTGTGGCACACAGGCTCAGTTGCTCCGCGGCATATGGGATCTTCCTGAACCAGGGATAGAACCCGTGTCCCCTTCATTGGCAGGCGGATTCTTAACCACTGTACCACCGGGGAAGTCTCAGGAGAATTATTTCAAGTGAAATGAAACAGTAATTTAATCATACATCCCTTAGTGGTATATAGCTGTAGGCAAAAAGAACTGCAAATCTTTTTTTTTTTTAAAGATTTTTTTGACGTGGACCATTTTCACAGTCTTTATTACAAAGCCTTTGTTACATATTGCTTCTGTTATTTATGTTTTGGTTTTTTGGCCGCAAGGCATGTGGGATCTTAGCTCTCTGACCAGGGGTCGAACCTGCACCCCCTGCACCGGAAGGGGGAGTCTTAACCACTGGACCGCCAGGGAAGTCCAAGAACTGCAAATCTTTTTTTTTTTTTTTTTAAATATTTATTTATTTATTTGGCTGCTCCTGGTCTTAGTTGCGGCATGCAGGATCTTTAGCTGCGGCATGTAGGACCTAGTCCCCTGATCAGGGATCGAGCCCGGGCCCCCTGCATTGGGAGCACAAAGCCTTAGTCATTGGACCACCAGGGAAGTCCCAAGAACTGCAAATCTTAAACTGTGATCAGCAATCATATTGTTAGTATTGGTATTATTATTTTGAGATTACATGTTATGAAATTACACATATATATTACATATATACACACCTATATTTTATTATACACAGTAGGGTAAGGTAAGTAAGTAGTGTTCATTAATTTAGAAACTGAGATTTTCAATATGTGATAAAAATGATACATGCATAAAAGTAAAGAAGTTAAATAAATGCTGTAACCCTTTACTACACTCAAATGGAAAAGGTCAGCATTAATTAATGATGCATTGTCACCTAAAAAAAAAACCACAACACACTTCCTAGTTTAATCCATTGAAAAGGTCTAAAAACAATGACAAATCCTAGTAACTAATCTGTGTTTTCTAATACCTTTACCCATTAACAAGTAATAAGGCTTTGTGAAGAAATGCCCGATTCTAGCTCTGGAGAAGAAAATGTTCAAGATGAGGTAGAA
This sequence comes from Tursiops truncatus, assembly GCF_011762595.2. Classification (NCBI taxonomy): domain Eukaryota; kingdom Metazoa; phylum Chordata; class Mammalia; order Artiodactyla; family Delphinidae; genus Tursiops; species Tursiops truncatus. The sequence goes on along the minus strand of NC_047039.1, from coordinate 108,229,331 downwards.
ACAGCTTGCCTGCTTTCTGCTGCAACAAGTACTACTGGGGCCATGTCCAAAGGACAGAGGAGCCAATGTGAAGGTGTTCGCACTGGACAATTTGAACAACAATGAATCTATAACAGACTGAAACATATTACACTTCAAGTATATAAAATTCGTATGTTCTTAATGATAGGTAAAAGAAAAGAACCTCAAGTCATTGTGGGAGAATACTAGAAAAGCAACTCAACACTCTGAAAACGGATAAAGGGAAAGAATCAATCATTTATCCTTCCTTCCCTATATAGACTACCCTTCAAGATAAATAGTTTACGGGGAAATTTTCTTCTTTGTAGTAGAATTCTAGCTAATAAATGTAGAAAAATGATAGCATTAGAAAAACTCAAAATTTACCACCCCTACTGAAATAATAGATATAAGTAATGATCAGCAATGGCTACTACATCATTACCTAAAGGCTCAGAGGAATCTTTAAAATGGGAGATAAGCCTGACGATATCTGAAGCCACTGGTTGATCTTAACATCACATATGGAAATACCATCAGATACTCTACGCCTCCCGGTGTGATACAGTAACAAATACACACTCCCAACTATGAAGTACTGTTGCAGGGGGGAAAAAATTCAAACCTGAACCTGATCAAGCCTCTAGACTGCACTGTGCAGTAAGGTGGCCACATAAGGCTCTTTACATTTAAGTTAATTAAAAACTTTTTAAAAGTTAAAATTCAGTTCTTCAGTCACACTAGTCACATTTCAAGTGCTCAATAACCACATGTTGCCATTGGCTGCTGTATTGAATAGCACAGATATGGAACATTTCCATCATCACAGAAAATTCTCTTAGCACTGCCCTAGAGAAAGTTACAAATTCACAGGAAATACAGGGAATAAAAGAACATATTAGGGACTTCCCTGGTGGTGCAGTGGTTAAGAATCTGCCTGCCAATGCAAGGGACATGGGTTCAAGCTCTGGTGTGGGAAGAACCCATATGCCACGGAGCAACCAAGCCCATGCGCCACAACTTCTGAGCCTGTGCTCTAGAGCCCGCGAGCCACAACTACTGAGCCTGTGTGCCTAGAGCCTGTGCTCTGCAACAAGAGAAGCCACTGCAATGAGAAGCCTGCTCGCCACAACTAGAGAAAGCCCATGTGCAGCAACGAAGACCCAATGCAGCCAGGAATAAATTTATAAAATACATCCAAGGGGAGAAGCAAGAAGAACTACAATCCTGCAGCCTGTGGAACAAAAACCACATTCACAGAAAGATAGACAAGATGAAAAGGCAGAGGGCTATGTACCCGATGAAGGAACAAGATAAAACCCCAGAAAAACAACTAAATGAAGTGGAGATAGGCAACCTTCCAGAAAAAAGAATTCAGAATAATGATAGTGAAGATGATCCAGGACCTCGGAAAAAGAATGGAGGCAAAGATCGAGAAGGTGCAAGAAATGTTTAACAAAGACCTAGCAGAATTAAAGAACAAACAAACAGAGATGAACAATACAATAACTGAAATGAAAACTACACCAGAAGGAATCAATAGCAGAATAACTGAGGCAAAAGAAAGGATAACTGACCTGGAAGACAGAATGGTGGAATTCACTGCTGTGGAACAGAATAAAGAATGCAAAGAAATGAAGACGGCCTAAGAGACCTCTGGGACAACATTAAACGCAACAACATTCGCATTATAGGGGTCCCAGAAGGAGAAGAGAGAGAGAAATGACCTGAGAAAATATTTGAAGAGATTATAGTCAAAAACTTCCCTAACATGGGAAAGGAAATAGCCACCCAAGTCCAGGAAGCACAACAAGTCCCATACAGGATAAACCCAAGGAGAAACACGCTGAGACACATAGTAATCAAATTGGCAAAAATTAAAGACAAAGAAAAATTATCGAAAGCAGCAAGGGAAAAATGAAAAATAACATACAAGGGAACTCCCATAAGGTTAACAGCCAATTTCTCAGCAGAAACTCTACAAGCCAGAAGGGAGTGGCATGATATACTTAAAGTGATGAAAGGGAAGAACCTACAACCAAGATTACTCTACCCGGCAAGGATCTCATTCAGATTCGATGGAGAAATCAAAAGCTTTACAGACAAGTGAAAGCTAAGAGAATTCAGCACCACCAAACCAGCTCTACAACAAATGCTAAAGGAACTTCTCTAAGTGGGAAACAAGAGAAGAAAAGGACCTACAAAAGCAAACCCAAAACAATTAAGAAAATGGTCACAGGAACATATATATCGATAATTACCTTAAATGTGAATGGATTAAATGCTCCAACCAAAAGACACAGGCTTGCTGAATGGATACAAAAACAAGACCCATATATATGCTGTCTACAAGAGACCCACTTCAGACCTAGGGACACATACAGACTGAAAGTGAGGGGATGGAAAAAGGTATTCCATGCAAATGGAAATCAAAAGAAAGCTGGAGTAGCTATACTCATATCAGATAAAATAGACTTTAAAATAAAGAATGTTACAAGAGACAAGGAAGGACACTACATAATGATCAAGGGATCAATCCAAGAAGAAGATATAACAATTATAAATATATATGCACCCAACATAGAAGCACCTCAATACATAAGGCAACTGCTAACAGCTATAAAAGAGGAAATCAACAGTAACACAATAATAGTGGGGGACTTTAACACCTCACTTACACCAATGGACAGATCATCCAAAGTGAAATAATAAGGAAACAGAAGCATTAAATGACACAATAGACCAGACAGATTTAATTGATATTTATAGGACATTCCATCCAAAAACAGCAGATTACACTTTCTTCTCAAGTGTGCACTGAACATTCTCCAGGATAGATCACATCTTGGGTCACAAATCAAGCCTCAGTAAATTTAAGAAAATTGAAATCACAACAAGCATCTTTTCTGACCACAACGCTATGAGATTAGAAATGAATTACAGGGAAAAAACCGTTAAAAGCACAAACACATGGAGGCTAAACAATACGTTACTAAATAACCAAGAGACCACTGAAAAAATCAAAGAGGAAATCAAAAAATACCTAGAGACAAATGACAATGAAAACATGATGATCCAAAACCCATGGGATGCAGCAAAAGCAGTTATAAGAGGGAAATTTATAGCTATACAAGTCTACCTCAAGAAACAAGAAAAATCTCAAATAAATAATCTAACCTTTCACCTAAAGGAACTAGAGAAAGAAGAACAAACAAAACCCAAAGTTAGCAGAAGGAAAGAAATCATAAAGATCAGGGCAGAAATAAATAAAATAGAAACAAAGAAAACAATAGCAAAGATCAATAAAACTAAAAGCTGGGGCTTCCCTGGTGGCGCAGTGGTTGAGAGTCCGCCTGCCGATGCAGGGGATACAGGTTCGTGCCCCGGTCCGGGAAGATCCCACATGCCGCGGAGTGGCTGGGCCCATAAGCCATGGCCGCTGAGCCTGCACGTCCGGAGCCTGTGCTCCACAACGGGAGAGGCCACAACAGTGAGAGGCCCGCGTACCGCAAAAAACAACAACAACAACAACAAAAAAAACCTAAAAGCTGGTTCTCAGAAGATAAACAAAATTGATAAACCATTAGCCAGACTCATCAAGAAAAAGAGGGAGAGGACTCAAATCAATAAAATTAGAAATGAAAAAGGAGAAGTTAAAACAGACACCGCAAAAATACAAAGCATCCTAAGAGACTACTACAAGCAACTCTAAGCCAATAAAATGGACAACCTGGAAGAAATGGACAAATTCTTAGAAAGGTATAACCTTCCAAGACTGAACCAGGAAGAAACAGAAAATATGAACAGACCAATCACAAGTAATGAAATTGAAACTGTGATTAAAAATCTTCCAACAAACAAAAGTTCAGGACCAGATGGCTTCACAGATGAATTCTATCAAACATTTAGAGAAGAGCTAACACCCATCCTTCTCAAACTCTTCCAAAAAATTGCAGAGAAAGGAACACTCCCAAACTCATTCTATGAGGCCACCATCACCCTGATACCAAAAACCAGACAAAGATACTACAAAAAAAGAAAATTACAGACCAATATCACTGATGAATATAGATGTGAAAATCCTCAACAAAACACTAGCAAACAGAATCCAACAACACATTAAAAGGATCATACACCATGATCAAGTGGGATTTATCCCAGGGATGCAAGGATTCTTCAATATACGCAAATCAATCAATGTGATACACCATATTAACAAATTGAAGAATACAAACCATATGATCATCTCAATAGATGCAGAAAAAGCTTTTGACAAAATTCAACACCCATTTATGATAAAAACTCTCCAGAAAGTGGGCATAGAGGGCACCTACCTCAACATAATAAAGGCCATAGATGACAAACCCACAGCAAACATCATTCTCAATGGTGAAAAACTGAAAGCATTTCCTCTAAGATCAGGAACAAGACAAGGATGTCCACTCTCACCACTATGGTTCAACATAGTTTTGGAAGTCCTAACCACGGCAATCAGAGAAGAAAAAGAAATAAAAGGAATACAAATTGGAAAAGAAGAAGTAAAACTGTCACTGTCTGCAGATGACATGATACTATACATAGAGAATCCTAAAAATGCCACCAGAAAACTACTAGAGCTAATCAGTGAATTTGGTAAAGTTGCAGGATACAAAATTAATGCACAGAAATCTCTTGCATTCCTATACACTAATGATGAAAACTATGAAAGAGAAATTATGGAAACACTCCCATTTACCACTGAAACAAAAAGAATAAAATACCTAGGAATAAGCCTACCTAGGGAGACAAAAGACCTGTATCCAGAAAACTATAAGACGCTGATGAAAGAAATCAAAGATGGTACCAACAGATGGAGGGATATACCATGTTCTTAGATTGGAAGAATTAATATTGTGAAGATGACTATACTACCCAAAGCAATCTACAGATTTAGTGCAATCCTTATCAAATTACCAATGGTATTTTTTACGGAACTAGAACAAATCATCTTAAAATTTGTACAGAGACACAAAAGACCCCAAATAACCAAAGCAGTCTTGAGGGGAAAAAACGGAGCTGGAAGAATCAGACTTCCTGACTTCAGACTATACTACAAAGCTACAGTAATCAAGACAATATGGTACTGGCACAAAAACAGAAACATAGATCAAAGGAACAAGATAGAAAGCCCAGAGATAAACCCACGCACCTATGGCTAACTCATCTATGACAAAGGAGGCAAAGATATACAATGGAGAAAAGACAGCCTCTTCAATAAGTGGTGCTGGGAAAACTGGACAGCTACATGTAAAAGAATGAAATTAGAACACTACCTAACACCATACACAAAAGATAAACTCAAAATAGATTCGAGACCTAAATGTAAGACCGGACACTATAAAACTCTTAGAGGAAAACATAGGAAGAACACTCTGACATAAATCACAGCAAGATCTTTTTTGATCCACCTCCTAGAGTAATGGATTACTCCTAGAGTAATGGAAATTAAAAAAAAAAAAAAATGGCACCTAATGAAACTTAAAAGCTTTTGCACAGCAAAGGAAACCATAAACAAGATGAAAAGACAACCCTCAGAATGGGAGAAAATATTTGCAAATGAATCAATGGACAAAGGATTAATCTCTGAAATATATAAACAGCTCATGCAGCTCAATATTAAAGAAACAAACAACCCAATCCAAAAATGGGCAGAAGACCTAAATAGACATTTCTCCAAAGAAGACATACAGATGGCCAAGAACATGAAAAGCTGCTCAACATCACTAATTATTAGAGAAATGCAAATCAAAACTACAATGAGGTATCACCTTACACCGGTTAGAGTGGGCATCGTCAGAAAATCTACAAACAACAGATGCTGGAGAGGGTGTGGAGAAAAGGGAACCTTCTTGCACTGTTGGTGGGCATGTAAATTGATGCAGCCACTATGGAGAACAGTACGGAGGTTCCTTATAAAACTAAAACTAGAATTACCATATGATCCAGCAATCCCACTACTGGGCATATACCCAGAGAAAACCATAATTCAAAAAGACACATGCACCCCAATGTTCATTGCAGCACTATTTACAATAGCCAGGTCATGGAAGCAACCTAAATGCCCATTGACAGATGAACGGATAAAGATGTGGTACATATATACAATGGAATATTACTCAGCCATATAAAGGAACGAGTCATTTGTTGAGACGTGGATGGATCTAGAGACTGTCATACAGAGTGAAGTAAGTCAGAAAGAGAAAAACAAATATCATATATTAACGCATGTATGTGGAACGCATGTATGTGGAACCATAGAAAAATGGTACAGATGAACCGGTTTGCAAGGCAGAAGTTGAGACACAGATGTAGAGAACAAACATATGGACACCAAGGGGGGAAAACCGTGGTGGGGTGAGGATGGTGGTGTGCTGAATTGGGCGATTGGGACTGACATGTATACACTGATGTGTATAAAATTGATGACTAATAAGAACCTGCAGTAAAAAAAGAAAAACAACTAATACTAAACTTTCTTTGGGTTATTTGTATGGAAATATGTTAATATAAATGTTTCAGACATTACAAAAAAAAAAAAATCCAAGGGTTAGGGTTAGCAATTGCCTTGAAATTTTCCAGAATGTAGGAAATTTTATAGAACAAATGATCCAGATTCTTCAACAATAGCAAGAAAAAAGAGAGAGATAAGGGAGTCTTAAGATTAAAAGACTGAAGTAAGACACAGCAAACCAAAAAGCTGAACTTTGTATGGATGTTAATTTTCCAACCAATTGTAAAAAAAAAAAAATTATTGAGACAGCTGGAGAAATTTGAACACTGGCTAGATATCTGATCATATAAAATGAATTATTAGGTTTTTAGGTATGATATTAGTGTTTTGGTTATGTAATAGAGAGTTATATCTTTTAGAGATACATACTAAATTATTTTCCAGATGAAGTAGTATGTTTGAGATTTACTGTAAAACCATCTGGAGGAAGGGGTGCAGGTGGCAGCATAGATGAAATGAGATTGCCATGTGCAGATTCTTGAGGGAGCTGGGGAATGGGTGCTGTTCTCTCCACTTCCGTGTAGGTTTGAAATTTTACAAAAAGAATGGTAAACAAAAGCCAAAAAGAGAATTGAAAGGTAACTATAAACTATAAATTTCTGCCTCAAATATGATAAATGCTTAAGGTTCTTAATATTTAGAACTCACATAAGTTGATTTTTCAAAACACAAACTGGTAGAGATATGAACAAAGGGCAAAGAACATAGAATTTAGGAATTCCCTGGCAGTCCAGTGGTTAGGACACCATGCTTTCACTGCCGAGGGTGTGGATTCCATCCCTGGTCGGGGAATTAAAATAAGATCCTGCAGCGTCGCCAAAAATTTAAAAAAAGGAAAATAAAAGTTAAAGAAAAAAGAAGAACATACAATTCATAGAAGTGTGAACTGGTACAACTTTAAGATGCAAATCAAGAACCTTAAAGTTGGGACTTCCCTGGTGGTTCAGTGGATAAGACTCTGTACTCCCCAATGCAGGGGGCCCAGGTTCAATTCCTGGTAGTGAACTAGATCCCACATGCATGCCACAACTAAGGAGCCAGTGAGCTGCAACGAAGGAGCCCATGTGCGGCAACTAAAGAGCCGGCGGGCCGCAACTAAGACCTGGTGCAACCAAAAAAACAAAGAAACAAAACAAAACCTTCAAGTTCTTTGACCAAGTAATTCCATTTGTAGGAATTTACCTCAAAGAAATAATCAAAAATACAGATAAGACGTACACAAAGTGATATCACTGCAGTGTTACTCACGATAGTGAAAATACAGAAACTTAAATATTCACCAATAGGCATGCTTTTTCAATAAATTTTGGTATGGTTAGATGTTGGAAGTATCCGACTTCATCTGTTCATCAAATATTTATTGAATACCTATTATGTGTCAAGGCAATACTTGCAGGTTTTAACACTGCAATGACTACAGTAACTACGTGTTCAAAATACCATATCAAATGATAAAAAGCAATATACATTTCTGTAAGGTTTTAATTTTTATCATAAGCATAGCAGGCGTTCAGTTTATATTAATGAATGAACTAAAGTATTTTGCAGTTGGAAGAAACAATTTTTTTTTTAACCTAAGAAATTATATCTATATTAGCCCAATTTAGGGTGAGATCACACACACACACGCGCACACACACACACACACATACACAGGGAAAAAAGAAATATAAAGCACTAACAGTGGTTATCTCTAGGTAAGAGGATGACAAGCGGTAATAAGAAGGTATTATTTTTAAATCACAAAACAGTTTTGCTTTCAATGTTCTTCATTTCAAAGACAGAGTCTTCCTGAAGTCCCCTCACCTCAGAAGTGGCCCGGATGATCCCCGAGATGAGGCCGCACAGCTGATTGCCTCGGGTCCGGAAGGCAGACAGGTCGACCCTGGGCAGGTCTCTGCGCTGGTCAGCGGCGTCCAGCTGCTGGCTGAGGTGCAGCACCTCCTCCTGCAGCGCGTAGAGGTTCCGCAGGCGGATCTGGCCTTCTTCCTTCCGGAGCCGCTCCCGCTCCACATGCTTCAGGCGCTGCTGCTCTGCCTCCCGCAGCTTCAGGTTGAGAATCTACAGGAAGGGCGGTCAAATTAAGGGCTCCTGGGCCTTCTCTGTCCACATTCTTCCAGTCCTGTGTGGGCTACCTATTTTCACAGAGAGGCCCAGAGTGACAAAAGGACTGCCCCAAGTCAGCCACACAGTGGCATGACAGGGGCCAGGTCCTCTGTGACTGTGCTGGAACCCAACTCCTCGGGCACGTCACCCAGACACTGAACACCCACACGGACTCTCCCAAGCTCTGACCTTCGCCCTGTGATGATGCTCAGCTTTCAGCTTCTCTTGCTGCCCCAGGGCTTCTCTGGAGCTGAATGAAAAATGGAGGGAGGAAGAGTCAGGGATGCTTCCTGAAATTGTTTTACCTCTCCTAAAAGCCTCCTCTCTTTGTGTTGCATTGCTCATCTTTCCAAGGTTGGTCATTTTTCTAGGTTATAAGTTTCTCTGGCTATTTTATTTTGATACTTAAGGACTCAGAAGAAGTTCAACTCCTTCCCTTTGGGTTTTATGTAGGGAAAGAGTTCCGGTGGACCACGCCGACATTCCCGTTGTAATTCAGGGAACTCACCTCTTCTCCATCACTTCCCGTAAGTCCTGGAATTCTTTATGATGCTTCAGTTCCTTCCGCTCATCAAAGCGCTTCAGCTGCTCAGATGCCATCTCAGAGAGGGCCCGCGCCTGCCTCTCCTGCTCCTCCTGCCACTGCCTCAAGCCCTCCTGCAAAGGATCAAAACCAGCTCTCTGCAGCTCCATCACACCCTGCTCATCTACCCCATGGGCTGCCCTCCCATCAGCCCTTAACTCCATCAAAGATACTTCGGGGCATGGAATCATCTGCCTACTTCTTGGAACCTTTGCTTGAGTCACGTCTCCGCTTTGGGTTGATCTTTAAACTCAGCTGTTGTGGAAAGCTTTTCCAATTTGCCCCATATGGTTTATGTCACTCCAGTATAAGCTAAGAATGGACGGGTATTCACCAACGCAGTATCAAATAGCCCTGCACTTTTAAGCTTCCATCCTTAAGCTTACTGTACTCTTTTTCTGTTTTGGCCACACTCTACAGCTTGTGGGATCTTACCTCCCTGACTGGAGATCGAACCTGGGCCCTCGTCCGTGAAAGCATGGAGTCCAGTAACCACTGGACCACCAGGGAATTTCCATCCTGTGTATTCTTATGAGAGCTTCAGGGTAATCTAAAGAAATCCTTATTCTAATTCCATAAACATGCTATGCATACTCCTATCTCACTCCTTCCCTCAAGTTATTATCTCTGCCTAGAGTCTTTTCCTCCACCGTCACTTAGCAAAGTCCCATTCCTTTATACCTAAGGGTACCAGGTATTCCATTTATTATTCACGAGAGTACTCTCATTTGTTTTTTTTTAAAAAATAAATTTATTTATTTATTTATTTTTGGCTGCATTGGGTCTTCATCGCTGCGTGCAGGTTTTCTCTAGTTGCTGCGAGCGGGGGCTACTCTTCGTTGCAGTGTGGGGGCTTCTCATTGCAGTGGCTTCTCTTGTTGAGGGGAGCACGGGCTCTAGGTGCACAGGCTTCAGTAGTTGTGGCACGCAGGCTCTACAGCACAGGCTCAGTAGTTGTGGTGCACGGGCTTGGTTGCGCCACGGCCTGTGGGATCTTCCTGGACCAGGGCTCGAATCCATGTCCCCTGCATTGGCAGGCGGATTCTTAACCACTGTGCTACCAGGGAAGCCCTCTCATTTGGTTTATAAGAGCAATTTGACATTTTAACTATCAAATTTTAAAGTGTATATATCCTTTGACACTCATTCCATTTTAGGACTTTGTCCTGAGGAAATACTTGCATATGTGTGCAAAGATATATGTACAAGGGGACTTCCCACATGCCACGGAACAACTAAGCCCGTGCGCCACAACTACTGAGCTCACGTGCCACAACTACTGAAGCCCCCATGCCTAGAGTACGTGCTCTGCAACAAGAGAAGCCACTGCAATGAAAAGGCCGCGTGCCACAACAAAGACCCAACGCAGCCAAAAATAAATAAAATAAATAAATTTATTTTAAAAAAATAGATATATGTACAAGGATGCTCATTGATAATGAGCATCCTTGTTGATAATGGTAATAAATTTGAAACAATTTAAATTAACAGGGAAATAGTTAAACATATTACAGTAGGTCATACTAGAAAATACTCTGCAGCCTTTAAGGAAGATGACATGCTGTATACACTGGCATGGTGATATGTTAATATATATTGTTAAGATATTAGGCTATTGTTTTTGGTTTTTTTTTTGCGGTACACAGGCCTCTCACTGTTGTGGTTTCTCCCGTTGTGGAGCACAGGCTCCGGACGCGCAGGCTCAGCGGCCATGGCTCACGGGCCCAGCCGCTCTGCGGCATGTGGGATCTTCCTGGACCGGGGCACAAACCTGTGTCCCCTGCATCGGCAGGCGGACTCTCAACCACTGCGCCACCAGGGAAGCCCTAGGCTATTGTATTTTAAAAGTTATTTTAAAACTTCCAGTAGGGCTTCCCTGGTGGCAAAGTGGTTAAGAATCCACCTGCCAATGAAGGGGACACAGGTTCGAGCCCTGGTCCAGGAAGATACCACATGCCGCGGAGCAACGAAGCCCGTGCGCCACGGCTGCTGCTGCGCTCTAGAGCCCATGAGCCTCAGCTACTGAAACCTGCACATCTAGAGCCCGTACTCTGCAACAAGAGAGGCCACTGCAATAAGAAGCCTGTGCACCGCAGCGAGGAGTGGCCCCCACTCGCTGCAACTAGGGAGGGCCCATGCACAGCAACAAAGACCCAACTCAGCCATAAATAAATAAATAAATAAATTTACAAGAAGAAAAAAAAACTTCCAGTAGAAGGCGGCAAATTGAACACAAATATATATCTCCTCTCCTCTGAGACTGTTTAATTAAAACTTGGGAAGAAAAAAAAAGACTCAACAACAGAGAGCATATGAGGAAGATTATCAGCAAGGAAAACCTTTCTACTCGCATCTGGAGGACAGAAAGTCCATGCAGAAGTGATGATTGAAAGAAGAGAGCTGAGAAAACTCAAGAAGAAACTGTCTTTCTCTCTCTCACTATCTCCATTGCTACCCGCTCCCCTCCAGTCTAAGCAACTGTCATCCTTTTTCATCCAGTGTCAAAGTGAATGCTTCAATGACTGTTGCTGTCTCTCACGCAGATTATAATAGTCTTCTAACTATATTTTAGAACCTTGGTTCTATGTTTCTCCCTCCAGCATACAAACTCTATGAGGACATGGATTGCGTCTACTTTGTTCACTGTTTTTTTTTTTTTTTTCTTTTGGCTGTGCCACGCAGCTTATGGGATCTTAGTTCTCCAACCAGGGACTGAACCCAGGCCATCAGCATTGAAAGCATGGAGTCCTAACCACTGGACCGCCAGGGAATTCCCTGTTCACTATTTTATCTAGGCCTAGAACAAAAGTGCTCAATAAGTATTTGGTGATACCATGAATAAATGAATGAGGGTAGATGCTAGAAGACTTTAAATTTATAAACTCATGTACTCTTTAAAAAGTTTTACAGGGACTTCCCTGGTGGCACAGTGGTTAAGAATCTGCCTGCCAATGCTGGAGACACGGGTTCAAGCCCTGGCCCAGGAAGATTCCCACATGCTGTGGAGCAACTAAGCCCCTGCACCACAACTACTGAGCCTGTGCTCTAGAGCCCGCGAGCCACAACTACTGAAGCCCACGTGCCTAGAGCCCGTGCTCCACAACAAGAGAAGCCACCGCCATAAGAAGCCTGCGCACCACAACAAAGAGTAGCCCGCACTCACCGCAACTAGAAAAAGCCTGCGTGCAGCAACAAAGACCCAACACAGCCAAAAATAAATAAATAAAAATTTGAAAAAGAAAAAGTTTTACAAAACATGCATTGTTTTTCTAATAAAAAGAATAAAGTCAAATAAACCAATTAAAATAGTGCTATTCTTTTTTCAAGAGGCTGTTAAGGTCAATCTTCTCAGTATAACCTTATCTGACAACAAAGATCATCTTCAAATTTTGGAGAAGTAAATGGAAGCCAGGAAAGCCCAGGTAATTTTCCCAAAGTCACACGTAAAATAGAAGAGGTAGGATTTGAAACCAGATTTGACTTTAGAGAGCTTACTCTTGACTGCTATGTTATGCTATCTCCCCAGCTGAATCAGAGCTACTAGTAGGTGGGGCACGATGATTATTAGTACATGGTGGACATTCATAATCCCTGAGGAACTGCATTTAAACGTGGCTCCCTAGGGTCACGCCTGTCTTACTTCAAGGGTTACTTACTGCTCCTTTCATTCTGTGCAGCAGCTCATACATTCGGATGCAGCCTTCCACTTTGATCCCCTGGGAGGACTGAAGTACCATAGGTTCTGTATGCTGGGACTCGTATTTGTCCTATACAGACAGAAGATGGAAAAATTAAGCTTTTAAGACGGTAAAGTTGGTGTTATTCAATCTGAACAAAAATCACATCCTTACTTATGAACAACCAGTAACAACAACAAAACAATATATGTTAGAACCAGTGTGCTTTTCATGATATTGACCTTATTCTAATTGGTTTCCTTAATAAAGTGGATGTTTTTGCTTTGTACAGTTTTTTGTGTTTTTTTTTTTTGCTTGCTCGTTTGTTTTGATTTGTCCAGCACATTTTCCCCATTTCTTCTAATCAGTGTCCGTTTTTGCTGGGTTGGTTTGGATGGAGAAACCCCAGCCCACATCCCCGATTCTTCCACGCCCCCTAGTGTCAGGGGTCACTAAGCATGTGACCAGCCTGGCAATCAAAGTATTCTATTCCCTTGTACCCAGTATCTACTTCAGGAATGAGGCTTATGACCTAAGCTAAGCCAGAGTCCATCTCTGAATTTTCCTGATGGAGCTATTTGGGATGGCTTTCTCTTATTCTGGGGATGCTAAGCTAAGAAGATATGTGTCTAGAGCTACCAAGAGACATCCTGCCAGACAGTCTATCTGAAAGATGAAACCAAGACGAGTTAGACAGAACTGAGAAATGGAGAAGCAAAGCCCTGGGTCTGAGTCACTGAATCAAGTGAGAAATAATATCAAGGACAGACAAGCAGAAAATAGATCCTCTAGATCTAATTGATTCGAAATGCACTCCTAGATTTCCTGGTTATATGAGCTAATTAATTTCTCCCCTGACTCCCTTGTTTTGCTTAAGCTAGTTTAAACTGGGTTTCTGTTACTTAAACACCAAAAATTTATAAATGATACAATTCATTATATAAAGCCATCCAAAACTTTACTTAAACCTTAAGAATTACGGAATTTTATACCTGGAGAGGACCTTGGCAATGTAGTCCAGTACCAGATTTACAGATGAAGAAACTGAGGCCTAAGGAGGGAAAGATGCCTGCCTGAGGGCATGCCACACTATTAGCAGGATCAGAACTAGAAACTGCTGCCTCTGAGAAGCTGCTCATAGAAACTTAAATTTTTTTTAAAATTTTGAAATAATTATAATTTACAGGAAGTTGGAAACGGTAAATTGATGGTACGAGCCACAGAACTTATTCAGATTTCGCCAGGTTTTACAGGAATTCATTTGGGTACGTGTACAGTTTTATGCAATTTTATCACATGTGTAGCCACCACCACAAAGTACAGAACTGTTCCATCACCATGAAGCTTCCTCGTGCCACACCTCTATATTGCTAATCTGTTCTGCATCTCTATAATGATAGCATTTCAAGAACGTTAAACAAATGGAACCATACAGCACAGAATCTTTTGAGATTGGCTTTTTTCACTTCGTATAATGCCTCTGAGATCCTAAGTTGTTGCATATTATCAAGGACTTGTTCCTTTTTATTGCCAGTCGTATTCCATGATAGAGATGTACCAGTTTGTTTAACCATTCATCTGTTGAAAGACATTTCACTGTTTCCAGCTTGGGGATATAATAAATAAAGCTCCTATGATCACTGGTGTACAGATTTTTATGTAAATATAAGTTTTGATTTCTCTGGGAAAAATGCCCAAGAATGCAACTGCTAGGTCATATAGTTAAGCACCTATTTAGTTTTATAAGAAACTGCCAAACTGTTCTCTAGAGCGCCTGTACCGTTCCACATTTCCACCCAAAATACACGAGTGATCCAGATTCTCCACATCATTGTCAGCATTTGGTGGTGTCACTATTTTTTATTTTAACCATTCTGATAGGTGTGTAGTGCTACTTCGTCCTGGTTTTAATTTGCATTTCTTTAATGGCTAATGATTGTGAACATATTTTCATGTACTTATATTGTCTATATATTGTCTTAGGTGAAATGTCTGTTCATATCTTTTGCTCATTTTCTAATTGAAGATTAGAAAGTTTTTGTTTAACCTCTGAGTTTTAAAAATATATTCTAAATATATATTCTCGATATATATTTTAAATATATTCTAGATACATAAACCTTTGTCAGATAGGTCGTTTGCAACTACTTTCTCCCAGTCAGTAGCTTGTCTGATCATCCTCTTCACAAGGTCATTCACTGAGCCACGCTTTTCATTTGATGAGGTCCAATTTATTAATTTTTCCTTCTATGGATTAAGTTGTTTTTTTTTTTTGCGGTATGCAGGCCCCTCACTGTTGTGGCCTCTCCCGCCACGGAGCACAGGCTCCGGATGCGCAGACTCAGCGGCCATGGCTCACAAGCCCATCCGCTCCGCGGCACGTGGGATCCTCCCGGACCGGTGCACAAACCCGCATCCCCTGCATCGGCAGGCGGGCTCTCAACCACTGCGCCACCAGGGAAGCCCGATTAAGTTTTCAGTGCCAAATCTAAAAACTCTTCACCTAGTCCTAGGTTCTGATTATGTTTTTTTTTTCCCTAAAAGTCTTATAGTTTTACATTTAAGTTCATGATCATTTTGAGTTAATTTTTATGTAAGTTGTAAAGTTTAGGCTAAAGTTCATTTTTGTGTCTATGATGCTCAATTGCTAGAAATATTTTTTAAAGACTAATATTTTAAAAGATGAAGTGTGAAATATAAACTAAAAAGTAAACTTTTTATGTATGTAATCATGCAGTCTTTCATAATATGAATAATCATCTCTGTCCTGTATTATTTTTTAGGATTATTATTTACTGTACAATAAATTCTTTCTTATTGTGAACAACTCTTGCAAAGACATTTCTCCAAAGAAGATATACAAATGGCTAATAAGCACATGAAAATATGCTCAACATCACTAATCATTTAGGGAAATGCAAATCAAAACCACAATGATACACTTCATGCCCACTAGGATGGCTTTTGTAAAACAAAACAAAATAAAAACAAACAAACAGACAAAAACAACCCAGCAAATAACAAACGTTAGCAAAGGTGTGGAGAAACTGAAACCCTTGTGCATTGCTAGTAGGAAAGTAAAATGATACAGCTGCTGTGGAAAACAGTATGATGGTTCCTCAAAAATTTAAACATAGAATTACCATATGATTCCTCAATTCTACTTCTGGGTACATACCCCAAAGAATTGAAAACAGGTACTCAAACTAATACATGTACATGCGTATTCAGAGCAGCACTAGTCACCAACAGCCAAAAGGTGGAAGCAAGCTAAACGTCCAGTGACAGATGAATGAATAAACAAAACATGGTACACACAGTGGAGTATTATTCAGCCTTAAAAGGAAGGAAATTCTGACACATGCGACAACATGGATGAACCTTGAAGACATTATGCTAAGTGAAATAAACCAGTCACAAAATGACAAATATTACATGATCCCACTTATACGAAGTACCTAAAATGGTCAAATTCATAGAGACGGAAAGTAGAATGATGGTTGCTAGGGACTGGGGGTAGGGGGAAATAAGGAGTTATTTATTTATTTATTTATTTATGGCTGCGTTGGGTCTTCATTGCTGCGCGCGGCCTTTCTCTAGTTGTGGTGAGCGGGGGCTACTCTTCGTTGTGGCACACGGGCTTCTCATTGCGGTGGCTTCTCTTGTTGTGGAGCATGGCACGCGGGCTTCAGTAGCTGTGGCATGCAGGCTCAGCAGTTGTGGCTCGCGGTCTCAGTAGTTGTGGCTCGCAGGCTCTAGAGAGCAGGCTCAGCAGTTGTGGCACACAGGCTTAGCTGCTCCATGGCATGTAGGATCTTCCCACACCAGGGATCGAACCCGTGTCCCCTGCCTTGGCAGGTGGATTCTTAACCACTGCACCACCAGGAAAGTCCTGGAGTTATTGATTAATGAATGTAGTGTTTTTAGTTTTGGGTGATGAAAAAGTTCTGGAGATAGATAGTGGTGACGATTACACAACACTATGAATGTACTTAATGCCACTGAATTGTACTCTAAAAAATGGTTAAATGGTAAATTTTATGTCATGAATATTTTACAATTTAAAAAAAGGTTTAAAATTTACAAACAAATGTTCATACCCTTTTATCTTTGACGCCAGTCAAATCATTTGGGCATTTACTTTAAGATATTAGCCAGAAGACATATTTTAAGATTAAAAACGGAAAGATCTCTCTGCAGAAAGTTTCTCAGTGTAATATCTTTAAAAGCAATGAAATGGAAAAATATAAATGCCTAATAATAAAGGAGCAGTTTAATAAATTACAGGATATTACATATCCTCTAAGTAGACATTTACAAAGGTGGAAATAACGTGAACAAATAATTCAAATAGTTCATGAACAAAATAAAGTTAGGAAGGAAAATCAGAACATGAAAGTGCACATACAATTTAATTATGCCAAGGTACAAGGATGCAGGCATATGAAAGTGGAAAGAAGTAACTGATGACTGAAATGATGAAACCATAGGGAGATTTAACTTCTTCCTTTTGTTGAATTGATAATATATATTCAGTAAACAAAAGTCTGCAGTGAGTATGAACAAAAAGAACAAAGAACTTTGTCTTTTGGAAGCTAAACGTGAAAAATGTAATCTCTACCTTTCTAAAGAGTTGCCTAGTCTTATTTTGCTGGCACAAAAATCTAAAACTTGAAAAAGCACAATAGTGCTTAGGAGTTTTGGGCTTCCCTGGTGGCACAGTGATTGAGAATCTGCCTGCTAATTCAGGGGACACGGGTTCGAGCCCTGGTCTGGGAAGATCCCACATGCTGCGGAGCAACTAAGCCCGTGAGCCACAACTACTGAGCCTGTGCGTCTGGAGCCTGTGCTCCGCAACAAGAGAGGCCGCGATAGCGAGAGGCCCGCGCACCGCGATGGAGAGTTGCCCCCGCTCGCCGCAACTAGAGAAGGCCCTCGCACAGAAACAAAGACTCAACACAGACAAAAATAAATAAATAAATAAATAATTAAAAAAAAAAAAGAAAGAAAAAGCACAATAGTGCTTAGAAGTTTAGAAGACTTTTTTTCTATTAACTCTTGTTATACTAGTTGTTATATCTTACTTTGATCCAGAAAGGATTTAATGCAGCTTATAAGGGAACATAAAGCATAACAACAGGACTTCCCTGGTGGTGCAGTGGTTAAGAATCCACCTGCTGGTGCAGGGGATATGGGTTTGAGCCCTGGTCCAGAAGATCCCACATGCCGCGGAGCAACTAAGCCTGTGCACCACAACTACTGAGCCTGCGCTCTAGAGCCTGCAAGCCACAACTACTGAAGCCCGCATGCCTAGAGCCTATGCTCCGCAACAAGAGAAGCCACTGCAATGAGAAGCCTGCACACCGCAACGAAGAGTAGTCCCCGCTCGTTGCAACTAGAGAAAACCCGTGTGCAGCAACTAAGACCCAATGCAGCCATAAATAAATAAATAAATAAATACGTCTAGAGATACAAAGAAAGAGAAGAGAAGAGAAAAGAGAAGAGCAGAGCCCCAGCAACAATTTAACTGTTTTAAGTGGGAGAAACAAAGGCAGGAACAAAATAGAGCCAGAAAGAAGGTAAAAACTCATACAGAAGCAACAATAAGGTATGTAAATCTAAGAGCAAGTATAAAATTTACTCTAAGCTTTCCAGCAGCCAACAACAAAAAGGGAGACCTTGTTGAGTTAAACAGATGCAATGCTCATGAGAAAAAAATCCACTTGCTCATGAAATTAATTACTATTCTTGGTACTAAGAATAGAGAGGAATTTCTCTCTCTGGGTCTTCATAAAGAGAACGCTGGGTGATGTGGAAAACACTGTCGCTACAAACAGCTACAAGAATTCGAAGAAGCAACCATTATTTTCTCCAGAGTAAGGTCACTGTAGTATGACAATGTTAAACACTTCAACTTTGCAGCCACCATTGTCTTTTGTCTTAAACTGATCAAAAGCCTTACCTTGGTTCCATCTGGTGTTGCTGAGGAGACTGGTGAGAAGGCAGGGTCTCTGACAGGAGATTTGGGAACAAATGAAGGTTGGCCGAGGGCTGAAGTAGATCTAGGGGATGTTGAAGTCTCAGAGGGAGGTGGGTTCTCTTGCATATTGGGTAGGACATGATCTACTACCCATCCAGAGTAAGAAGACAGCTTGGGAAGAGACATACATTCTTCTAAAACATCCTAGAGGGAAGAAGAAGGTTAAGCTCAACTTGAATGTCAACTGATCTAAGCAATCAAAAATAATTTTGTCCTTATAATCCACTACATGCTTTACTGAAAATCTAAGAAGGCCTAAATAAATATATACATACATACATACCAAAGACCCAAAGTAACTGTATTAACAATCAGAGATGAAGAGAAAGTACAGTAGCTTCTTGATAATGACCTTGACTATTATCCTTTTAGAGTATCAGACTAAATAACCCTAACTACAGAAAAAGGAACAATGCACAAAGATGGTCATTAAAGCAGATTTGAGGGCTTCCCTGGTGGCGCAGTGGTTGAGAGTCCGCCTGCCGATGCAGGGGACACGGGTTTGTGCCCCGGTCCGGGAAGATCCCACATGCCGCGGAGCGGCTGGGCCCGTGAGCCACGGCCACTGAGCCTGTGCATCCGGAGCCTGTGCTCCGCAACGGGAGAGGCCACAGCAGTGAGAGGCCTGCGTACCGCAAAAAAAAAAAAGCAGATTTGAAAGCAATCTAAAACGTTGTAACAGAAAAGAACATGAAAGGAATTTTGAAGTAAACTATGGTATACACACTCAGTGAATATTAGTCATTTAAAAATGCCAATTGTGAATCCTATGTAAGGTTCAAATTTTTCCAGTTTTATTGAAAAATAATTGACAAACACCACTGTAAAATTTTAAGGCCTAAACACGATGTTTTGATTTATATATATTGTAAAATGATTAAATAGGTTCAGCTAACAACATGCATCTTCTCATATAGATATAATCAAAAGAAAGAAAAAAGGAAAAAAAATTTCTTCTTGTGATGAGACTCTCAGCAGGTACTCTCTTAACTTTCCTATATATTGTATAGCTGTGTTAGCTAACAGTTGTCAAGTTGTATATTACATCCCTAGTACTTATCTATCTTATAACTGGAAGTTTCTATTATTTGACGACCTTACTTCATTTCCTCCTCCCCCAAGATTCAATTTTAAGTGAAAAAACAAGAGTATAAATAACTATGTCTACAATGATATAAAATAAATACAAATAAATACCCTAACAAATTTGAAAGAAATATACCAGAAGTTAAGCTTGGGTGATCAGTGACATATTTCTACTTGTTCTAATTTTCTGTATTTAATTTCTAAATGAACATGTTATACCTTTTAAAATGAAAATAAGCAAATAAAAAATAGGCATAGAAAAGTGCTTACTAGGGACTTCCCTTGTGGTGCAGTGGTTAAGAAGCCCCCTGCCAATGCAGGGCACATGGGTTTGACCCCTGGTCCAGAAGATCCCACATGCTGCTGAGCAACTAAGCCCGCGCACCACAACTACTGAGTCTGCACTCTAGAGCCTGTGAGCCACAACTACTGAAGCCCACGCGCCTAGAGCCACAACTACTGAGTTTGAGCTCTAGAGCCCCCAAGCCACAACTACTGAGCCTGTGTGCCACAACTACTGAAGCCCGTGCGCCTAGAGCCCGTGCTCCGTAACAAGAGGAGCCACCGCAATGAGAAGCCCGCACACCACAATGAAGAGTAGCCCCCACTTGCCGCTACTAGAGAAAGCCCACGCGCAGCAATGAAGACCCAATGCAGCCAAAAAAAAAAAGTTCATTTGGATCATATTTTAGATTCCACTTGTGATATCATATGGTATCTGTCTTTCTCTTTCTGGCTTACTTCACTTAGTCTGATAATGTCTAGGTCCATCCATGTTGCTGCAAATGGCATTATTTCATTCTTTTTATGGCTGAGTAGTAGTCCATTGTATACATATACCACATCTTCTTTATCTCTTCATCTGTCAATGGATATTTAAGTTGATTCCATGTCTTGGCTATTGTAAATAGTGCTACTAACAACATTGGGGTGCATATATCTTTTCAAAAGGGAAGCCTCATACACTGGGGTGCAGTGTATGAGGCTTCCCTTTTCTCCACATCCTCTGCAGCATTTATTATTTGTAGACTTTTTAATGATGGCCATTCTGACCAGCATGAGGTGGTACCTCAGTGTAGTTCTGATTTGCATTTCTCTGATAATTAGCGATGTTGAGCATCTTTTCATGTGCCTATTGGTCATCTGTATGTCTTCTTTCGAGAAATGTCTTCTGCTCATTTTTGGAATGGGTTGTTTGTTTTTGTTATTGAGTTGTACGAGCTGCTTGTATATTTTGGAAATTAAGCCTTTGTCGGTTTCATCGTTTACAAATATTTTCTCCCAGTCTGTAGGTTGTCTTTATTTTGTTTATGGTTTCCTTTGCTGTGCAAAAGTTTGTAAGTTTGATTAGGTCCCATTTGTTTATTTTTGCTTTATTTCTATTGCCTTGGAAGACTAAGAAAACACTGCTATGATTTATGTCAGAGAATGTTCTGCTTATGTTTTCCTCTAGGAGTTTTATGGTGTCATGTCTTATATTTAAGTCTTTAAGCCATTTTGAGTTTATTTTTGTGTATGCTGTGAGGAAATGTTCTAACTTCATTGATTCATGTGCAGTTGTCCAACTTTCCCAACACCCTTCTGAAGAGACTGTCCTTTCTCCATTGTATATTCTTGCCTGCTTTGTTGAAGATTAATTGACTGTAGGTGTGTGGGTTTATTTATGGTCCCTCTATTCTGTTTCATTGATCCATATGTCTGTTTTTGTCCCAATACCATGCTGTTTTAATTACTGTAGCTTTGTTGTATTGTCTAAAGTCTGGGAGGGTTATCCCTTCAGTTTTGTTCTTTTTCCTTAGGATTACTTTGGCAATTCTGGGTCTTTTGTGCTTGTATATAAATTTTAGGATTACTTGTTCTAGTTCTGTGAAAAATGTCATGGGTAATTTGATAGGGATTGCAATAAACCTGTAGATTGCTTTGGGTAGTATGGCTATTTTAATAATATTAATTTTTCCAATCCAAGAGCATGGGATATCTTTCCATTTCTTTGAATCATCTTCAATTTCCTTTCCTTTATCAGTGTTTTACAGTTCTCAGAATATAAGTCTTTTACCTCCTTGGTCAGGTTTATTTCTAAGGTTTCTTTTTTTGGGGGGGGGATGTGACTTTAAAAGGGTTTTTTTTTTTTAACTTTCCCTTTCTGATATTTCATTGTTAGTGTAAAGAAATGCAACAGATTTCTGTATGTTAATCTCATATCCTGCTACCTTGCTAAATTTATTTATCAGTTCTAGTAGTTTTTCTGTGGAGTCTTTAGGGTTTTCTATAGATAGTACCATGTAATCTGCATATAATAACAATTTTACCCCTTCCCTCTGATTTGGATACCTTTCTATTTATTTCCCTTGTCTGACTGCTGTGGCTAGGACTTCCAATTCTATATTAGATTAGGAGTGGTGAGAGGGGGCATCCTTGTCTTGCTCCAGATTTTAGCAGGAAGGCTTTCAGCTTTTCACCACCACTGAGTATTGTGTTGACTGTGGGTCTGTCCCACAATAAAAGTAGCTTTATTTGTCCCATAATAAAAGTAGCTTTTATTATGTTGAGATATGTTCCCTCTCTACTCACTTTGGAAAGAGTTTTTATCATGAAAGGATGTTGAATTTGAGACAACTTTTTACTCTTTCTTTACGCCAAAATAAATTCCAGGAGCAAAGTTTCAAATGTAAAAAATAAACCCATAAAAAACACCATCAACGGAGAAAATAATTTCAACTGACAAACTAGAAAAAAAGATGCAATATATATCACAGATAAAGGAATATTATTATCCTTAATACATAAAGAACTTATAAAATATTAGCAAAACCCCAATAGAAAAATGAGCAAAAGACATAAACTGGCAAATATACACACACAAGGTTACAAGTAGTGGATCACAACTCATTGAATAAAATAGGAACCCATGAGGATACTGATATAAACAATTAAACAGAAGGAACCCATGAGGATTCTGATATGAATAATTAAACGGAAGAGAAAAGAAAGCTCTTCCTTACAGTAGAACGCCAGCTAACAAACGTAGGAATGGTAGCTATAAAGAAACACCATTCATCTACATCACAGAAAAGACTGATTCAGGAAGAAATCACCAATAAATGCTAACGGTGGAGGTTTGATAAGAAAAAAATATTTTGGTGTAACCTTGGACTACCTCCCAACAAAATACTAAGAAGTTACAAAAGGGAAAATGATGAACTTTAAGTGAATTTTACGTGGAAATATCTGGAAGTTACCGTTGTAACCAAGTGATCAATGTGAGCATCACCGGTGTTGGGATGGGCTGAAGCATCTATGTGTGACTGATGTGACCTACTGAGGACACAGCATCATTTCTGTGGTAGTCCTGCTAAGAATGCATAATCTGAGTCTACACCATACAGATTCAGGCTGCAATTCATCCTATAGAATGTAACATATGTATTCTTTAAAACCGTCAAAGACATGAAGACAGAAATGCTTTAGAAGTGTTTCACATTTAAGTCTGAAGAGACAAGACATCATACCTGTAGCTAGATTACCAACAACTCGGAAAGAGGAGTTATGCCTTAACCGTCTCTATATTCCCCCACCTGCGCGGTCTAGTACAGGGCTTTGCGAATCTTAGATGCAGTGACCACGCCCCCATTAAAGTTCCCAGGTCCGTCCAACTTCCGTCGTCTAAAAGTTTGGTCATTTCACTGGCAGCAATAAGTTAGGTCCTGTTAACCGTTCACCACTAAATCTGGATCTCCTAACACAAGAGACGCGCAGTAAACTAACTGACCCTGAGAGGCCAGGATTGCTTTGACAACATAGGCGCAGGCACCTAACGCCAGCTGCGGGGAGCAATGAAGCCTTCAAAGAGCACGTCTGAAGGGGAGCTCCACGGAAGGCTAGAATAGGCGAGAGACGGTGGTGCACACACGGGAGTCAAGCAGCAAACCCGGGCTGTTACAAGAACGCACCGGTTCCCTGGCGCAGGACATGCCAAGGGCTAGGGAAGAGCAGAGTCCCGTGACGAGGGGCAGGAAGGACCACCGCCCCCTTTGGGGCCACTGCTCACCTCGCCCCGCAACAGCCAATCGCGGTGGTAGCAAATGCGACCTTTCTCAGACCTACGCAGCGCCTGCAGGGTCTCCCAGCAGCGACCCTCGGAAGGCATGGCCTGCCCCGCTACAGGTCTCCAGGGGCGCCGCTTGAGACAAAACGAGTCCTCGAATCAGCCGACCGGAAACAGGTGCTCGCTTCCGCTTCCGGGGCGCACACGTAGCGACGCAGTTCAATCCCGCCCCTAACGGCTGCATGGCCCCACCTCCGGCACTGAGCCCGCCCACCAACGCGCCTGCGCACAGGGCTTGGCCCGAGGCTCGCTCCCCTGCAGGGAGCTACGACCTGGGGGCTTCAGAAGGCTGGGCCTTCCGGGTTGCAGAAAACTGAACAGGTATTGATGAGCATGTGGAGAAATTGGAACCCTCATACATACGCTGCCAGTGGGACTCTAAAATGGGTCAACTCCTGTGGAAGACAGTCTGGCAGTTCATTAAAAGGTTAAAGAGGGACTTCCCTGGCAGTGGTTAAGACTCGTGCGCTTCCACTGCAGGGGGCGCGGGTTCCATACCTGGTCGGGGAATTAAGATCCCGCCTGCCTGCGGCCGAAAAAGTTACCATTAACCCAGCAGTTCTACTAAATATATACGCGAAAGAAATGTGTCCACAAAAAACTGGTAGAATATTGAATTACTTGTAACAGCCAAAAAATGGAAACACGTGTGTTCGTCAACCAATGAGTCAATAAAATATGGTGTATCCACAAAATGTGATATTATTGGGCCATAAAAATGAAGTACAAATACACGCTACGACATGAACCTTGAAAACATCGTGCTGAGTGAAAGAAGCCAGTCACAATATGGTATGATTTATGTGAAATGTCCAGAGTGACAAAGCCAGAGAAACAGACTATTAGTGGTTGCCAGGGGCTGGGGGGAGGGGAATGGGGAGCAGCTGCTAATGGTATGGGTTCCACTGGGGTGTGATGACAATGTTCGAGAATTAGCTAAAGGTGGTGGTCGCACAACTTTGAATATACTAAAAGCCACTGAATTATACACTTTAAAAGAGTGAATTTTATGTGAATTATCTCTCAGTAAATGAAATGTTCACCATTGTCTGAGGCCAGCTTTAACTAGGACCCTTTAACTTTTGACCCTTTTGCCCATTTCATGGGATCTCAGTCTGAGGCAGAAAGGAAAACTCTCGAGTTTGAAGCAATATAAACATTTCCCACAAACTCTCTGGACTTTTTGGAATACAACATTTTACGAAGAAAAATAGAACGCTCTTGGGAGAATACCAGCAATGGACCGGAAAAGAGGTGCTTCCCGCACCATCGTTACAAATAGCAGAACCCTGCACTGAGGAGGTTTTCATTAGTTTGGCAAACTAATGAAATGACAAACTATACAGAAATGAATGCACATCGGTGTAAGTTTGCCAACTGTTTTTTCTTAGGAAGAGCTTTCATACATTGTATGAAAGTTCAAGTCCATTTGTGTTAAGGGTGTGAAAATAGGCTTGGTTTTGTGGCAGTGGTAGCCGGTAGTAGTGATTTCAGTGACCTTCCTTGGCAAAATTAAAAGCTGGAAATAAAATTAAAAACAAACAAACAAAAAAACCCAAAACATTAAAAGCTGGAAACTACGCATGTCTCCAAAACGGGGGGGATGGGGGGGGTGGGGCGGTTCTGGTAGTGGAATCCAGATGGCTGGGTGGGAGCCATTGCTTTTGAGGACATAGGGGAACTCCTGGACTTGGGTTAGAGTGGCTGAGAGAGGACCAGACTGGATCTCCCAGAGGTCAGTACCAGCATAGTACACCAAATTTGTTCTCTTCTCTCTGAAGAATTTTTTTTTCTTTTAAATACAGGAAAATGTGAAGAGAACAAAAATAGCCCATAACCTTATCATTCAGAAAACAATTAACATTAAAAAAATAGTAATACATACACATCCCATCTTCCTCCTAACAGCTAAAGTAGGCTGCCCTCACACACTGAGCAGTGCCCTTCAGTGTGTCTCCTCCAGGCCTTTCATGGGATTGTAAGTGAAAGCACGCAAAGGAGAAAGAGCCAGCCTGGCCAAAATGAAATGAGGAGTCTCACACACCAAGTCCTTTAAAAACGTTTACTGGCTCTCCTGCAGCATTTTACTGAATCATTTTTAGAAGAGGGCTGGGGCGGGTAAAGGAAATCATCCGATGGAGACTTAAATACTGATTATAAAAGCTTTTTGTAAAACAACATACATGTTTCAAGAATAAATGCATTCCACAGATACAAACCTGGCAAAGAGAAAAATCAATGAGATTGGGATTGTACTTTTACAAGGCGAACTGGACATAAGCCCTCGAGTGTCTATTGGCAAGTGCGTGAGGGCAAGTGGCCTTGAGGAAACTTGGCCATGAGAGGTTTCCACTGGGCTTGGGAGGGGAGCACCTTGGGGAAAACACCATACCCGTGAAATAAGGGAAACAGCAAGTGAACATGAGGAGCAGTGAGGACCTCTGGCGAACAGCTCCTGCTGGTTCAGGTCAGGGAAAACCCAAGAGACAGTCCTAAAAAGAAGAGAGCTGTAAGGGAACTGGAGGGCAAGTCCAGTCCAAACATTCTCTTGGGAAAGGAATGAGAAAAGTCACGGTG
The DNA here is from genome assembly GCF_011762595.2 of Tursiops truncatus. Classification (NCBI taxonomy): domain Eukaryota; kingdom Metazoa; phylum Chordata; class Mammalia; order Artiodactyla; family Delphinidae; genus Tursiops; species Tursiops truncatus. The sequence continues at coordinate 108,202,607 of NC_047039.1, read as the reverse complement.
AGTTACAATCTGACCCTAATAGTAGTAACTTTAAGGCCTGTCAGGGTAATTAAAAACTTCCGTCAGGCGATGCTGTCAGAGAGGAGAGAACGAAGTGGGTTCTGCTTCATCCCCTGCTGCTTCAGGCACTTTTCTGGAGCTAGTAGCTAAGACAAGACCCTGAACATACTTCATCACAGGACGAGAGAGGAAAACCAACAGGCTTTCTGGGTATGGCTTAGCAAAGCCTCAGTTCCCACGGCATCCATCCGAGCTCCTAGCCCAAGAGTGGCTGCCTTAGGCAGGAGGAGACCGGGAGCGGATGGGAGAGCTCGTTAGGTAGGAAGTGTAGGGACCATCCCCAAACACGTTGGCATAGGACGACTTCAGGAACTGGACGTAGTTCTGCATGCTGCGGTTGGTGCTCTCCGACTGCTCCAGGCGGTCTTTCAGGTCTTGCAGGCGGCTCTGGTAGCGGCGGTCAGCCTAAGAGGAGGAACGGGGGCGGGGCCAAGTGTGTGTGACATCCAGAACAGACAAACCCATAGCGACAGAGACTTTATTAGTGGTTGCCAGGGGTTGGGGCAGGGGAATGGGAGTGGCTGCTAACAGGTAATTTTCTTTCTGAAAATATTCTAAACCTGGATTGTGGTGATAATGGCACAACACTGAATATACTCAGAACCACTGAATTGTGCAATTTGAATGAGGGAATTTTACGGTAAATGCTGTCTTAACAAAACTGTTAATAAAAAAGGGGGTTGGCCTGGGATATCCTGAAGGGACGGGAAAGTGATGCGAGAAAAATAAAACCATGTCATATTCATAAAAACAACAGAACATCTTGCCCTGCAGGCGCCAGGAAGCTCAGATCTCAACCCACTCCCTTCTTGTCTGCTCCTACCCCGTCCTCCCACCCCCAGCCCGACTCACATCATCCCGGCTCCGCCGGAGCTGGCTGAGTTCAGTCTTGGTCCTGCTCAGCTGGGCCTCAAGGTCCAGGATTTTGTTCTGGGCTGCTCGCTCCTTGGAGGCTGCGTGCTCCTTGGTTTGTTCCACCTGCCAGAAACGCACAGAGGTGGGGCTGGCTTACCTGGCATGGGGAACACCTGGTAAAGAGAAGGCTGGGCCGCTCCCACTAACTGGTCTCGCTGCGGACAATTCTCTGGAGCCTCAGGGCAGGAGCAAACTGTGGGGACAACTTCTGCAACCCCGCTTTACCTGCCCTTTGCCAACGCTCCATGAGTCATCACCTAAGACGTGGTACACCTGTCTGATGCCCACTCAGGCAGCAATCAAAGGAGCGGTTGTGAATAAAGTGCCAAGTCCTTTACGATAATTGCTCACTTGATCCTTATGATGATTTCATGAGGCAGGTACTACTTCTATTTGCCCATTTCTCAGATGGCGAGATAGGCTCAGAGGGGTTAGGCGATTTGTCCAAAGACACAGAGATAGGTTAGTAATAGAATTGAGACTGACCTGCCTCCTGGCATCTTCAATGGCGCTCTCCAACTGCCTCGCCAGGGTCCCACATTCCCGGGTTTTCTCTTCTAGTCGCAGCTGGGACTGGTGGATTGCCTCCTCCCTCTTGGCAATCACCTGTAGGAACTCGATATTCTGGGCACTGGTCGCCTCCAGTTTCCTAGGTGAAAGCATTCAATCAGATCCTGCTCGTCCCCCTGCCTGTCGGGTTCCACACAGCTGGGGGCTGCCAGCCACCCCGGGCTGGGGTTCTCACCACACCAAGAATCTCCAAGGAACAACAGGAATAAACCAAAGAAATCTGCTGAGCAGCAAGGCAGCAAGGAGCTGTACGAAGAGTGGGAGAAGCACAGACTGACCGCGGCTGTGCTAAGTCTGTATGTCATCACGTGTAATACAGCAACTTGCGGCTCAGGCAGGTGGGTTCCATCATGATTCCCACTTTACAGATGAAGAAACTGAGCCGAAGACAGCTGAAGTCACTGGCTGAGGCCAGCACAGCTAGCACGTCTGTCACCGAAACCTACATGCTTAACTTCTTCTGTTCACTGTTGCCTCCCTCAGCAAAGGGACTTCAGCTGCGCCACTCGACATCATACATGACCAGCCATGGGGCAGCAGTGACCATCCCGTGTGTACACATGGTCCCCGCTGCACTTCCAGGGCACCTTCCAATTTAAGGAGCTCTGCAAGTCCTGCTGAATCCAGCTACACCTTCGAGGCCAGCAGAGTAGAGGTGGAGCCCAGGGCAGACCACCTGCTTTAAGTCCCTGCTGGCAGGCTGTGTGAGCCACCTGGGCCAGTTACAGCCTCCTGGGACCCCAAGCCTTTCACCTCTGAAAACTGAGGCTCCAGCCCTCATTTTACAGATGCTAAAAGCCCTGGAGGAAGACAGTCTAAGTCGCAGCTTTGCCAAGTACCAGCTATATGACCTTGGGCAAGTCACTTAACCTCTCCCTGAGCTCAGTTTCCTCACATCTAAGATATCAACTCGTATATACTAACATATATGGCACATTTTTGCATGCCGGGTAGTAATGCTAAGCCCTTTGAGGATTATCTCATGGAGGACTCACAATAATCCCATGAGCTGGGTTGTTATCCCTACCTTGGTCCCTTTCTCAAGGTGAGTAAACAGAGGTTCAAAGGGTGAAATGACTTGCTCAAGATCACAATGCAGGTTAAGTGGCCAAGTTGGGACCAAGGCCCAGAGCTTCTGATTCCAAAATGTGTCCTCTTTACCCGACTGCTTCCAATAGTCCATGAGGAACAGGGAAGAACAGATCAGAAAGGTCTTGGGAAGGACGATCGGGAACAAAGAGCAGAATGGGGGAAGGCCCCCATCGCAGCGTCCTGGCCCTGCCCGTTTGCTTGGACGAAGCGTGCCTTTCTGATAGGTGATGCCTATGGATGGTCTGACCTTGATCACACTGCTATGGAGCGTCCCCCCTGGCCGGAGAACGCCTTCCTCTCTCCCACAATGCCTACCACTGCAATGGAAGCAGCTTTTCCTCTAAGGTCTGCCTAGTACCTTCCAGGGCCTTGAGTCCCTCAAACACTTCTGCACACTAGGCCCAAAGCAGCTAAGTGGCTGAAAGTCTCAGGTCCTAGGAAGAGGACAGAGATGGGACCAAGTGCCTCTAACCTCTCCAGTTCATCCACCTTCAGACTCAGCTGTTTATTTTCCTTCTGGGAAGCCTGATGTTTCTCTCTTGCCATCTCCAGCTTGTCCCCCTGATGTTCGATCTAAAATGACAGGAACACAGACTGGTTTACGAAAGAACTTCCCGGTACAGCCCTCCCTTCTCCCTGTGACCTGTCATCCACACCCAGGAGAGAGGCACACTGCCCTCAGCAGGCATCTGAGTCTCAACGCACAACCTGGAGGAGAGGGGAGAGCGGGGACAGGTTAGGCCCGACCCCCGAGACTGAAGGCTTTCCTGCGCCGAGAGAAGCCAGCTTCGATCCTGAAGAGCCACGACGACACTTCCTTGATCAGGAGAGGCCAGTCAGTGGGATCTGGGCGGACGTGAGAAGGCAGAAGCAGACGGCAGGCCTAACTGGCCCACATGACACACCACGGAGCTTTACCGAGGATGTAGTTGGGACCGCTGAGTTCATTCTTCTTAAATGGGGACAAATGCAGGCAAGGCCACAGGAAATCTACTGAGTCCTTCAGGCTGGCAAGTTTGAGAAGTTATCCAGAAGGCTGCTTTCTGCAGAAGCCTCAGACGTCTGGGCCTGAAAGGCCCTGAGAATTGCTCAGGTTCAAGAGAAGCCTGGTGATTTAAGAGTGCTGAGAACCTGGGCTTGGGAACCAGACAGAGCTGGCTGGGTTCCAATCCCTGTTGACAAGTATTAGCTCTGTGACCTCAGGCAATGACTTCTCCCCTCTATGCCCTGGGCTGCTTTCTGTAAAATGGGGAAAATAAGACCCCTTACAAAGTTCCCGGGAGAATTCAATGAGGGAATGCTGGAGCACCGAGCACGTGCTCAAACAATGGTAGCTACTTTCACTGGTACTACAAGGAAGCAGGTTAAGAGAGGGGAAGGGTCTTGCCCAAGGTCACAGTGCAGACGAGAGGCATAGCATTTCTTAGACACCGTAGGCTTGGTTCCAGTAACCCAGAGGCAGACTGCTTCTGGTAGAAAGGAAGTCCTCTTTCAGGACCCCTAGCTCAGGCAAGGGGTCTGTTAAGACTACGGAAAGGCAGCTAAAGCAAGAGAAAGATGGAAAAAAAGAAAACCTATGGCTTGGTGTCTGCTGGTGGCGCATGGCTGAGGGCAGCAGCGGAGCGGGAAGGGCAGAGGCTGGCGGAGCCTTGGAACCCTCGGGGAGGGGCAAGAGCAGGAGGGCCCGGCAGCTCCAATCGAGTGGCGGCTCCTATAACTACAATCACATTGTGCAAACACAAGGCATTTGGCACACCAGACTTTTATTTCACAGCACTGATGATAGCTCACTCCTCTGAGAAAGCGGCAGCCAAGAAAAAGGAAGTGGTCCTCCCTGGGGGCCGGGGGGCGTGCAGCTCATCTTGGTAAGCGGGCCCCTGCTCGGGCTAGTTCGTGGGAACCTTTCTGCCAGTCCCTTACCCGGCTGCGCAGGTCTGATATGATGGCTGTGAGGTCGATATTCTTCCTCTCATAGCCCTGCAGCTGGTCTTGGCACTCTGCCAGCTTAGCCTCCGTGATCTTGAGAATATCAGGCAGCTGCTGCAGGTCAGCCAGCTGGGACTGGAACTGCCTCCGCGCCTGGAGTGGGAGAGAGGGGCCCACCGTTGGGAAGGGCCTGGCTGTTGAAGAGGCCAGGCAGAGTGCTTTGGATTTAGGGCAGGGCCGCCCTTAGTCCCCAGAAAGGATCCTGAAAGATCCACGGGCAGAAGTGCGGCCTCCCTGCAGGCCACTGAGGGTGTCTAGCTGATCTCTGGGGGGACACACTTGGCCCTGACTGGCCACTTGAGCCTGCCACTCCTTCAGTCATTGAAGAATAATGGCAACCATGTAGCAAACTCCAGGACCCAGGCATTACTCATTAAATTCATACAACAACCTATTAAGTAGGTGCCGTTATCCCCATATAAGGACGCTGAGGATCAAAGGATCATTTGCCCGTGGTCACTCAGCTACAAATTGGCAGAGGCAGGATTCAAGTCTAGTCTAACCTCAAAGCCCCTGGGAAGGCAATCACAATGCTCTAGGTCAGAGGGAAAGCTACGGCCTATCTGGGCTTAGTGCATCCTTGTATTAACGAGGAGCCTGAGGACTAGAGAGAGGCAGTGACTTGCCCAAGGTTATGCAACAAGTTAATGGCTGAGCCTGGACTCAATCCATCTCCAAGGTTACTATTAAGATGACCCCTTTGCTTCTAGAGAGACAAGTCGTCTCTAGAAGAATAAGGCTCTTTGGGGAAGGGGACAGGAGGAACACTTTCGGTTGGCACAAAATAAAGACACCACACAGAATGAAATAGGCACAGCTAAGGCCTGACAGATCTGTGGATTTGAATCCACTTGGATGTTCCAAGCAGGGGAACTTTTTTTTAAGGAAAGTGAAGAAAGAAGGTAATCAGGATGAGAAAGAGGGATAATGAGGAAGCAGGAGAGAAGGAAGAGATGAGACGAGGAAGGAGAGAGTATGTACACAATAGAGTGGACCAGCCCAGCAATAAGAACCTTCATGAATCTCTGTCATCCACATCGGAAAGGGCCAATGACAAACAAGACGGACAGACTGACAGACATGGGACTGGGTAGGGGAAGAGAGCGAGGAAGGGGAACAATACCGTTTCAATCTCTTTGTTCATCTCATCTTTAAGGATCTTGTTCTCTTTGTCACAGCGTTCCAGCTGGGCAGCCACTTCATCAGCCTCCAGCCTGGTCTTCATCACCTGGGGACCAAGAAAGCATCAGGCCATCTTGGGCAGAGCCAAGTTTTGGTGAAAAACACCTTCCCAGGAGAGGTCTTATGGTAAGTCTCCATCCCAGCCTGCTGGGAGGCGCTGCCCTGGCAGGCTTGGCACCTGAGAGGCCTACCTGACTCTTATAGTTGTCAATCATTCCCTCGTAGTTCTTAACCGATGCCTTCAGTTGCTGAACCTCGACGTGCGCCTGGCTGAGTTTCTCCTCCATAGGGGTGAAGCTAGCCTAGAAGGGATGGCTCGTCGGTCACCAGCGGGAAGGTTCCGGGGCAGGTGGCCATCCCAACCCCAGCTCCTACTCCGAGGGGCCAGCAAAGGGAAGCCCCACCTACTCAAACCCACACCAGCAGTTTTCCTCAGAGAGGCACCAGGGCAGGATTCCTGATAAGACCAACTCAAGTGCATACAGATGCAAATAAGAGACTCCTGTGTTTTTTGTTCTTATTACAAAAAGCAGTACATTATGGGGGAATTCCCTGGCGGTTCAGTGGTTAGGACTCAGTTCAGCACTTTCACTGCCAGGGGCCCGGGTCCAATCCCTGGTTAGGGAACTAAGATCCCACAAGCCTTGCGGCTTGGCCAAAAAAAAAAAAAAAGAGCACTACATTATCACTAAAGAAAAGGGAGATAAAACCAAGAAAAATGAATCATGATGCCTTATTATATGGCTATATATTGATAACCGTGTAGCTATTTTATTTTTTCCAATAAGAATGGGATTATGATATACTTACTGCCTTGCAACGAACTTTTTCAATTAACAAGTAAGTTGGGAACTACTTCTCTCATCAATGAATGTTCTCCTACAACCCAAATGCTCACCTTAGCAGATGGGACAAAATAAATCACGGTATCTCAAAAAAATAACAAGCAATCATTTAAAAGAGATAAAGCAAAAAAAAAAATCTAAAAAGATATCCACGGAATATGGTTGAAGGAGAAAAGCGAGCTGCAGAATAATGGTTGGATGAATGGATGTGCATGTGTTTGAATGTGTATGTGAGTATCAGGGGAAAAAACTGGAAAAATACACATCTACGGTAACAGGGACCTTCACTTCTATATAACGTTTCTGTGATGTTTTCAACTTTCACTATGAGCATATTTTATCTTTGTAATGATAACAGCTAGGAAAATACACTTCTACAATCATTTTGAACAGTCACACTGTGTTTCACCACACAGACATACCATACTGCAACCAATACCCCAGCTAATTGTTAGACACGGGGCTTATCTGTCATTTATCCAACAATTGCACTACAAGAAATGAGATACTACTATCCTCCCACCAGAGTGGCTAAAATGAAGAAGATGGACAATACCAAGTATTATCTCACATATCCCTGATGGGAGCGGAAATCTGTACAACCGCTTTACTATTTGGTGACATCTACCACAGCTGAATTTGTGTACACCACCTGATGACTTGGCATTTCTATTATACTTCAAGGTATAGAAACTGTAAAAATACACCAAATATATGCACCAAAAGAGGTACAAAGACGTTCTACAACCCAAATGTCCACCGACAGGAAAATGGATAAACACATCGTGGTACATTCATACACTGCACTGCACTGAGAATGATGAACTGCCACACATGACATGGGTAACTTCCACAAACATAATGCTGACTAAAAGCCATGAAGGCCAGGCACAAAGTTCAAAACCAGGCAAACTAATCTGCGGTGACAGAAGTCAGGATAACCGTGCCCTTGGCAGGGGGTGTCTGTAACTAGGCAAGGTCACCGGGGTGCTGGCTTTAAGGTTCAATCAGGGTGACTGATGGACAAAGTTACATTCATTTTGTGTACCTTTCTGTATTATACTTCCTTAAAATCAATTTTACTTAAAAAAAGTCAGTAATAAATAAATAAATAAATAAATAGATCTAGATGTTATTGCCCAGATCAACTAAAAACCAAGATCCAACCTGGCTCTGCAACATCTACCTCTTTTCGGTTGCCTCTCGCCCTCGGTGATCTGGGAGGGTGTAGAGGGAGTGGTTAAGAGCTAGTGGTTAGAGCCCCAGGGTCAGACTGAGGTTCAAATCCCAACTCCAACGCTTCCAAGGGCAAAATCTTGGCAAGAAACTTAAACTCTAAGCTTCAGTTTCCTTATTCTGTAAAGTAGAGATAATAATTACACTATTGGGAGGCTAAAGTGAGAATTAATGCATGTGAAGGGACCCAGTAGTGCCCCAGAAGAGTCAATGTTAACCTCAAAGTCAGGTCCATCTCACGTGCAGGGGCTGACTGTCATGCTAAGCACTTCACATGCATCACCACCTTCTCACAAGGACCTCATTTCCTCCCGCTGAGGAAACTGCAGCAACACAGGAGGAAACGTCCCGTTCAGGTCCTGCAGCTCTAAGAGGCAGAGTCAGGACTTGAATCCAGGTCTTTCCGACTCCAGAACAAGCCCTCTTATCACGCTGCTGCCTCCAGGCCCTCTGAAGGCCCCGGTGGTCATCTCTGGGGCCCAACCAGGAGTACCATCAGCCTCTGCTCTCCACCCAACCGTCCTGGTCCCGGCTCTCACTACCGACCTTCAGCCTCTCATTCTCTAGCTTGAATGCGGAGTACTCGGCAGTCTGCCGGTGTAGTCTCTCCACCAGGCTGTCCCGGTCTTCCCGCATCTTCTCCTCCAAGGTTTGTTGTTGGTTTACAAGATCTGTCACCCGGCTGGAAGGTCACAAAGTGAAAGCAGACAGAATCAATTCCACAGGTTGTGAGCAGCCCTGGACTTGGTATGGAGTAGGGCCAAGTGTTCCTACCCAGGTCACCCATGTCTCTCTTCTTGGCACCTGCCTGCTCCCCAGTCTCCACCCTGAGGAGCAGCTGCCCTGCCACTGCCGCCTGTGGCATTCCCAGGTATCCCACTTCGTATTAACAGCCTTTTAAGGTTTGTCTCTCATACCACCCCCTCCAAGAAGCCTTCTCTGTTGTGATCCTCCCGTGAGGCTGAGACACTCCCTGAAGACAAAGTCCAGAGACACAGTCCCTCCCCAGCTCCCCACGGCACCCCCTGGATCTCTTAACCCGTTAGGAACTGAAGTTAGGACAGAACTCGCAGGCCCAGTGGTCAGGGATAACCCCAGGCACCCGTCTCCCTCAGACACATATTCCACTGGGGTTCTGTCTCCTCCAGTCGAGGGCAGGTGCCATGAGCAATAACAAGGCACAAGCTTCCCTTGCTCCCTTCCCCTACCCGCAGGCCCTCAGCAGGGCTATAATCCAAGAATAGAGACTGAGGAGAAGAGCACTGGGGCTTTTGACTGTAGACCCACCTGATACTGCAGAACCTTTGCACAGTGTATGTTTTCAGTATTGATAAATTACAGTTCACCACTCAGCAAATATTTAGTGAGTACTGACTAGGCCCAAGGAAACGCCTTGTATTGGTTTACTGGCAAACTCCTACGCAACTTTATTTTTTAGTTTTTAATTTTTTTAATTTATTTATTTCATTTATTTATTTTTGGCTGCGTTGGGTCTTCGTTGCTGCACACGGGCTTTCTCTAGTTGCAGCGAGTGGGGGCTACTCTTCGTCGAGGTGCGCAGGCTTCTCATTGCGGTGGCTTCTCTTGTTTCAGAGCACGGGCTCTAGGCGAGCGGGCTTCAGTAGTTGCGGCACGCGGGCTCAGTAGCTGTGGCTCGCGGGCTCTAGAGTGCAGGCTCAGTAGTTGTGGCACACGGGTTTAGTTGCTCCACGGCATGCGGGATCTTCCCGGACCAGGGCTCGAACCCATGTCCCCAGCATTGGCAGGTGGATTCATAACCACTGTGCCACCAGGGAAGTCCAATGCATTTGTTTTTTTACTGCTGTAACCTTCAAGGCCAACACATAGCCTGTTATATAGTATGCTCGATAAGTATCTTTAAATGAATGATCACATGACTATAGCTGACTCTGAGAATGGTCACTGTTGACAGTTCACCAGTGGCAAGAAAGGTATGAGTTCAGTCATCTTCAACTTGAGGCCACTTTTGCCCCCTACTCCCAGGCCATACCTCTGACCTACTGACTGGTGGACAAAACGACTGAGAGAAGACAGAGGGATTACCAGCTGCCCTGTGCCCCAAGGACAGGAAGGAGGATACCTTCCTGGGTGCCTGTGCCCATTTCCCATGCCGTGCAGACTGGGGCCCAGCTCAAGCCCAGGTGTGAGCAGAGAAGGCCCCTGCATAGTGCCTGCCGGGGGGTAGGATGCTGGGGCGGGGGCTGGCACCAGGACCCAGGGTCCAACCAGAAGGCCCACCCCAGGGCCGCCCACAGCTCAGTCCGATGCAGTCCCTGACCAGAGGAGACCAGATGGCAGCTGTGTGAGCGACGTGAGCTGTCGCGGGTTGCCTGGCGCCGTGCACTGGCACACCCCCTCCTCCCATTGGCCCACACGCCCTCTCCTAACACAGACGTACTCGTTCAGGACAATAATTTCCAGCTCGAGGTCCCCCTTGTCTTTCACAACTTGGTTGTAGCGGCTCCTCCATGATTCCAGAGTGGATAAAGCTTCAGCAACATAAAGATCCTGGGAACATGGGACAGAAGGGTCCATCAGCCTGGTGTCACCGCTGAAGCCAAGCGAGCTGGGAGTCACCCCAGGTCACCCCTCACCCTGATAACTTCAACCTCACTCCTGAAATTCCTTCCTAGAAGCACTGAGAGTGAAGTGGGAGCCCAGCTGTTGCTTTTCAGTTTCCAGCATCCCACGCGCCCTGACTGCAAATCCTTCCTTAACTGTCATTCCCACCCACAATATGGACGTGGTTAAAATGTCCCACAAACCCTCCACTTGTCTCCAGCCAGCTGCCCACCCCCATCGTCATCCTTTTACCCATTTACTGCCCCCCGGCCTCTCCCTCCACCCAGCAGCCAGCAGTCCTCCCAGCTCATTCACCCTTTTCCACTGCCATCTTCCTCTCCGTTCGCCCACCCGCCCGGCCACCTCTACTCAGCTTTTCACCTCTCCCTGCTCAAAGCAGCCATTCGCTGGCAGCCAACCCACCCCCGACCCTTCACCGTCGGCCAGCCCTTCTCGGGGAGGCCTGCTACCTTGTCAGCAAGCTGCACGTGCAGCTGCTCAGCGTACTCCTCACTCTTCTCAGCTCGTTCTTTCTGGGCTCGGATGGCCCTCTTCAAGGACTCTTTGTCTCGTTCTCCCTTCTGCTTCAGTTCCTTCAGCTGCTCCATGATGGCCTCCACTTCCACCTTATGCTGGTTTCCGCTGCGCTCCAGGTTCTGGGAGAGGACGGCCCGGGAGCAGGTGCGGGGAGAGGGACAAGGAAGGCCGGGAAGGGGCAAGGCAGAGAGTAGAGGTGAGAGGGGACGAGCAAAAAGAAGGAATGAGGGAGAGAGAACTCAGGTCAACTGTGTGGAGGCATAAAGCTCCCACAGTGCAGAGCAGAGGTGGAGGCCCTTCCCAGCTCTCCGTAGCACCCCTCCCATTACTGAACCCACTGGGGTCTTAGTGTGAAGATAGAGCTCTTCTGGAATCCTTCCTTGAACTCAGCATAGTGGTCAGAGATATTCCTCAGTCCCTCAGCAGAGCTGTGACCTCAGCAGGTCCCTGGCTCAAAGATGCAAGCTGCATTGGAGCCCACCCCCTACCCCATGGGTAGTTATGAGAACTAAAGGCCTAAGGGATTAAGTGATTGGCTCAGGGGCATGGCACCCAATTGGTCACCGCTGGGAAGGGCACCCAAGACCCTCAGGGTCCACTGCTCTTGCCACTGGCTCAGAGTGCTTTGCCAACAGCGGCCCTGTACACCTTTAGGGCAAAGCCTTCCTGAGTGTGAGAGCCTTGGCCAGGTCACTGCCCTTCGAATGCCAGGCCCCGCCCCCTCCCTTCCCCACTTGTGGGGCTGGCAGGTACCTTGATCTGCATGCAGAGGCGACTGTTCTCTGCCTCTTTGCACCGAAGCTGTGCCTGCAAATGCCCACGCATGGTCTCCATGGACTTCGAAAGCTCAGATGCTGTCTTCGCTTGAGCCTTTGGAGAGACAGAGAAAGTGGCAGAGCCGGGGTTTGAACCCAGCTCTCTGGTTCCAGAGCGCACTCTACCCACTAAGCTCTGCTGGCCCATATAGAGGAGCAACTGCTGGGGATGGTACCTTCTCACATTGTATTTCCTGGAGGAGCTCTTCCACCTCCTTGTCTTTGTCTTGCAGCAGTAATAGCAGGCGCTGGAGAGGGCACACACACACTGTCTGAGCTCCCTGCGAAGGGTGAGGAGGCCCCGCCCAGGGAGGACAAACACTCCTGTGAGTGCCTGGTCACTGGGCCCAAGTCCCAAATACATTGGCCCAAGTCACAGAGACCCTAGCAGGAAGCACCCAGCATCTGTATCACAATTTTTTACAACAATTTAAAATAATGCTAGTTGTGGGACACACTGAAACACAGACTCACAAAACACTAAGGAAGCCCCATAATCCCCCACCCAGAGATCACCATTGTTAGCACACATTAAAAAGTCAGATACCTATTTTGCACTATAACCACATTTACCATAGTGTGATTAAATCTTCTATATCTTTTGAAAAAGCACCTTAACATTTCAATTTACGGATGTATCATAATTTGATAAGGCTCTCGAGCTGGGAATGCAGGTTTAGGCATTATCACCATGACCGTTGAATCCCCTACAGCGATGTTCGGCCAGGCACCGAGGGCCAAGGGCCAAACCTCGGGAACCATGGTCTCTATTTCTTTCTTTCTCTTGCAGACTCCCAACAGGCATTAATACATGAAAGGCTCCAAAAGGTATTGTAGTTAAGCAGCTGGTTTAACTTGTCATTCAGGCTGGGCAGCAGTTCCCCAAATTTATTTGGCCATGGATCAACCCCCCCTTTTGTTTCTTGTACCCATTAACACCTTGAGGAACTCAGGGTTCTATGGAACAGACTTTGGAACATGCTGCCTTGGGAGAGATTCCTTGGGAGGATTGGAATTGTTGAGTCAACAAGTCTGTACCATAATACAAATACGGAAATTCAGGGAACAGACTCTGACGATTTACAAATCCATCACCGTCATCACCATCCCTCATGCTGATGTCCAGCTTGGTGGTTCAAGCTCTCGAGTGATTGACTAGACAAGCCCGGTGGGGCAGGAGGGACAAGCCCGGTGGGGCAGGAGGGACGGGGATATGTGTTTCATGATTTCACAGATCATGAAACTAAGACCCAAAGAAAAGTCAGAGCGGGGCTCCAGCCCTCCTGCTGCCACTCAGCACCTCTACGCCGTCGCCTATACCCCCTGGAGCAGGCAGGGGGAGCTGTGTGTTACCGCTTTCTCGGAGTCCGCCTCTGCCAGCCGTTTCAATAATGTTCCTTGTTGCTCCATCAACTTTTCGGAATCCTTCAAGGGAAGGCAGGGAAAGCCAACTCATTAAGCAATAAACTGACATGTCTACATCCTCTAGGTCCTGTTCCTTTTCTAAAAATTATACTTCTAATGATAGAAGTAGTAAATTATATTCTCATTATAAAATATTTAATGAAAACCGATAAAGTCCCCCTCATCCCTACCTCCAAATCCAGCCCTGCTGTTATGAGTTCGGACCGTCCTTTCTCTATGCATTTATACGTAGCTACACCTAGAGAAGTATCTTTTGGGGGATGAGGGGTGGGAAGGGATTAATGTGTAATTTTACCAAAATGATATCATACTGTATTTTTGTGTCACAACTGGATTTTTTAACCACAGTTTTATTGAGATATAAATTCAGATACAAGTCACCAATTTGAAATGTATAATTCAATGGTTTGTGGTATATTACATTATAATTTTTTTAATTGTGGTAAAATATAACAAACTTTTTCATTTTAAGTGTAAAATTCAGTGGCATATGGTACATTTCCAATATTGTGTAACCAGCATTACCATCTAGTTCCAGAATTTTTTCATCACCCTAAAAGGAAACCTGCACCTGTCAAGCCGTCAGTCTCCATTTTCCCCTCCCCCCAGCTCCCCCCAAACCCCTAATCTGCTTTCTTTTTTAGGGGGCGGGCGCACCACATGGCTTGCAGGATCTTAGTTCCGGGACCAGGGATTGAACCCAGGCTCCAGCAGTGAAAGCACTGAGTCCTAACCACTGGACCGCCAGGGAAATCCCAACCCCTAATCTGCTTTCTGTCTCTAATATGCCGTGGCATTTTTTAACTTCTCCCCGTAACCTTTGGGCAATAAGGTGGTTCCCAGGCTTTGCAGCTGTAAACACAGCAGCAGTGGACATGTTGGGCACGTACTAAGTGTCTCTCCAGGATTGATACAAAGAGTAAGAATGGCTGGGCCCGAAGATCTGTGATTTGTGGCAGGTGACATGCCCTGCAAAATGCCTGCACTGACGCACACAAACAGGACGTGAGAACGCCGGGCAGTAGCCAGCCTCTGCCTGTTGCCAGTCTTGCCAGCATGAATCCTGCTGTTTTAGTTTGCATTTCCCTATTTATGCATATGCTTATTAACCATTTAAGCTTCCTCTTCCCTGGACTGCCTGCTCACACCTTTGCCCACTCTCGCACAGGGCTGTGTCTTTGAACTGTCTCTATTCTTCGCAGTCACCTAAATAAAGTGTCCCTAGAAGAAGTCTCACCCCCCTTTCCCTTTCAGTCCCACAGGTCACCTTCGCAGGCTAAGAGAAAAGGACTCCCTGGTCCCAAAGTTTCCCAGGAACCTAGGAACTAGGGGAAGACAGCATTATGGGTTCTCTAGCAACAAGAGGAGGCAAAGAACGTAGGACGAAAACCTAGGCCAGGGACCCAGAGCCTGAAGCTATTCTCACTGCCCCGACAGGCCATGCCCTCTGAGCCTCCAGGGGACTCTACACAAACTAACACACCATCTCACCAAATCCCCTGCTCTAAGGAGCCAGGCACTATCACCACCCCCATTCCACAGACGAGGAGATCGAGGCTGGGAGAAGTGAGGTGAGCTGCCTGAGATCACACAGCCAGAGATGGCAGAGCTGGGCGCTAAGCCAAAGGACTCCAGAGCCAGAGCATTCCCCCAGCACACTGAGTACTCCCCAGTAAGCACCGCAGCAGGGCTGTGGTCCTGAGGGCCACATGGGCGGGAGGAGGCGAGAGCCTGTACAGAACCTGGAACGCCTGCTGTGGTGGGAGTTTAAATTAGCTGACCCTTCACCTCCAACTGGAGATTCTGGGATTCCGGGATTCCCGGATTGTAGGCGCTAAGAAGGTGAAAAGGGAAAAAACTGGTAGGAAGACGTTTTCTGAAGCCCCGTCCCCCCCACCGCCCCCAGTCCCAGGACAAACAGCAGCGACAGCCACCATTTACCAAGTACCCACTGCATGCCAGGAGTACGCACAGTCCTCGTCCACACATCACTTCTAAGTCCCTCACAACCCCACATGGAAGATGCTATTCCCATTTTATAGGTGGGAAAACTGAAGCCCAGAAAGGTAAAAATCACCAACCCATGAACA
Organism: Tursiops truncatus; assembly: GCF_011762595.2. Classification (NCBI taxonomy): domain Eukaryota; kingdom Metazoa; phylum Chordata; class Mammalia; order Artiodactyla; family Delphinidae; genus Tursiops; species Tursiops truncatus. Next base: position 108,187,271 of record NC_047039.1, on the reverse strand, counting down.
CTGAGCTGGAAATGAAACAGATAAAACTATTTTAAGAGAATAATTTAGCTATAACTAGTAACATTCATAGAAATATATTCTGGAAACCCTCAAGTACACCAGGATAGTACAGACGAATGCGCAAAGTAACACTTGTAAGAGCAAACAACCAAAAATTGTCTCCATCAACAGAAGAGTGGGTAAATAAGTTGTGGTATTGTCATAAAATGGAATAGAGCAGTGAAAATGAACTACCTTAGGTTTCAAGGATAAAAATGGACGGATCTCATAAAAACATTGATTGAAAAAAGCCAACTCAGAAGAAAACATATGGAACAATATCATTTATGTAAAGTTTGAAAACATGCTAAACAATACTATATGTTTCTTAGGGATACATATATAAGTGAAAAACTCTCAGATTCCAGATAAAGTTTCCCTCTGATGGGAAGATGAGGTTACTGCCAAAGGAGACACCAAGAGGGATTTAACCATGTAGACAAGGTTTTGTTTGGAAAGCTGGATAGTGGGTACACTTTTACTTATTTTAAATATTAATTTTTAAACTACAAACAAAGGAAGTTGACACTGTTTTTTTAAAAAAGTTAAACTAAAAAAAATATCTCATCAGGACGGGCTTTTTTTTTTTTTTGACTGCGTCTCGAGGCTTGCAGGATCTTAGTTCCCCAGCCAGGGATCGAACCCGCGCCCACGGCAGTGGAAGCGCCGAGTCCTAACCACTAGACCGCCAGGGAAGTCCCAGCATGGGCATTTTGAGACTCTCGGTATCCCTTTGGTTTAGAACCAAACAGGAAGAGAGCTGTTTATACTGTCAGTCTTTTCAGAGTCATTTGCTAACATAAAATATATTTCAGAGACCACCTTTTAAGAAAACAAACTGATACCATACAATGTGTCCGCCAGCCATTAAGCCGCCTGCTTCACCAAAACTCAGGTCTGGTCTTCTCCCCGCTTTGTCGCATGACCCCTGGGATGGGCTGAACCCCTGCCTGACTCTCCACTGCTCTTCTGACTTTCAAGGTCCTTCCTGTGCCACCAGGCCCACTTCAACAACGAAGACAGCACTCGTCTACCAGATGCCCAGCATTTCACATGAATGATTTCAGCAAATCTTTCTATGGCCCCCTCAGGTCAGGCAGGCACCAAGAATATTTTCTTTATACAGACAGGAGCCTGCGGTGCTACAGGGCCACGGCTCCGAGTGAGCACTGGGTAGGGGTGCGACTAGGACCGCAGCTCACCTCTTTGCAGTGCTGTTCCCTTAGCAGTTCTCGGAGGGTGCGGTTGGTCTCCTCAAATGTGCTCAGCTTCTGCAGGAGAAGTTCCTTCTGCCTCGTTAGGGTGTTGATGTCCGTGCAGGTCATTTGTTTCTCCTGGAAGACAGCAGGCAGTCTTGCCAGGCACGGGTGGAGAAGGGAAGAGCTGGCACGGGGAGTCCCCATGGGGAGCTTAAGAGGTATTGGTGCCAGGCAGCCCAGGCAAGAAGAGCTGGGCAAAGGCAGGCTTCCCGGAGGAGGCAGACCTGGAAGGATGGGCAGGTTCTGAGCCTGCTGAGAACACCAGGTGGGGAAAAGGGCAGGAGAGTTCAGTGTGGGCGAGTGCAGTTAGGGCGGGCTTCTTGGACGAGGTGCGCTTCCTGGACGACAACATTTGGTGGCTGATACTGGCAGGAATCAGACACGTGCCTTGACTCACTGTGATCCCAGGAGACCCACGATGACATCTCAGAGGCCCTGGTTACCAAAGGTCAGCCTCGAAGGTCAGGCCCCAGAAGTGAGAAGAGGGGTGGGGGTCGAGGAGTTAAGTGTGCCCTGCCCTGGCCTGAAGATGTCATAAAGTCAGCATGAAGACAGCGGAAAGACCCCGCCACGGTGTGCAGCTGCCCCCGCTCTGGGCCCGGCCCCGGCACTGGGCGGTTGGGCTGGCCACCTACCGTCTTCAGTTTCCCGATGGTATCCTTCAGGGCCATGACTTGTTTGGCCGCAGCAGCCCCATCCATTTCAGCCTCCATCAGCTTGGACATGAGGCACTCCTTCTCCTGCTGGAGGTGTTTCTTCTGAAGCCTGGGCCCAGAAAGAACAGGGCTCTGTGAGCCCTCCCAGGCCCCTGCCCACCTGGAGCTCCGACGCTCACCTCACAATGCCCTGCGAGGCTCATCTCCTGGTCAGGGAACAGTGGGGGAGGGGGCAGGGATGGCCCTTCTGGCCCGAGTGGCCTTCTGGAAGGACACCTGGTCACCAGAGCAGGGCCTCCACACCGGGGGACATTATGCCACCTGCTTGTCTCTCAGACAGAAATCAGTGTCACCTCGTTCCCCAGCCACTGCCATGGCCACCTAACTACCATCTTCAGATCCACTTTTGAGCCCTCCCCTCCACTCTCCCCATTGGAGCCAAGTCTGGTCACACCACTTCCCGCTTCGAAAACCCTTCTGTGGCTCCCAACCGCCCTCGATGCAAACACCCCGAAGTGGCCACCAAGAGCCGGCCCCTGCCAACCTCCGTGGCCCCCCTTCCCCTCGGCCCACCCTCTCCCCTTGCTCCGCCCTGCTTTTCATTTCTTAGTCTCAAACTCCTCCCGCCCTGGGGCCTTCCTGCAAGATGTTCCTGCTACCTGGCGTGTTTTCCTCCCCCGCACTCACCTGCCTAGCACCTGACCATCCTGCCGGACTCCCGTTGTTTCCAGAAAGGCCTCCCTGATGCCCTCCCCCCGGAACTCTGCGGGGCCCTCTTCCCTGACCGGGAATCATGAGCGCGTTAGTGACTCTGTTGAACACTGTAACCCGGGCTAGGCTGGTGCTCGGGCAGCCCCGCAAGAGGGAAGGTGCCCAGGGCAGTGCCGCCTTACATGGTGAAGTCCTTCTCCTCCTTGATGCGCTCGATGCTGTGCCGCAGTACCGTGTTCTCGTGCTCGGTCTCGGCCAGCTCTTGGGCCACCTCCTCCAGCTCCTCCTTGCGTTCCTCCAGGAATCTTTTGGCCATCTGGCGCTCTCCCTTCTGCGTCTTGACCTGTGCAGGGGCATGCAGGCAGGGGCCACTGAGGGGAGGAGCTCCTCTCCACCGCATCTCAAGGTCCGCTGCTTTGGACAAAGCAAGGGGCACCTCCGATTGAGCACTCCATACTACTGAGGTCCTTTGGGCGCAAGCTCAGTCAATCGTCACAAAGACTCTGGACAGACACGATTCCTCTCATTTCCTCGTCACTGAGGAAAGGGAGCAAAGGGAGCCTGAGTGACTTTCCGGTTGGGGACAGAGCCAGGATACAAACGGTTGTTCAGCGGGCACTCCACGGGAGGAGAGATGTCACAAAAAGGCCCCTCGGGCTGTGGAGAAAGGCGGGCCTGTTGCCAGGCAGCCACCAGCCGCAGGTTCTCCAAGAGGGCCCTGGGCCCCAGTCGCAGGGGAGGACTAAAGACACAGGCCCCGTCAGCAGCCGCAACGAGGATTCCACGGCAGCTCCACCAACTTATTAGTTGGGGGCCTTGGACTTCCAAGTTGTTTCCAATTTCATTGCCACATCCCACCCAAAGACACAGCCCAGCAACTGGGGACAAACTTCCTCTGCCTGTTTGGGGCATTGTTTTCTGGTTTTTTTTTTTAATTTTTGTATAAAATGGAAAACAGAGGCCCCAGTGTCCCAGTCACTACATCTCCAAGACAGGGACAATAATACCACCGGCTTCGTTTACTGTAGTAAAAAATCAAACCAGGCCATCCATACAGAGCACCAGGCAAGGTCAGGGCCAGGCCTGGGCTAAGTGCTTGATGGAAAGGGATCCCAGGTTGCCCTGACTACCTCCCCAGGGGCACCTGAAACCCTGGGAGGCCTGCAGAGGCAGCTGGAAGGAGGTGTCCACCAGGAACTCACCCGGCAGTCCCAAGTGTCCTCGGGACACTGGCCAGCCCAGCCCCCTACCTCCCTCACCTCAGACTTGAGACAACCAACCGCGTTCATTAGACTGTCAATCTTCTTATCATAACGGTTCATTTTACAGTGACCCGAGTCGTCATCTTCGGTAGAGAGGTCACTTAACCGCATCACTGAGACCAGCTTTTCTGAAGATGGTGGTGTGATCTCCAGGCAGTGAGGTGGATTCTGATGTAGAGGAGGGAGAGACACATGAAGTCATAAGGCAGAACTGCAACCATTGGTCCCACCATCCCTGGCTGTCCGCTGAGCAGGAAGAGCTAAAACTGCTACAGGGCAAAACCACAGAGACCCCAAGGGGAAGGGCACACCGACCTTCTTGGTGGAACACTGCCTCATTATCTACCCTTGTTTGTTTTTTTTTTTGTCTTTTTTTTTTTTTGCGATACGCGGGCCTTTCACTGCTGTGGCCTCTCCTGCCACGGAGCACAGGCTCCGGATGCGCAGGCTCAGTGGCCACGGCTCACGGGCCCAGCCGCTCCGCAGCATGTGGGATCCTCCCGGACCGGGGCACAAACCCGTGTCCCCTGCATCGGGCGGACCCTCAACCACTGCGTCACCAGGGAAGCCCCCTACCCTTGTTTAAATGTTGTTTCTGAAGCTCTTCTAACATAGAAATAAAAAGCGTGTGTTACACAACTACTGAAGCCCGCACGCCTACAGCCCGTGGTCCGCAACAAGAGAAGCCACCGCAATGAGAAGCCCGCGCACCGCAACGAAGAGCAGTGGCTACTCTTCATTGCGGTGCGCGGGCTTCTCATTGCGGTGGCTTCTCTTGTTGTGGAGCACGGGTTCTAGGCGCGTGGGCTTCAGCAATTGCGGCACACGGGCTCAGTAGCTGTGGCTCGCAAGCTCTAGAGAGCAGGCTCAGTAGTTGTGGCGCACGGGCTTAGTTGCTCCGCAGCATGTTGGATCTTCCCAGACCGGGGCTCAAACCCGTGTTCCCTGAATTGGCAGGTCGATTCTTAACCACTGCACCACCAGGGACATCCCCAGTGTCAAGTTTAAAATGAAGGATATAACAAATTGGCAAAAACTGTGATTCCCAAAGTTGGCAAAAGTTGGGGGCAGTAAATATTTTCATACACCTAGGGTAGACATGAAATATGTCAAAAGTCTTTTAAATGAATATGAATACATTGGATATTGTATGAATACATTGAATATTGTGGATAGTTGCAAAGGCAAACAAATCTTCTATAACAGGTATTTTAAGGACAAGTGGAGAAATTTAAATATTAACCAGATGTTATATGATTAAGAAATTAAGTTTAAAAAAAAATGAAGTGAAGTTTTTAGGACTAATCACTGTTATTTTGGTTATGGAGAAAATGTTATTAGAAATGCATACTGAATTATTTAGGGTTAAAATGGTATTTCTAGAAAATATTTACCTAAATACATCAGCTTAAAAAAATAATTTTTAAAATGCATGTCCCCCTCAGAGAAGTTTATGCAAAGCTGTATAATACTTTCAAGACTTCAAAAAGATATTCTAATCTGGGGGCAAGTGTTTCCATGTTTTTTTTTGTTGTTGTTTTTTTAACTGTCTTTTAATTAATTAACTTATTTATTTGGTTGCACCGGGTCTTAGGTGCAGCAGGCGGGCTCCTTAGTTGTGGCAGGCAGGCTCCTGAGTTGCAGCTCACAGGCTCCTGAGTTGTGGCATGTGAACTCTTAGTTGTGGCATGCATGTGGCATCTAGTTCCCTGACCAGGGATCGAACCGAGCCCCCCTGCATTGACAGTGCAGAGTCTTATCCACTGCACCACCAGGTAAGTCCCTCCATGGGATTTTGATATATTGAATTTGATTCTCTCATTCTATACATTTATTCCATTGTATTAAGTAATTGCTATTTCTCATTGTTTGCACCGTTTTTTCCTTCTCGTAAGCTGAGGTGGCTAAACTTCTGTGCTAATTTCCAGGGAAAGATGATGGCTATCAGGAATAAAAGGAAGTGTTTTATTTTTTTAATTTTTTAAAAATCTTTATTGCAGTATAACTGCTTTACCATGGTGTGTTAGTTTCTGCTTTATAACAAAGTGAATCAGCTATACATGTACATATCTCCTCCCTCTTGCGTCTCCCTCCCACCCTCCCCATCCCACCCCTCTAGGTGGTCATAAAGCACTGAGCTGATCTCCCTGTGCTATGCGGCTGCTTCCCACTAGCTATCTATTTTACATTCAGTAGTATATATAAGTCCACGCCACTCTCTCACTTCATCCCAGCTTACCCTTCCCCCTCCCAAAGGAAGTGTTTTATATGGGTGTAAACTGTTATGTCAAACAAGTAGGACTCATAGGGTGCAATTTAAAAAATGTATGTGCCCTTTGTCCCACCAATTCTATTTTTGAGGAATTTATCAAGAATATCTAAGAATGTGAATTAATATTTAAATTCAAGGCTAGGGTATAGATAAATGTACAGCAAGATAGTATTGGTTAAATACTTAACAGTACACAAATGTACACACAATGGAATAATGCCTTAAAAAAATAATGTGCGATATAAATATAGTCAAAATAGGTGGAAAAAAGAACATTACAACAATAAGTAAAATATAATCCCATTGTTACAAAAATCAAAAGAACACGTCTATTCACAAGAAAAGATCCAGAAGTCTTGCACCTAGAAGTTACATGGGTCTCTTCTCAGGGTGGCGGAATTACAGGTGGTTTTTACTTTCTTCCTTATGCTGATTTAGATTTTCTAATTTTTTCTAATTTTCAACAATGACTGTGCATTGCTTTTATAAGAAAAAGAGTTATTTTAATATATAAAAGAAAGACAATAGGAAAATGTATAGACAGTATGATTACAATTTGAAAAAAAAACTCCGCATGGGAAAAAGTGATAATAAATGTACCGAAATATTAATAGTTTTAGGGTGGCAGTGACAAGAACAGGACTGGTGATGTTGTTTCTTGAGCTGGGTCTTTGTAAAAATTCATCAACACGCTTCTGATGCATGTACTATCCTGCACTTTCCAATGAAAAGGTTTTAAAACTTAATAGCAGCCAGATTAGAGTAGTAGAATTACAGTGATTGTCTAGTTTTCTATATTTTCAGCTTTCTGTCATAAAAATAGATGACTTAATTAGTAATAGGGTAGAGAAAAAACCCAGACCTGCTTTCTCCCAAAGATCTTATCTTGTGTACCAGGAGGGGTTTTAAAAATGAAACACGGGGACTTTCCTGGTGGCGCAGTGGTTAAGAATCCGCCTGCCAATGCAGGGGACACGGGTTCGAGCTCTGCTCCAGGAAGATCCCACATGCCGCAGAGCAACTAAGCCCGTGCGCCACAACTACTGAGCCTGCGCTCTAGAGCCCGCGAGCCACAACTACTGAGCCCATGTGCCTAGAGCCCGTGCTCCGCAACAAGAGAAGTCACCGCAATGAGAAGCCCATGCACCACAACGAAGAGTAGCCCCCGCTCGCCACAACTAGAGAAAGCCCACGTTTAGCAACGAAGACCCAACACAGCCAAAAATTAGTTAATTAATTAATTTAAAAAGAAAGAAAAGAAACATGAATCCCCACAAGCACATAGCAGCTTCCGGGGTCCATGTCCAGCTCCACCACAAACTCTTCCTCCTGTGGTCTTTTCTCTCTTGTCCATAATGGTAAGGGCAGGCTGGGGCCTCCCAGGAACATGGAAGGCCACTGAAAAATGGAAAGGGGCTGAACCAAGAGAACAGCATGAAAGACAGCTACTGCTTGAGAGATGGTAAGTCACATCTCTGGGCCCCTCCGTTTCTAGAATTCTGTGGCCCCAGGACTGGAAGGGGCACTGAGCTTTCCAGGGGGGACCATAGTCCTAGAACCCATGTCAACAGGAAGTCCATTTCCACAGTGGCATGACTTTGATATATAATTTGAGAACTACTAAGTCTCTTCATTAAAAAAAAAGAAAAGAAAAAAGCATTTTAAATAAAATATAGTATGTTTGTTATAAAGAAATTCAAGCAAACCATGAAAAGATAAAGCATTAAAGCCTCCCACCCCAGAGGTAATCACTGCTTACCACTTCTTATATTTCCTCCCCAAAACAGGTTTGCACATATAAACATATCCATACACACATGGACACACAGATGCACTTTTCTGCACAAATAGGGCCAAACTCTCCGTGCTGTGCCACTTGGTGCTTCATTATCATGTAGAAATATCTACCTCAATCTTCTAGTGGTTGCATGGCATTCCATTGTATGGATGCATCATAATTTAACCAATACCCTCCTGACAGACATTTAGGTTGCTTCTAATTTTTCTCTATTGCAAACAATGCTTTAGTAAACATCCTGATACACACACAGATCCCTGTACTCTTCTGTGACTTTTAGCATCAATTCCCAAGTGTAGAACTATAGAATCCATGTTTGGATGGATGCTGCCAAACTGCCTGCAGAACGGCTGAATCGGTTTCACAATCCACTCAAAACTGTCCAGGGGGACTTCCCTGGTGGCGCAGTGGTTAAGAATCCGCCTGCCAATGCAGGGCACACGGGTTCAAGCCCTGGTCCAGGAAGATCCCACATGCCGCGGAGCAACGAAGCCTGTGTGCCACGACTACTGAGCCTGTGCTCTAGAGCCCGCGAGCCACAACTACTGAAACCCGTGCACCACAACTACTGAAGCCTGTGTGCCTACAGCCCATGATCTGCAACAAGAGAAGCCACTGCAATGAGAAGCCCGTGTACCGCAACAAAGATCCAATACAACCAAAAACAAATAAATAAAACAAATAAATTTAAAAAATATATATTAAACAACAACAACAACAAAAAAAAAACTGTCCAGGGACTTCCCTGGTGGTCCAGTGGTTAAGACTCCGCACTTCCACTGCAGGGGGCACAGGTTCGATCCCTGGTTGGGGAATTAAGATCCCACATGCCATGCTGCGCGGCCAAAAAAAAAAAACACAAACAAAAAACCATCTAAAAAAGATTCGTTGATACCTCCCATATGCTTGTCAACACAAGATATTCATAATCTTTTCAACTTTTTTCCATTCAATAAAAATGATAGCTTGTTTTATCTAAAATGTAGTTGTTTCTAATTTACATTTCACTGATTATTAGTGAGGTACACATAGTAAAAAAAATCTAAAAAGCATTTTAATTCCAGTCTTCCTTGCACTTTATATAGAGAGATATGTCAGAACACTTTTCATTTATTCCCTAGAATACCAAACTCTCTTTGTCTCTTAGGGATAACATGGTAAATCAGGGAGTCAAGAGAGTGAAGTATGACTCTAAACTTCAGAGTAATTACTATTATTTCTAATTTTAAAAGTAATAAGTTCTCAGAAAGATAATCTTTCAAAATAGATCAGGGGCTTCCCTGGTGGCGCAGTTGTTGAGAGTCCGCCTGCCGATGCAGGGGACACGGGTTCGTGCCCCGGTCCGGGAAGATCCCACATGCCACGGAGCGGCTGGGCCCGTGAGCCATGGCCGCTGGGCCTGCGCGTCCGGAGCCTGTGCTGCACAACGGGAGAGGCCACAGCAGTGAGAGGCCCGCGTACCACAAAAAAAAATACATATATATATACACACATATATATATATATATATGTATATGTATATATACATATATATATATATGTGTATATATATATATATATATATCAGGCATCATCATCTTAAGGTATAGTCATCCCTTGGTCTCCACAGGGATTGGTTCCAGGACCCTCATGGATATCAAAATCAAAGGATGCTCAAGTCCCTTGTATAAAATGGAGTAATATTTGCACATAACCTAGGCACCTCCTCCTGTATACTTTAAATTAGCTCTAGATTATTTATAATACCTAATTCAATGTAAATGCTTTGTCAGTAGTTGCTGGCACACAGCAAATTCAAGTTTTGCTTTTTGGAACTTTATGGATTTTTTTTTTTTTTCTTAAATCTGTGGTTGGTTGAATCTACAGATGTGGAACCCGTGGATACAGAGGGCCAACTGTAGTCTCAAGCCCTTTACTTGTCTCAATAATAAGATCTTTGTCTAAAACACAGTCACAGGCCTTGTCTTGTCAATGAGTTTCTTCACTGCTATTGACTAGAACGTAAGCGTAAGGAAGGCACAGCTGCCAGTTTGCAGCTGTAACCCCAGTGTGCAGCAGTGTCGCAAGAAATGCATGAATGACTGCACGGATGGATAGATGGACAAGCAAAACGTTTTGAGGTGTGGCTAAAAAAAGACAACAGTTCTCTTGGAACCTTGGCAACTCACACGGAAGGCAGTTATTCCTCAGGAGATTATTCCAGTGGTTTTGATGACATCTATGCAATACGTGCACGGTCTCTTATGGGGGTGACCGTAAAAGTGAAGATGCTTTCTTGGATATGTACGTTCTGGTATATATTTTAAAATTATGCTTTGGCACTAGCAAAGTTACGTGGGGCAAGACATGTAGCTCCTCACATACAAATCAGAGAGCCTACGAGTACCGCCTCTAGAATGAGACACCCCTGAGTCCTAACTCCACCTCTGCTACTCTCTCTGTGAGACTTCACCTCTCTGAGCCTTGGTTTCCTCATCTGCACCTTAGGAGAGCGGGACCTACCGCATTGCAGTGTTGGCAGGACTCAAGAAGATTCCCACACTTTCAGGGTTTAGCAAGGCGCTTAGTAAGCGGGACCTACTGGGATGTCTCTGAGAGCTCCCGCCGACCCTGAACCATACAGAGTATGAGGCCTGCTAGAACCTGACCAATTGGAGAAGAAAAGCCTGAACGAGAATGAGCCTACCTCCCACTTGCATCCCACATGCCGGGTGGATGATTTTCCAGGGGGCATCCAAGGTACCTTGGTTTTCACCCGGACACTCCGCCGCACATTCACGGTGTCCCCTTTCATTCCGCGCTTATGTGATTTCTGTGGAAAGGGACAAACCCAGGGTCACTTCCCCACGCAGCTGGCCGTGGCATCACTCTGGTGGCATCTGCTTCCAACTCTGCTGGGGAGCCGCTTCTGACTAAGGCTACTGCTGCCACTTCCAGGTGACCGTCCTACCTTCCAACCAGGCAACTGAGCTCTGAAAGCGAATGTGTCTGTCTCTCAAATCTCTGGAGTTAGAAGTGTGAGGAGGCCCAGCTGGGAGGTGTCGCCTTGCTCCACAGCCTTGGCCTTGCCCCCCTGGCATGCTCCTACCTGGCTGTTGGTCGCTGATGCTTTCGGGAGTTTTTTTATGTGGACATGGACAGGGGTGTTCTCATCCACGTGAACATGTAAGGGGGGAGTTGAAGAGCGGTCCTTCATGGTTCGCTTCTGGCAGGTGGGGGAGGACAACACAAAAAAGGTTGATCTGTGGATGAGTAAACTGGGCGTGAAAAACCGAGCTCACAGCCTCTGGGGGCCACTGAAAGCCTAGCCACCAAGCGAGCAGGACAGCAACCAGCACTACTGGCATGCGGGCAGGAAGCAAGGCGGGCGTGCCATTCAGCAGGCTCCTGCAGAGATCCCAGCTGAAGACCACCGGGGAGATGCAGGTCCGTTCAAGAGAAGGGTCTGTGAGACCCACAAGTTCTACAAAAGAGCCCAAACCCAGGCCCCGGGGTCCTCAGAGCTGCATCTCTTTCCGAGCCTGCTGGAATGCACAGCTCCTCCTGAGATTCAGCGCAGCACAGATGGAAAGCAGGTGAGTCCTCCTACACCGGAATCTGAATGGGGCATGCGGATTAGCACGCACAGAACGGTTACGGTGCAAAATACTTCAAGCAGCAGGTAGCTAAAAGACGGTGAAGACAGAAAGCTGGAGGAAATGCCGAGATGAGAAGGTTGTATGGATTCTAAAGGCCACTTAAGCAGGGCTGAACACATACCCCTCGCCTACCACCAGCTCCTGTCAATCCCCATTCTTTTTTTTTTTACTTTTTTCTTTTTTCCTTTTTTTTTTGGAAATTCTGTTTTCAGATTTTTGAAGTTTGTCTGGAAGGATTAGGCTAACACAACCTCCTCACACCCGGCAGCCTTGCCACCGGCAAAACCAAATCCAATCAATCAGCAGGCTATGCATGAAGGCACCTGACAGAGCACCTGGCCACCGGGCTACCAGCAGAAGCGTTTCTTCTGGCGGGGCCACAGACCACGGGGCTGCTCTGCGCGCATGTCACCTACCGTCACAGTCACACTGGGTGAGCCACAAGGTGTCCTCAAGACCTTTTTCTGCTTGAGACTTGTTACTCTGTTCTTCTCACACGATGGAAACCTGTACCCAGGCATAAGAAGCAGATTATAAGCAGAAAACTAGAGTTCTTCTATTTCTTAGATCTCCCGAAGTTATATACTACATATGGTGTCTAACAAGTCCACGGCTAGGAGAACCAGTGTGGAATCATTTGGCTCCCTGTACACAAGCACCAAGCTCTCATGGTGTGCCTGGCAGGGGGATGGAAGCAGGGGGTGATGGGCATTCGCAGGGCTGGCCTTTTAACCTGCCATCGCATCACACGTATTGTGACCTTTTACTGAAAAGCCCAGCTGTCATCCTGTCTGTCAGGAGACAAAAAAAGCAGGCAGCATGTGGGCAACAGCCAACATATTAGTCTGGCCAAGGGCGAAAGTGCCCAGGACACTGGCTGGAACAATGCTCAGTGAATGACTGCCATGAAAAGACAGAGGCATAAGCTCAGGAACAAGGTCTCTGTGACTCAGTTTCATAAAATTAATAGTCAAATATTCAAATAAGAGGATGAAAAATGACCATTTCCCAAAATATTCCATTTGCTACCCGTTAAGCCCCTAAGAGGCAGGGTTATTGTTGCTCTTACGGATTTTTTTTTAATACCACGTGTAATTCATCTTATACATAAACAGCCCCATCACCAAATCTGCAAATAAAGCAAAAGTTTAATCTCCAAAATCTGGCAGCAGTCAATCCAAGAATTCCAGGACGGGAAGGGACTTGGAAAGTACATTTGATCCATCCCACTGCCTGATGACAGCCCCCAAAATATGACCTTGCCCTCGCCCTCCATTATTTTGGAAAAAATAATGCAACATAAAAATTCTTTAGCACTTTAGCATACATTTTGCTGTATGTATATCACACCTTGATATAAAAGAAAAAAATTTTTTGAGTCCTACTAATCATTTAGCCAAGGAATACCAAATCTGTGCAGATGGGTTTTTTTTTTCCCTCCTCACTTAGAACATTTCTGTTTACTTGAAGCCAATAGATTTGGGAAAGCTCTCACCCTCAGCGGGTTTTCCATCAAACTACCTGGATTCCACCAACATCTGACTAACTGCCGCGTCCACCTCTTACGTGGTTGTTATTTATTTACACCTAACCTCCTTTCAAAAAGGATCTGAACCTAGTACTCCAATGACAACGATGGTGATCCTATTTGCTACCAGGAACTGGGGCACCTGAGGGCGGGCGGGCCAGAGGGAGGCAGAACTGGGATTACATGCGTGCATTTTCCTCTTTCCTCTTAAAAATTATTTTTAAATGTTTTGGTCCAGGCTTTCAGTACACAGAACAGAGAGCTGAAAAGAGAATCATCCAGTGAGCCTGGCCTGGGAGCCCCTGCCCGCTTTTCCCTGCCCTATGGCGGAGGCGCCCCCCACAATGGCAGTACCTGGGGGAGCCGCCTGAGGATGACGCAGACATGGTTAGGCATCAAAGCCGCAAAGGTGGGCAATTGGGTCAGCAGGCTCTGCTCAGGGGGACCCAGAGGGGCGTGTCAGTGAGAATCTCAGGGGCCGGGCATCAAACGTCCTGAGGGGAGGAGAGTGTAAGCTTTGGGGGTGACAGTTGGATGAAAACTTGGGAGGTGCTCCTCTGCTGTCCAAGTCGCACAGCAACTGACTGTCCTGCCAAAGTGGGGGGAGATAGGAGAGGCTGAGCGACCCGGTGGGCGGGGCGGTGAGAGCTCCCCTCCCCAGGGAGGGCCAGGGGGCGGAACTTCGAAGTAAAGGACCACCACACCCAGGCCCCACGCGGGAGGGAAGGTGGGTGGCCACCAGGGGGAAAACCTGAGATGCTGGCTCGCGTGCGAAGAGGGCAGGAGAGAACCGCTAGGCTCCAAGTGGGCCCCAAAGGGCCGGAACCGGCGTAGGGAGCGGGAGGGATAGTCGGGGCGGAGCCAGGGCAACTGTCTCCTAGGAGAAGGGCGTTCCCGGCAAAATAGACACCCGAGAAGACCAATAGTATTTGAAGGAGGAAGGAGCGGAGGCTGCAGGGGGAAAGGGGCGCTAAGCAGCGAGTGGGTGCCCCGACGGCAGAGGGAAAATCCTCCAGGGCGAAGCAGCGGCCGCTGAGATTTAGTATCCGAGTTAGAGCGGGTTCGACGTCGGGTCGTGCAGGGAGCGCGGCGGGAGAACCGGGAGGCCCGCTGGACAGGTGAACCCACCCAACGGGGTAGGGCGCCCCGGAGGCGGTCCCCGGGGACTGCGCTGCCTACGAGAAGCCGTCAAATAACTGCCGGGCCGAGGCCCTCAGGGAGGGCGAGGCGGACGGGGCGACGCCCACCGGCGGGCAAGAGGGCGCGGGGCCAGTCTCTGTCGGCGGAAAGAAGGGACGACCACCCACCAGCGGGCAGGAGGGGACCAGTTTCTGCCCATAGAGAGAAGGCCGAAGCCTGGAGGGAGCAGAACCCTGCCGGTGGCCAGGTGAGGAAAGGCCCGCCCGTTAGCGGGAGGAGGAGAAGGCCCGCGCCGGTGGGCGGGGCGGGGGGCGAGATTCTGACGGGAACTGGACGAGCGCGCCGGAGGGTGCCGGCGGGGGCGGCCCGGGGGGGCAGCGGGACCCGGCGACCTCGGCGGGGGCCACCCCGCCCGTGGGGACCAGGCCCGGCGGCGGCCGCGGAACGCCCCGGAGCGCCCTGGCTCCCGCCTGCCGGCGGCCTCTCACCAGAAGCGACACGGCTGCGCCCAGAAACGCCTCCTTATGAAGTCGTTGAAGTCAGAGGCCAGGGTCTTGCCATGGAGACGCCGCGGCGGATTCAATCCAGCTCTGGCAGCGACTCCTCCCCGCTTTCTCCTCCTTTTCCGACAAGCGATCGGCAGGTCGCCCATTGGCCAGTTCAAACCCCCCCGGGAGCCTCTTGGGTGTCGCCATTTAGGCCCAGCCCCTGGCGTCACAGAGATGCCCCGCCCCACCAGAAGCTCCACCCCCTTCCGGGCCACGCGTAGCGTCGCCAGGGAGACGCGCGACGCCACTGACGGGCCTGGCCCCGGCTTGCGTCGACCGGGCTTGCCTCACCGGTCAAGACGAGCTTTCCCCCCTCCGCCATTTTTACCCTGCCTTCAGCCCTCATCGGTTCCCGAAACTCAGAAGAGCGCCCAACTTCTAGCCTACTCCCTCTGATTCATATTAGGCCACTGGGCTCAGGGGTCAGGAAACATGTTACTGTCCGGAGCTGGGCGCTGCTTCTGGAAATACAGCCCTGTCTCTCCTCCCCTGTTGGTGCAGAGATGGAGCCCGCTTCTGCACACCACCCAGACTCTCTCCCCCTCCCACATCGCCTGTCTTTGTCCAGGGTGGAGGAAGGGTCCGCGTTCCTCTTGCTCCTCAGTGCCCTCCTGCACACTGTATGCTGCTGTGTGTACACACCTACTCCGTTGAAGTTCTCGCTGAGTCTCCATCTTCTCAACTATGCTTCACTGTCAGCCAATTATGGGGGGCTGTCACGTGGCTCACGCAGCCGCCCTGGATTCTGGGAGACTTTAACATCCTCAGGGCCATCCTGGCCTCAGTTCCTTGACATCCTCATCTCCATGACCTTCTCTCCACCTCAGCCATGTACTCCCAGGGTCACACAACTGGTCCACCTGAAATCTTAAGTTCCAGCTCCCCCCTCTCCAAACAGAACGCATTCTTTTGCCTTCCCGCCTACTGTCTAATGCTTATGGCGTTCATTCCTCAGTGTTAGGGAGCCCTCCACTCCCTTGCCCCGTTCATTTTCTCCCTGTTGAAGAAATGATGGATCCCCAATCCTTATTGTAATCCAACCACCAGAGTCTCTGCAAAGATCAAATGCACAAATCATTTCCTCCACCCTCAGCTGAGCCCTCACCACTGCCCAGCAATGGTTTAATTTATCCCTGGACCCCCTCCTCCTCCCCACGTTGGCTTTTTATTTATCTGTCTATTTATTTATGTATTTTTGGCTGAGTTGGGTCTTTGTTGCTGTGCGCGGGCTTTCTCTAGTTGCGGTGAGTGGGGGGCTGCTCTTCGTTGTGGTGCGCGGGCTTCTCATTGCAGTGACTTCTCTTGTTGCGGAGCACGGGCTCGAGGCGCAAAGGCTTCAGTAGTTGTGGCTCGTGGGTTGTAGAGCGCAGGCTCAGTAGTTGTGGCACACGGGCTTAGTTGCTCCGCGGCATGTGGGATCTTCCCGGACCAGGGCTCAAACCCGTGTCCCCTGCATTGGCAGGCGGATTCTGAACCACTGCGCCACCAGGGAAGCCCGCCACGTTGGCTTTTCCAAATCTTTGCCTCTTCCCCATCCCATATGACAACTCTCCTTTTTCATAGAGAAACATAAATTCATCCAGTGGAATTCTCTCCACCTTCTCCCACCTTCCCCCACCTTGTCCCCCCACCTTCAGAAGAAGTGATGTCATTTTTGCTGCCCAAGATAACCTTCTTGTTTCCAGGCCTAGGTCAAACATCTCTGTAAAACATCTCTTGCCAGCCCCAACACAGAGTTGTTGATCATTTCTCAGTGCTCCCACATTCAATGAACCAACATTTATGAAGTCCCTACTGTGTGCTAAGCCCAGGGTGAGGGACACCAAACCAACACATCCCACTCGGTCTTCAAGGAGTACACAGCCAACCCCTCTGACGTGACCAGATGAAATGATTAAAGCTTTCCCCTCCCCACCCACTGAAGGATTTTGCCTCTGTGGTTCTGTCCCCTACCCACCATCTGAGGAGGGTTTTTCTCTGCCAGTGCAGTTCTTCGGGGCTTTTGTGATGGAGAATCTGAGAATGGACAGGACTGAGAGGTCACCACCCTCAACACACACACACATACACACACATGCATACACTGGAAGCGAGTGACAGGAAGGAGGAGGGGGAAAATCTTAGAGACAGGCAACAGGGAGGAAGGAGTGCTGAAGACAGGGGCACAGGGACACCTGTAGTGGGTGAAGGATGTGTGATGGGAAAGAGAACAGGATTTTTTCTTTAAATATTATTTATTTATTTATTTATTTGTCTGCGCCGAGTCTTAGTTGCAGCTTGCAGGATCTTCTGTGCAGCGTGCAGGATCTTCTAGTTGTGAGATCTAGTTCCCTGACCAGGGATCGAACCCGGGCCCCCTGCATTGGGAGCTCGGAGTCTTAACCACTGGACCACCAGGGAAGTCCCAGAGAAGGGGAATTTTTAAAGCATAGCTGTGGTCTGTTATTTGCCCCTTTTGTGGTGTTTGAGAAATGCAGGTAAAGAACTTGAGTTATTCTGATATCACTTTGTTTTTTGTGGGGGTTTTTTGTTTTGTTTTGTTTTGGCTGCATCAAGCGGCTTGCAGGAAGGACGTGCGATTGGAAAGAAAACAGGAATTTTAAAAAATATATTATTTATTTGGCTGCGCTGAGCCTTAGTTGCAGCTTGCGGGATCTTCTTTGCAGCATGCAGGATCTTTTAGTTGTGAGATCTAGTTCCCTGACCAGGGATCAAACCCGTGACCCCTGCAGTGGAAGCATGGAGTCCTAACCACTGTACCGCCAGGGAATTCCCTGATATCACTTTGGATTGCTGGACCGTGTTTTCTGAATTCAAGCCACTCCAAGCCTGGCCAGCACTGGCCACTTTTTTTTTTAAGAGCACTACCTAGCACTGATGAGGACATTGGGAAATAAGCAGTCTCACACATTGCTGGTAGGTTTAAAAACTGATGTAACCGGACTTCCCTGGTGGCGCAGTGGTTCAGAATCCGCCTGCCAATGCAGGGGACACGGGTTCGAGCCCTGGTCTGGGAAGATCCCACATGCCGCGGAGCAACTAAGCCCCTGCACCACAACTGCTGAGCCTACACTCTAGAGCCTGCGGGCCACAACTAGTGAGGCTGCGTGCTGCAACTACTGAAGCCTACGCGTCTAGAGCCCGTGCTCCGTAACAAGAGAAGCCACCATAGTAAGAAGTCCGCGCACCGCAATGAAGACCCAATGCAGCCAAAAAATAATAATAAAATAGATAATAAGACAGATCAATTGTTGAATGTGGAAAGGTTTCCAAAACATATAGCTGAGAAAAGTAAAAGGCAAGGTGCAAAGCTGTAAGTCGACCATGATGATGTAGATATATATTCACAGAGAAAAAAACGACAAATTTAGGGTGGAGGATACATGGGTGTCTCTTGTATTACACTTATATATCCTCTTTTTAAAACTGTGAACAGGGACTTCCCCGGTGGTCCAGTGGTTAAGACTCTGCGCTTCCACTGCACAGGGTATGGGTTCGATCCCTGGTTGGGTAACTAAGATCCCTCATATCGTGAGAGGCGGTCAAAAATTTAAAAATAAATAAATGAAATAAAAAATAAAACTGTGAACAAAAGAGGGTATGTAATGTGTATTAGTTTCCTAGGGCTGCCTTGACAAAGTACCACAAACTGGGTGAATGAAACAACAGAAACTAAACAGAACTAAACAGTTCTGGAGGCCAGGAGTCTGAGATCAAGGTGTTGGCAGGGTCATGCTCCCTCTGAAGGTGCTTGGGAAGGATCTGGTCCAGGCCTTGGTCCTAGCTTTTGGTAGTTCCTTGGTAGCGGAACTCCAGTCTACCAATGGCCTTCTCCACGTGTGTGTGTCTGCATCCAAATTTCCCCTTTTTATAAGGATAACAGCTGTAGTGGATATTAGGGACCCATATTTCTCCAGTATGACCTCATCCTAACTAATTACAACTATAACAAATCTATTTCCAAATAAAGTTGCATTCTGAGGTACTGGTGTTAGGACTTCAACATATTAACTTTTGGGGGACACAATTCAACCCAAACATAATGTATCTGTTCCATTTAAAGATGTATAATAAAATCGGGACTTCCCTGGCGGTCCAGTGGTTAGGACTCTGCGCTTCTACTGCACAGGGCATGGGTTCCATCCCTGGTCAGGGAAGTAGGATTGCTGCATGCTGTACGGTGCAGCCAAAAATAATAATAATATTAATAACAATAAAATAAACACTAATGGAGCACCACCCAGCCACCCAGCTTAAGTAATAAAAGATTTTTTTTTAAATTTTTAACCAGAAGACACTATCTCAGAATGTTAACACTAACGATTTTAGTTTCCTCATTCTGTTTCTCTAAATTTCAACAATGAAACTGGGCTTTTCTTATTCGTTGGAAATAAACACAGGTGAAGGAGGAGTTGTTAGCTCCAGCGCTGGACCCCAGCCCTGCGTGCAGCTCCTGGCGGGGGGATGGCCCGAGTCCTTAGGCTCTGGAGCAGCCTGACCATTTGCCCTAGGGCCTGATTACCAGTTGTTTCCATCTTAGAGCACTTCCTCCAGGGCCCTGATGCAATGGCCACAGCATAACCCTGGGGAGAAGGAATCCGTGCTCCAAACAGGGTCTAGCTTTTTCTTTCAGGTGACTTGAGAGATTTCAAGTCCTGGGTGGAGTAGGGAGAGAAAATTCTCCCAGGCCCTATCAAGGATTGGCTCCTCTTGGACCTTTAACCAGCCCCTCAGTGACCCTGGGCCTCTGAGATTGGATGGACGCTGGACTCAGTTGAGAAGAGAGTCCAGGTTCTACGGTGGCCCAAAGCAGCGGTTCTCAAAGTGGGGTCCCTGTACCAGCAACGTCAGCATCACCAGGGAACTTGTTAGAAACACACATTGTTTAGGCTCCACCCCAGACTTACTGAATCAGAAACTGGGGGGCAGGGGGAGCAGCAATCTGTGTTTTAACAAGTTCTCCAGGTGATTCGGATGCACTGTAAAGTTTGGACTCTAAAGTTTGAGAACCACTTCCCGGACCATCTGGGAGTGATCTTGGAGGGCAAATCTGGTCATGCCCCTTCATTTTAATGAAGGAAACACATTTTACAGAGAGGAGAAGGACCTGGCTCAAGGGGTACAGATAATTAAGTGGCAGAGGTGAAATTGGAAATTAGATTACCTGTTTACAGAGACACCCTCCTTCTCCCTGCCACACTTTTTCCTCTGACTCAGGCAGACCACCCAAGTCCATCCTGATTCACTGTCATCGTCTGGAGGGTCACTGTGATACCAGTGACCCTCAGTGCAGCACTCCGTCTGTGCCAGGCACCGCGCTCACCTGCATTAGCTCAATGAATCCTCACAACATCCGGTGAGGTCGGCTTGAGTGTAATCCCATTTTACAGAGCAGAAAACTGAGCCTCGAGAGAGGTCAGGACACTTGCCCATGGTCATAGAGCTAGAAGGGGCTGAGACAACTCAAGCCAGTTTTCTCTGCCCGCAAGGCCTACGCTGTGACTAGTAGGTTTGCAGGGAGGGCTCTTCTCCAGTATCCCTTCATTTTTTTTTTTTTTTTGGCCGCCCTGCTGTTTAAGGGATCTTAGTTCCCCCACCAGGGATTGAACAAGGGCCCTCAGCAATGAAAGTGCGGAGTCCTAACCACTGGACCGCCAGGGAATTCTCCAGCACCTACAATTCAGCTAAGAAACCGGAAGGAAAAAAAGAGCTCCCCAAGCAGGCGAAACAGTTGGCAAACAGCCAATGCCCAAAAGCTGCCATTTACTCATAGCAAAGCCCCTTGTCTCTTGGTTTGCACACTATTGTGGCAGTAGCGGGGTGGGGGGAAGAGCAGATTAGAAGTGGTCCAGCAGGAGCGAGAAGGAGACCTAGTTCTTGCCCCGACCCATCCCCACTCTCACTTTCTTGCAGTTCCCCATGCCTCCCCCAAGCAGTGGGTATGCCTTGGAGAAAGACTTCCCAGCCTTTTTTCAGAGCAGGGCACCCACAGAAAACCAAAATATTTACACAGCATCTGAGTAGTCTGGTGGGTATTGGGGGACGTTTGGAAGTCTTGATGAAAATTTCATACTTCATTCTTCATAATATATATTAGGATTAGAAACTGTGGTATAAAATATTAGGGAAGACTTTAAAGCTCAGTTTTGTATAAAACTTCCAAATAAAACATACTGGATAAAAGAAGACAGACACAAAAGGCCAGGTACTACATGATTCCATCCAGGTGACAGTTTGGAAAAGGCAAACAGATCAGTGGTTTCCAGGGACTGGGGTGGGAAAAGGGAATCGACTGCAGAGAGGCAGAGAACTTTTTGGGAGGATGTATATATTCCGTATCTTCACTGTAGTACTGGTGGCATGACTTTACATCTGTCAAAAATCATCAAAGTACAGAGAAAGACAAATACTGTATGATATCACTTATATGTGGGATCTAAAAAAAAAAAATACAACAAACTGGTGAATAAAACAAAAAAGAATGAAGAGTGGCCCCCGCTCGCCGCAACCAGAGAAAGCCCTCACACAGAAACGAAGACCCAACACAGCAAAAATAAATAAGTAAATGAATAAACTCCTACCCCCAACATAAAAAAATAAAATAAAATAAATGTCCATAATTAAAAAAAGAAACACACCCCTAGATACAGAGAACAAACTAGGGGTTACCAGTGGGGACAGGGAAGGGGGAGGTGCAGTAGAGGGTTAGGAGAAAAACAGGGTTATTATGGAATTATATGAAATCATGTGTGTGAAGCTTTTGAAAATTGTAAAGCACTATAGAACTTAAAGACTCATTCATTCCAAAAAAAACATCAAAGTAAATTTTACCGTATGTAGCTTTAGCTACAGTTCCCAAACCTGTCAGCTCCTCAGGATCACCTGCGATAGTTTTGTTCAAAAACAGTCAGGCCTCACCCACAACCTACTGAATCAGAACCCTGGGCAGGAGAATCAGGAGGGGGCAGGAATCTGCATTTCAACCAGCTCCCCAGGCAACAGGTGGTGGAGTGTGTGGTTTGGGGCCAGGACTTCTGGGTCAGGACAGGGGATGCCAAGCTTCTATCTCCAGCCCAGACCCGACCCCTGAATCCCAGGCTCGTGTATCTAACTCACTGACACCTGCACCTGAATCTCAAATGTAGCACATCTGAAAATGATCTCCTCCCGCCCCAAGCCAGTGCCCTGCCCCACACTCTGTAGTTTTCTCCATTTCTGTTGATGGCAGTTCCATTCTTCTAGTAATTTGGGTCCAAAACTTTGACATTATCCTCAATCTGTCTAGGTCTCTCTCTCTGTTGTTGTTTAGCTTTTATTTCATAATCATAAACTTAACTCTGCAATTCAGCTAGACTTGGAGCGGGGAATGGAAAATGTGAAACCCAAAGCACTGCAGCAAAAGCACAAAGATTATAGGATGTCACGAGCAGATGAGGGTGAGGGATGCTCTACTGAGCTACGGAAGGAATGGGCTGTTTAAGATAAGGCACGAGTCGGATTTACTAGATTTGTCCACAGACAGCAATGGTGAGCTTCTTGCTGGTCTTGCCATTGCTGGATCCAGCGTGGTCCACGGCTGCCACACGGTTCATGACCTTTTCTACCTTGCCAAAGACCACACACCTGCCATCCGGCCACTCAGTCTTGACAGTGCAGATGAGAAACTGGGAACCACCTGTGTTGGGTCCAGCATTTGCCACAGACAAGGTGCCAGGACCTGTGTGTTTCAGGGTGAAATTCTCGTCATCAAATTTCTCCTTGTAGCTGGATGCCACCAGTGCCATGATGGTACCACCCTGGCACATAAATCCCGGAGTACTTCTGTGAAAGGAGGACCCTCATAACCAAATCTTTTCTCCCCAGTGCTCAGAGCACGCAAGTTTTCTGCTGTCTTTGGAACTTTGTCTGCAAACAGCCTGAAGGAGATGCAGCCCAAGGGCTCGCTGACAATGTGGAAGAACACAGAGGGGTTGACCATTGCTAGGCAGCGCAGGGAGCAGCTCCCAGCGGTGGCGTATCAGTGTCTCCTCCTGAAATTCTGCTGCTGCCTCTCACCGACCCCACTGTTAACACCCTGGTCTGGGGCACCATCATGTCTCACTTGGATTATTACAATGGGTTCCTAACCCATCTACCTACTGCTACCCTGGATCCAACTACATTTCATTACAGCAGCCAGGGTAATCATGTTAAAATAAAAATTAAATTGTGTCATTTGTCTGCCTCAAACCCTCCAGGGGCTCCCTGTCTCAGAGTAAAAGCCAAAATGACCTCCAAGGCCCTCCGTGCTCTGGCCCTGACCTTGGCTCCCTCACCTCCAGAACTTGGCTCCTCCTTGCTCGTTCTGCTCCAGCCACAGTGGCATCTTCCCTGTCTTTTGAACCTGCCAGTCCTGTTCCTGCCTCAGGACCTTTGCATATGCTGCCCCCTTGGCCTAGAATGGTCTTCTTTCCCATATCCCCATAGCTTGTCCCCTCACTTCCTTGAAGTCTTTGTTCATGTGTTAACTTCTCAGCTCATACTTGATATTTCCTCCCTCATTTTGTTCTGTAGGACTTAACAACCTCCAATATTTGCTTCTCTGTTTTTGTCTGTCTCCCTCACTAGAATGTCAGCTCTATGAGGTCAGGGATTTTTGAGGGACAGTTTTATTCACCGCTGTATCCCTAGTATCTAAACATGGCCCATAGAGGGTGCTCAATAAATGTTCATTTTAATGAATGAAAGCGACACCTGGAGCCTGGAAGGGAGAAGTGACTTACTCAAGGTCATAGCCATCCAGAATCAATAGCTTTTGGTCTTGGAATGAACAAAGCACCAATGCCACAGCTCTGGCCTAAAGTCCTTCTCAGAGCCATGCCAAGCTCTGGAACCAAAGCCAGGCCAGCAGGACCTCATCCCTGGTACGGAAGGAGGGAAAGCCCAGCCCCAGGGGGTGCCTGACTGACTCTGCCAGGACCCAGGGGCTTACAAGACCAAGTCAAGGGGCTGCATGGGGGAGGGGCTCCTCTGAAGGAGGAAACCTGGAGATGGCAGGTCCTGCGCTGGTGGAGCCACAGCAGCTACGGGCAAGACAAGGAGTCACCTCCCCATCCCCTCCGGCTGCCTGAACGCAGGCAGTGGAGACAGTTGCTGGGCCTTCCAGGGGTGGGGAGAGAGGAAGGCCGGCAGTTCCCAAGCAGGAGAGCATTAGAAGGTGAAGCTGCTGCAAGTAACCCAGAGCACAGGGGGCGGATTCCAAATGCCCCAGGCTCCCTTCCCATTGCTGGCCCCAAACCAGCAGAGGGCGCCCTGGCCCACAAGGTCCAGGTTCTGCCACCTTGCGCCCTCTGGCTGCCACACTAGTTAGGGCAGGAGGGGAGCCCTGGATCTCCCCAGCCACTTCCAGGGGAGGGGTTCCAACTGCACAAGTGAAGATCCAAAGGCAAGGAGGCCTCAGCAGCCCTCGGTCTGGCCTGGGCCCACCCTGGCCAGCAAGGTGAGGCCAGTGATGACCACGACAGCCGCAGTGGGTAAGCACTCACTGTGGGCTGGGCTCCAGGCCTGGCTACTTTATACCCACCTGGCCCATGAGATACTTCTCCTCCCACCTCCACTTCACCAATGAGCAGACTGAGGACGTGATGCCAGATCGATCGCCCGACTCCTTCTCTAGGCTGCCCCCCCGTCTCTGTCTCTCCACCTGCTCATCCACAGATCAGGAACGCCTCCCTCCCAGCCCTCAGGACACGCAAAGAGGCTCAACCATGAGTTAAGAAGTATAAAGTGCAATACCAGCCAGCTTTTATTGAGGGCCTACTGTGTGCTGGGTCCTCCTCCCACCTCCCTGCACTTCCCACTGGCCAGGGAAGAGGGTGGCAGGTGAGACCCATGTGTCAAGCTGGATAGGGAACTGAGGTGGAGGTAGAAGGTGGCAGAGGGGCCCCAGCAGCTGGGTCCTCAGCTGGGGGCAGGGCTCCTGTGTCCGCCCAGCTTGAAACTGAAGGCTGGGGGCCCTCCCTTCTTCCCTCCACCCCAGGCCCGGAATCAGGCTGGCAAAGTAAGAGGGCCTGCGAGCCCTGCCCTTGTGCTACGTGACCTTTGGGGAAGGGGACCCGTCTCTGAGTGGTTTCTCCCAATGGAAGACGAGTCCAGAGGGCAGAGTGGCCATGCCCAAGGTGGCAGCCAGGTCTCTACTGGGTCTATGGTTCCTGGTGGCGGCTCTTGCTCTGCTCCCTGGACAGCTATGGCCTATTCCCTGGTACTTCTCTGGAGTCACCAGCCTGACCTGGTGGGACAAGAGAGGTAAGAGGAGAGAAGTAGAAAGAACTAGAGTTGGACAGTGAGAGACAGAGACAGAAACAGATACAGAGATAGTGAGAGACACAAAGAGATAGAGATGGGCAGAGAGAAAGAGAGCGAGAGAGAGGGAGTTAGAGGTGGACAGAGAAATGCAGACACAGTCAAAGATACAAACAGAGACAGAGAGAGAGAAAGCCCGAGACAGAGAGAGGGAGAGAGAGAAGACAGCTGAGAAGAGGAAAGGGAGACCCAAACACAGAGTCAGTCGTTGAAGGCGAGAGAAAACCGAGGCCCACCTAGAGCTCATCCTGGGGGTGGGGATGGAGGCTGTGCCCACTGCTGCCGGCCAGGTCCAGGCGGGGGTCCCGCAGGGTCTTATAAGAGCCACTCCAGCTGATGAGGCGGCCGCTGTCATCGTCCCAGGGCGAGGACGTCTCTGTGTCGCTGAGCCACTCAGCGTCCCCCGCGTAGTGGGTGGGAGCAGCGAGCAGGGGCCGGGCTGAGAAGGCCCGCAGGTCCCGCGGCCAGAAGTGTGCCTTGTACTGCTCACTGGGAGGCGGGAGGCTGGCTCAGGGGGGCTGGGGTAGGCCCCTCCACCCAGACCCATGTCAGCCCGGAGCCAGGCACCTCACCCCCAGAGCACCTGACCGCCCTCCCCACCTAATCCTGAGGCAGGATTTCTCTTATCCCCATTTTCCGGATGGGGAAACTGAGGCACAGAACAGGAAAATCGCTTGACTGAAAACCACAGGGCATCACAGAATTCACACATAGATTGGTCTGACTCCAAGGCTAAGCTGGGCTATTCCTTGGTGACCAGAAGGAAGTGACTCAGCCCTGCCAGCCTCAGTCTCTCCACCTGCCCAGTGAGGGGACTTACTACTTGCTGAGGTGGGCTCTCGAGATAGGCTGACCCTGCCCTGCCCCCATCTGAGGCTCACTTGGGGTGCTGGTCAAACATGATGGGCAGGAACTCATCCACGGGCAGCATTCGGCGCAGGGGCTGGGAGGCCAGCAGCTTGCGGGCGCCAGCCAGGCTCAGGACGTACGCCAGTGTCCAGTACGAGTAGCCAGCTACCACCAGGTGCGGCAGCCCCTCCACGGCTGCCTCCTCCTCAGGGTTCACCTGCTTCCGGCCGAGGTAGCTGCAGGTGACACCAGGGGTCCCAGGAGTCACTGTAGATGTCCCAGGACCCCTCAGGAGGAGGCAGACCCCTGGAGGCCCACCCCTCTCCCTGGCCCCTGGGGGCACTGGCTGCCTACATCAGGTCCCAAGGAAGTTTCTCCGCCTCCACCTCCTTCATCAGCCGCTCCAGCCGCATCTTGAAATTGCTTTCAAAACGCACGTCGTCCTCAAACACCACGACCTGGGCCAGGCCCCGGGCAACCACCTGTGGTACACGGTGGGGGAGGCTCTTTAGACCCCTCCCACCTGGCTGACTCTGACAGACACTCCTGGCCTCAGTTACAGGCCAAATGCTCAGCCTGGCTGCGTCGCTCAGCTGCTAAAGGCTGGGCGGGGCGGGGGGGGCCTCCCTTCTTCCCTCCACCCCTGGCCCTGAATCAGGCCGGCAAAGTAAGGGGGCCTGTGAGCCCTGCCCTTGCGCTACGTGACCTTCGGGGAAGGGGACCCGTCTCTGAGTGGTTTCTCCCGATGGAAGACGGGTCCAGAGGGTAGTCTTGCTCTCCAAGCAGATCACAATGGCAATCAGAACCCTTGCTGCAGTCACTGAGCACTGGGGCCACAGTGCTCATCTCCAGGGACCCTCAGGAGGCATGATGTCCCTGTACTGCGGCAAGGAGATGGAGACACAGGGAGATGAACCCACTCATCCAAGGACACACAGCCAGGAAGTGGCAGAACTGGGATCTGAGCCACATCTGCTGGACTCCAGGGCCTGGCTCCTCACTTCTGCCTCTTGGGCTTTCCTCGACGAAGCTAGGCTGGGGGGTGGGGGGCTGGGGGGCTGGAGGAAGGCCCTAGCCCCACACATCCCTGAGAAAAAATACTTTTTGTAACTGTTGGAAATGTGAAAAGAGCATGAGATCAGCTCAGTAAGTGGTGAAACGTACATCATCCTTCAATCTGTTCAGAGGTAGCAGAAAAGCAGAAATATAAGCTCACACGCCCATATTCTGGCTACAGTAGAAAATAAAAACAAGGAGTGAGTCTGTGTTCCACCTCCTGGAGGGGGCGCCCCTTGGAGGGCCAGGCCCGGGTCCTCTCCTGCTGTGTCCAGGCAGTGACCTCTCCCAGGCACTCACACCCCAGCCCAGGGCTGAGGCTGCTTGGCCAAGCCCTAGGCCTTTCTTCTTCCCACACAGAACACACCCAACTCCTTCAGCCCCAGGGCCTGTGCCCGCACTGCCTTCCTCTGCTGAGAAGCCTCCTCTCCCTGCCCCTCAATGGCGAGGCCCACCCTGACCCCACAGGAGGCCAGGAGGCCGGGCCAGTCCGCACTCTCGAACAGCCTGTATATCCCCGCTCCGCGGCAAGCTTAGTTCTTTCTTGATTTCTGCGCCTTGCTCTGGTCCCTTTGCCCCAGGAGGAACCGGCTGCATTCTTCTTGTTCACCTCTGTGTTCTCAGAGCAGAAGCTCTCCTAGCACACAGCAGGTGCTCAGTGGAGACCGCAGGGTGAATAAGGTATAGAGTTGGGCCCTTAGGAGGCTGAAAGCTGCTGGCCGGGTCATTGTTAGTGTGCTCGGTCAGGCCCCGGTCACACGAGTGCTGGCACAGAGCAGTGGATGGGGGTCCTCACCTCCTCCCAGATGGAGTAGTGGCTGAGGAAGCAGCCCACCTCGCCCTTGGTCAGTGTGCGGCCCGAGTAGGGGTCCTGGTAGCCGGGAAGCAGGTCCACGCCGAGGCTCCTCATGACACTGCTGTTGAGTGTCCTGAGGCAGATGGTATAAGGGGGTCAGGGGTGCCCGCCAGGGACCTGTCCAGGGGGAACTGGCCTGTGCAAGTTGGGGACAGTCACACTGGAGTCTGGTTGGAAGGAGGCTTCAGTCTTGTTACTGCTTCGTGTGGCCTGAAGCCATCAGTGACTGGACCTGGAAAGCCACTGCCACCTCGGGCGGGGGGGATCCTAAGGGGAGGGGGCAGCAGTCTGAGGGGGACACACCCCAGGATGAATGCGGGGAACGCGGCGGATACTTCTTAGGCAGCGGCCCAAGCAAAGGATGGACATCCTGCAGTCCACAGGGCCGGGGCGTATGCAGCAAACAGCAGTGGGCACGTGGGGCCGTGTGACCCCTGGTTGCCGGGGGAACACGACTGGCCTGCTCCCACCCTCGCCCCGCCCATCAGGGACCTAAGTTCAGGATGGAAAAGAGTAACCCTGATAATCGTAATGAAGACATTATTAACCTTTGGGATACTTACTACATTTCAGGCCCTGGCTAAACCTTCACTGAACCCTTACAAGCCCCTAAGAGGAAGGCAGTTACTCGCCGTTTACACAGTAGGGCTGAGAGATGGAGGTCACACAGCTGGTGACCACGCCCAGAAGCTCCAGACCCTGGGCCTTAACCACTGTACTCTCCTCCCTCAGGTGGGCTGAGGGAGGGCACCCTGTCCTGTTCTGTCTGCCCTGGGACTCCCCGAGACAGAATTACTCAGGCCCTGTTTGAATACCTCCTAGAACGGCAAACTCATTCAGCTCACTGTCTGCTTTTCCCACCCCCATGGAGCTGTGATGGACCACCCGGTCCCCACTGGCTGCCCAGGGTCCTGTCCCCACCCAGGAAGCCTCACCGGCCGTCCACGGCATCCACCAAACGCCCAGAGATCTCCATCTCCCAGAGCGAACTAAGCATGCGCTCTCGGCGGTTGGGCCGGTGGGCCAGGCTGATGACAAACACCTGGAAGAGGAGGGGAGGCAGGGGAGTGGGTGCAGGGGGAGGGGAGAGCCCACCCACCTCCTGGCCCCAATCCTGCAGGCCGGGAGGACTTACCTCATCAAACCCCATCTTGCTGGGCCTCTTTGGGGGCCGGGACACATGAGCTGAGGCCCACATGGGGGGCCCATGCACTGCAGAGGAAAGCACCCCCCCATCGTGAGTCCCTACTGGCTCTAGTCAGCGGCAGCCCTGGAGTCCTAGCCCCCCTCGTTCCTGCCCCCTGGCAGAATACCCAGCAGGAGATCACAGAATCCACCTGCCTCCATTGTACGGATGGGCAGACTGAGGCCCAGGGGGAAAAGGGACTTGCCCAGAGTCAGGGAATGAGTTGGGGAGAGGCTTCAACCCCAGCGGTGGGGAGGGGGGACACACCGGCTCGCAGCCCTCACCCAGCGCTTCCAATATCAGGTGGATGAAGTTGACTCTCTCATCCTCCAGCCCCTGGTGGGATTTCACAGGCACGTTCATGTACCCATAACGGTGCTCGTTGCACACGTGGGCCGAGACCCCTGCGGAGAGAGGCCGAGTGAGCACTGGAGTGCAGGGTGGGGCTCTCAGAACCCAGATGGGAGGTCCTAGGCCCAGTCCTGCCAGTGACCCACAACGTGAGTCCTGTCTGGGACCCGGCATTCCCACCTGGGCTTGGAGGGAGAAACGGCTTGGCTCAAACAATATCTAAGGGATCTTCCTGCCGAAATGGTTTATTCACGCAACAGACGTGTCTAGAGCACCAGCTGGCTGCTGGTGGTGAGAAAGACAGACAGTCCCTGCCCTCAGGGGATCAAGGTGAGGAAGGAGCAGGCAAACTCACACCTGGCTACAGCCACCTGATGCCACCGGGCGTTGCTCCACCCCCTAAATCTTTCCCACCTCTGCCCAACCCCCCTCGCCAATCCAGCACCATCACCTCTTGCCTGGATCCCTACACTTAACCCTACCCCCTCGCCTGCCCCCACCATGCTGTCCTCCACCTGGCAACCAGAGTGGCCTTTTTTATTCCTTCAATGTTTATCATCTTTATTATAATTATTTATTTAGCCTTTGTCTTCTATAGACTGTGAGTCCTCCAGGGCAGGCACATGGTATCTATTAAAAAGTTAACTCCAAGGCTTCCCTGGTGGCGCAGTGGTTGAGAGTCTGCCTGCCGATGCAGGGGACACGGGTTCGTGCCCCGGTCCGGGAAGATCCCACATGCTGCGAGCAGCTGTGCCCGTGAGCCATGGCCGCTGAGCCTGCACCTACGGAGACTGTGCTCCGCAACGGGAGAGGCCACAACAGTGAGAGGCCCGCGTACCACAAAACAACAACAACAACAACAACAGAAGAAAAAAAAAAAGTTAACTCCAGGCCCAGCATTGAGCACAGAGCCTGGCCCAGTGCAGGTGGTGGAAGCATGAATGATGGAGACAAAACCCCTGTTCACGAAATTCCTACAAACCGCTGACCAATAAAGAGCAGCTGATACTCAAAGTAGAGGTAGGAATGAAAAAAATAAGGAAATAGGGAATTCCCTGGTGGCCTAGTGGTTAGGATTCTGAGCCTGGGTTCAATCCCTGATTGAGGAACTGAGATCCCACAAGCCGCCCGGTGTAGCCAAAAAAAAAAAAAAGAAATACTTCTGCTTCTTCTCATTTTTTTCTCCATGTATTTGTTTCACCTTCACTCTCTTTCTGCACTTGATTTTGTTTTCTTCCTGCATCTCTGCACTGCAGATGTTGCTAGTGCCTCACGCACACACACAAAAAAGATGACACTCAAAAAAAAAAAAAAATGACACTCTTCTCCCTGGACACTTCTCACACACTGCTTGCCCAAGTGCAACACTTCTTGATTAAATCATCACTTCTAATTCACCTTGACCATGAGCAGAGTTCTCCACCCACCAGACAGCCTTCACGTCCTTGCCACCCATGAGTGCACACCATGAAATACATTCTCTGTAGCCTTCTCAAGATCTTTATTCCAACAGCGGTATCTCTGTCTCACTCTCAACTTCGACTCTTCCTCAGAACTGGGTTTATCCCATCCAAACCCAAACACTTTTTTTTCTTTTTGTTTTTTTTTTTTTGGCTGCGCTACACAGCTTGCGGGATCTTCGTTCCCTGACCAGGGATCAAACCTGAGTCCTCAGCAGAGAAAGCACAGAGTCCTAAGCACTGGACCGCCAGGGAATTCCCCAAACCCAAACACTTTCTAGTAACCTTCATCTTAAAAATAACCACTGACAACAGAATGATATTTTCTAGTGTTCAGATCCAATCACGTGATCCTCTGATGGCTGCCCGACACCCACAGGCTAAAGACCAGATGCTTGCCCATCAAGTCCACACAAGCTGGCCCCTGCCTACCTTTCCTGCCTCAGCCTGCACCATGCCCCTTTTGCTTACTGTGCTCCAGCTGCCTGCCTTCTTGCATCCCCTGCCACCACAGGGCCTTTGCACCTGCTGGTCCCATTGCTTAAAATGCTCTGTCCTGCTCTGTCTACCTTGTTAATGTCTGCCCATACTTCAGATCTCAGCCCCAAAGTTTACATCCTCCAGGAAGCCTTCCCTGACAGGTTAACTCCAGTCTAAGCTCCCAAAACACCTATAATCAAAAAGCTCTTCTTCCGGTCATTGTGACTGGACATTGATTTGTGTGATCCTTTGACTGACTGGACTGGAGGATCCAGGAGGTCAGAGACTGCCTGATTTTACTCACCACTGTCTCCCCAGTGCCTGGCACCTGGTAGGTGTCCCATAAATATTTGCCTAATGAAGGAATACGTGAAAGTGCCATGGTGGGGACGGCCAGAAGGACATCTAACCTACTGGGGCGGTGGGCCCAAGAAAGTCTATGACCTGGAGGACACACAGGAATTAAAAAGATTAATTGCAGAGTGGGGAAGAGCACACCAAGCAGAGGGAATAGCATGTGCAAAGGCCTAGAGGCCTGGGAGAAAGGCTCAAGGAGAGCTGTCCTCACCAGCAGCCTGACAGGCGTAGGCGAAGACGATGATGTCGTCGAAGGGCCAGGTATAGTTGGGGTGAGGGGGGTAGAAGCACAGCTGTTCTGTCCCCTCCGCCCGCAGGGATACCAGGAAGGTGGAGTGGACCATGGGGACACGGAAGCAGCCCCGGCGCTGGCGGTTCTTGGTAGGGAAGTAGTCGGCTGTGCGGCGGTAGTAGCCCTGGGGAAGGGGTGGCTCCGGGCTGTGAGAGGGCGCCCCTCCATCCCCAGCACACTGCTCCCCTGCCAGGGCCCACAGACCCTAAGGCCTTCAGTCTCTCCACGTCCCTCCTCTCAGACCTCAAGCCTCCTGAGGCCCCCGAACCCGGCCTTACCTGAGGGGTGATCCCACACCAGAAATTGGAGTAGTAGGTCTGAGAGTCCAGCATCGGGGCCACCACGGGCAGCCCCTGCTCGATCAGAAGCCGCAGTGTCTGGTTGTTGGTCAGAATGTTGTCCGTATCTGCAAACTGTGGGGAGGGGGATGTCACAGGCCCCAGCCTTGTCTGGGCTGCAGTCCCCCAAGGATTCACTGAGTGGGATCCCTCCAGATCTCCAGAAACCCAGAAAGTCTCCCAGGATCCAATGGGGTTCCCTCAGAGAGGTCTAACCTATAAACCAGTAGATCCGTTTCTGGACCAAGAATCTAGTCTGGGGCACTGGCTTGGGGATTGGGTCCAGAGATTATACCCGAATTGCTGATCTAAGAACTTTATCTGAAGTTTTAGGAAGTAAATCCAAAGACCTACTCTGAGCTCTAGTCCAGGGAACTAGGCTCAGTTTATACTCTGGGCTCTAGCCCAGGGATCGAGTCTCAGTATATACCCTGCACTCTGACTCAGGGATCCAGGTTTAGTACCAAGTCTGAGCTCAAGCATAGGGATCCAAGCTCAATATCTGATCTGGGTTCTGACCCAGGTTGCTAGCTGAAGGAGCCAGCCTACAGGCGGTTAAGTCACGCCAAGATTTTTGTCAAGGACAGGTGCCACCACCTGTGGGAAGCCCAATTGTAGGCCAGGCTTTCTTACCAGGATATAGTCAGCCCCCCAGTCCCTGGCAAAGGTCAGGGCTTCCTGTTTCAGCTCCATCAGAAACTGGTGCCTTTCTTTGGTCCAGTGCTTAGGGCCCTCTTCGTCTGGGTAGGACCTGAGGGAGTAAAACGATGAGATGTTCCCATGCGGTAGGTGCATGTGGTGTTCCTCTCTGCAGGGCAGTGGACAGAGCCCTGGTCTGGAGGCTGTGGCTCGGGGCTGTCCCTTTCCTTCCCTGGGCTGCAGCTGTTATCCATCTTCCCCAGAAAACATTCCCCTCAGGTCACCACCTGGGCTCCCCCTCAGGCCTCCAGACCACAGCAGCATAGTCATCGCCCACAGCAGCCAGCCACTCCTGCAGCATCTCTGTGGTGTTGTCCACGTTGTGGTCTGTGGCACACCTGAGGACACAGGAGGAAGAAGGGTGAGGGGGCACAGCCACCGAAGGACCAAACCCTGAGGCAGCCTTGACCCCCGGAGCACCAACACTTCAGGGCTGGCCTCTCCTGGGAGCAGAGGAAGTAGGTGTGCTCCAGAGGAAGGCAGGAAGCCAGGTCCCAATCATAGGTCTGTGATCCACTGTGTGACCTCAGGCAGGTTCTGACCCTCTCTGGGCTTCACTTTCTCCCTGTAACTTTAAGCTGTCCTGGCATGCTCAGGGGCTGAGATGACAGAACTCAAATGCATTTTGAAGGATGAAAAGTACCTCAACTTTGAGGAACATGCCTGCCACATTCTCTGGTTACCTTCCTTCCCTGCTGTGTGACCACAGGTCAGCCCCCTCCCCTCTCTGAGTCAGGACTGGACAGAGGAGCTGCTGCTTCCCTCCACCAGATAGTTGTAATAACGACCAAACCACACTCTGAGCGTCCCTGAGAAATGCTGATGGGCCCGAGCTCCGTTGCCACCACGAGTAGCCTCTCTGAAGGGGCTCTCATGACAGAGCGGGGTGCAGGGGGCTTAGCCAAGAGCCCAGGTTTTAGGTGATACTGCCCCTTTAAGTCAATTCCCCAGAAGTGAAGATTAACTACGTGTCAAGTCTTCTATGGGTGGGAACTAACTAACTCCCAAACTGGTAATTGTGGGCAGCCTCCCCAGGCCACTGGCTCCAAACCCAGCCCAACTTCGGTGTGTTGGGGAGGGAGGGTAGTTTGGTCATTTCTCTCAGTTTATCCCCAACCTCAGCTTGGGACTCCTCCCTGCTCTGGCTTCCACAGACTGTGGCCTCTGATTCCAGTGCCCTGCAGAGACGCCTAGGGGGAGAGACTGCAGGAAGGGGGCTTTGCCCTTGGCCGCAGGACCCAGCCCCTCTCCTGAGAGAGGCTGGAACCAGCCCAGGGGAAGGGGGAACGGGTGTGACTCCCCCATAGGGCAGCATGGAGCCCAGGGCTGAGAGCACCCTCACGGGCTCCCCAGGAACCCGGAGGCCTGCTGGTCTGTGCCACATCGGGCCCCAGGGGACGCCAGCTGCTCCTGTCTGCTCCGCTCCAAATCAGGCCAACCACAGGTCCCACGGGTTCAGTTTCAGCTCTGAGGGCTAGGGCAAGAGGGACTGGGCCCAACTTACACCCAGAGGAGGTCCCAAGAGGTGGAATAGGGGCCAGAATTAGGGAATGGTGTCCCTCTGTCAACCTAAGGCCTCAGAGGTCAGTCTGCAGGGCCAGGGGGATAAGGGGTCCTGTCCGGAGACACGGGTTGCGGAGGGCCTATCTGCGAGGGAGGGGCCTGTCTGGGTGGTGTCTGGGCAGCGAGCAGATGGGGCCATCTGGAGCCCGGACTGTCGGTGGGGTTGGGGGATAGATGCCCGGTGGATGCCGATGCCCGGGTCTCTCTCACCAGAGGGCCATCCTGGCCCGGGGGTAGTCCAGCCGCTCCAGCGCGCCCAGGTAGTGGGGCAGAGAGTGCTCGGCATTGCGGGCCAGGATGGCAAGGACCACGGCGGGCAGCGGCGGCTCTGCGACGCCCGCAGCCTCGAGCCGCGGCCCCAGCAGGAGCAGCAGCTGGAGCAGCGGGGCAGCGGGGGCAGCGCGCATGGCGGGCGCTCTGGCGGCTGCGGCGGCCCCCGGGGCTCCCAGCCCAGCCGAGGGTAGTGGGCGGTGCGGTGCGGCCCAGCCGGGGCGGGGCCTGGGGCCGGGGCGGGGCCGAGGCGGGCCCGGAAGGGGTTGTGGGGGGCGCACCCCCCAAAGAGTGGACTCCCACTCCTAACCCCTATTCGTGGATTCTCAAGTGTCCTCTCCTCGACCAGGGGCATCGCAGGGCCAGGGACCGGACACCCGCCCCGGACGCGATCCAGGAGCAGCTCCCTCCCGGCTGGAGGGTCGTGGGGGACGGCATCCGAGCCGCCCGGGCATCTCAGAATGCTCGACTACGAATCCCTGGGCGTGCAATCGCCAGAATCCGGCTCCACTGAGCGCCCCTGAATCCGGATTCCCTGGCCATCCATCTGACCCTCTGACCTGAGCCGCAGACGGGACCCACTGGGCCGCGGCCTTTCCGGGTTCCCCAGCTCCAGCCCCCTCCACCGCCCCCGGGCGCCCTCTGGCGGGCCCAGACGGAACTTCTCAGACCAGCCAGCCGACGCGTGGGCGGACAGAAAGACCGGCTTGGGGGGCGGGGAGGGGGTCCCCCTGACCTGCAGACGTCATCCCGCCGCGGTCCGAGCCTGACGTCCCCCGCGCGTCATCGTCCTCGCCTCCGTCGCCAGCACTGGCACTGCTCCGGCCCTTTAGGAGAGCAAGGCCTACTCTTAGATTGAGTGTAGAACATGGGGCACCACTCAGCCCCTCACGGTGACCCAGCCCCCTCCAAAGCAGTGTGACTCCTGTGTCTGGTCAGAGTCGGGGTCCTAAGGCCCCTGCTGAGATGGAAGAGGGTCCCCAGACTCTCTTAGGGCAGGGGAGGGGAGGGGTCTGGAGGCACCAGCGGTGGGTTCTAGCTCCTCTCTACCACCAACCTCAGGCAGGTCGCTTTCCCGGAGCCTCAGGGCCTCCTGGGTAGAAGGGCTGCTAACAGCACCCACCTCGGAGGGTTTGCAAGGATTCCTTGAGAGCGTGAATGCACTTCATTCTATGCATGGGGCCTGGCAGGCAGGAAGAGTTCCTGGGGCTGGAAGACAGAACTGGAGAAGCCAGCCTCTCCTTCCATTCAGCCCCTCACCCATGGGAACCTACTCTCCTATGGCACCTTTGGGTCCCCCTTCAGGTTCTTCCCAGGGTCAGGGAGGGGGGCTAAGCCACTGCAAGAAAAGGGGTGGGGGCCCAGCAAGGAACAGCCTGGTGATGGGGCAGCATGTGGAGGCATCAGACCCCAGAGTCCTGGTCTCCAGCCCAGCTCCAATGCCTCCAACAGCTTCCAG
The DNA here is from genome assembly GCF_011762595.2 of Tursiops truncatus. Lineage (NCBI taxonomy): Eukaryota > Metazoa > Chordata > Mammalia > Artiodactyla > Delphinidae > Tursiops > Tursiops truncatus. The sequence goes on along the minus strand of NC_047039.1, from coordinate 108,150,863 downwards.
GTGGGGCTGCTTCACAGCCAGTGCCCTGCAATGGAAGGCCTGAGGCCCCCTGAAGCATCCTGGGGAAATAATGAGTCCCTTCCCTTGCATGGCTGCCTCTGCTGGAAGGCACTCCCAGCCCCAGAAAGGGGATACCCTTTTTTTTTTTTTTTTTGTCATGCTGAGCAACATGCAAGATCTTAGTTCCCTGACCAGGGATTGAACCCGTGCCCCCTGAAGTGGAAGCGTGGAGGCTCAACCACTGGACCGCCAGGGAAGTCCTGGGGATACCAAAGCAATATCCCCCACCTCACCCATCCCAGGATCATCCCAGAGCCTCTGCCCATGCTATTAGTCATGGGGCTTCCAGATTCTTCTCTCACCTCAGTCGTCGTCCTCCTCCCAATGCACTGACCCCTCCCATCTTCACCTCTCTCCCTCCCCAGTTCACCCAGTGGTCTAGCCTGTCACTGACTCCCTTGCCCCAGGGTTCTCCCATCATTCCTGCCTGAAAAAACCCTACAGCCATCTTGCTTTGGGGCACGTTAAGACTGCTGCACACTCCTGATCTCCACTCTCCACTGGACTTTCACTGAGCCCAACAATCCAGTTTCCCTGTGCTGCTGCCCCTGCTCCTCTGTGGCATTTCACACGCCCGGGTCTTCTGAAGCCCTCACTCCACTCCTTCTCCCCCAGTGAAAATCTTCCTGCCTTCTTTGGAAAAAGAGAAGCCATCACCTGAGAACTCTTATTTCCAGCCTCCAAACCTTCCACGCCCTGCGACCAAGCTGGCCTGTGCTCTCACGGCCTATTACCATGGAAGAGGCACCTCTTCCTCATAACAGAACCATCCTTGGACTCCAAAAGCCATTCTCTTGCCCTTCCTGGATCACCAACATCCGTCTCTTCTGGATCCTTCCTTCAACATTCCAAAGGACTTAAACCTCCCCCAACTTAAAATGTGAATACAGGGACTTCCCTGGTGGTCCAGTGGTTAAGACTCCATGCTCCTAATGCAGGGGGCCCTGGTTCGATCCCTGGTCAGGGAACTAAATCCCACATGCCGCAACTAAAATCCCTCATGCCGCAACAAAAGATCCTGCATGCTGCAACGAAGATCCCACATGCCGCAGCTAAGACCTGGTGCAGCCAAATAAATAAATAAATATTTTTAAAAAATATATGAATACAGTCAGCTGCCTGCCTGTGCTTTGCTCCCGGTCTCACTTCCTCACCTTCATTCGCTGATTGACACACACCAAGGCTGCTCCAGCCAAACTGCTCCCGTCAAGACCGGCATCCTCCTGGCCCCTCATCCAAGAGGGCTCCCTCCAGCAGCTGACCTCATGGACCACTCCCTCTTTCTGCAAAACTGACATGTGTCTCTGCTTCTCACCTGGACCACATTTCATCTGTCTAAAACAGAACCCCAGTCTTTCCCCCAAACCTGCTCCCACTCCGGTGGCCTCCCTCAAGCTGATTACAAGTGCCTCTCTCTCAGCCCACTCCTCATCCTGGCTAGACCACCTCAATGTCTCCTGCACGTGGCCACTTGCGCGGCTCAGGGCATCAGCACCACTCATCTGGGCTACAGCACCTGCCAGTACTCACCCCCGCGCCCGAGGCTTTCTCCCTGGAAACTGTTCTTCACGCAGTGGTGCTTTCTCAACTGCATGGTGTTACACCCTTTGGGGGCTGCCATTGCCCTCAGCATAGAGCTCAAACCCCTCAAGGGACAAGGAGGCCCTTCGTGGCCTGCCTGCTGCTTCTCCAACTCCTCTGACCTCCCCTCCCCTATCTCCTGCTCCAGCCAAATTGGACTATGTACAGTTTCCAGAACACTTCATGCTTGAAGACCTTCCCACATCCTTTTTTTTTTAATTCCTCTGCTTGAACTGGGCCAACTTCTACAGGCCCTCTGGAAAGCCTTCCCTGATGTCATGTCAGGGGGACCTACTCCTACAGGGAATCCTATATAATCCCATTCATTCAGCAAATATTTATTGAGCACACGCTATGTGCAGGAAGAATTCTAGGTACTGGGGATACAGAGGTACAGACAGTCTCTGTTCCTAAGGTGCTCACATTCTGATGAGGGAAGACAGACAGGAAACAAGCAAACTGATAGATTAATAGATAACTTCGAAGAACAGTAAATGCTATGAACAAAATAAAACAAGGTAATGAGAACAGAGAGTAGCTGAGGGTGGGAGGCAACATTGAATAGAGGGGTCAGTGAAGACATTTCAGAGCAAAGGGGAGCCAGCCAAGAGCAGATCTGGGGAAGAGTGTTCCAGATGGAGGGAACAGGTGGGAACAAGCAAGGAGGCCAGGGTAGCTGGAGCAAAGTGAGCAAGGGGAGTGTGGTAAGAGGTGAGGACCACTTAGGGCCTTAAAACTATGGCAGGATTTTGGATTCTTTTGAAAAGTGCAACACGAAGACACTGGAGGGGGTAAGCAGAGGAGTGACAGGATTCCTCTTAAAAAGATCGCTCTGGCTGCAGCTCAGAGGGTGGACCACGGGGGCAAGGACGAAAGCCCAGGAGAGCCTGGTACTGGGAGAGATGACGGTGGGCAGGGCTGAGATGTAATGGAGGCAGAGTCCACAGCCTTATGGGATTAGATGTGAGAGATGGAGCGAGGAGTCAGGATGACTCACAGGGTTTGAAGTGGGCTGGGTGGTGGGATAGGTTCTGAATGGGGAAGACCTGAGAAGCAGCAGGTAGAATGTGAAATCAGGTTCTGCGTTGGACCTTATTTTGAGCTGCCTTTTAGACTCGCAAGTGGAAAGGTCACATGCCACGCCTGCCCAGCTGTGAGTTCTGAGGCAGGGACCCGTCTGCCACTTTCACCATTTTATACCAGCCCTAGAGCAGGGCCAGCCGGGCACTGGGTGGGCTCTCAATAGAAACATGATGAGGTCATAAGAACCTACTGTATGGCACAGGGAACTCCACTCAATGCTCTGTAATGACCTATATGGGAACAGAATCTAAAAAGGAGTGGATATATATATATGTATAGCTGAATCACTTTGCTGCACAGCAGAAACTAACAACATTGTAAATCAACAATACTCCAATAAAAATTAATTTAAAAAAAGAAATATTATGGGGTTACTGACTAGGGTGGGCCGACCAAGCACCTGTGCTCCTACTTACACTCATTTTTTTGCCTTCACATATAATAATATGGCGTACTCTGCAAAGGTAATATTGCGCCAAACCCGCCGAAATTCTAAAGCAGTGGTTCTCAAAACATGGTCCCTGGACCAGAGCCAGCAGCAGCGTCACCTGGAAATTGTTAGAAATGCAGATTCCTAAGCCCCTCCCCATATCTACTGAATCATAAACTCTGGGAGTGGAGGTTAAACCAACAAGCCTTTCAGGTGATTTTGATGCCAGCTCAAGTTTGAGGCTGCTATTCTATGGGCCTAAGGCCTCATTCTAGGGGTCACGTAGGACCCCGAAAATGATTGTTTTGGGTCCATCTGGCTGAATAGGACCCAGACCACCCTGGACCAACACATAGTTGGGCTCTGGATTCCCCTCCCCACAGCATCTTCACTCCCGTCCCTCAGCCATTGTAGTTCTGGCCAAAGCCAGGTGGTGGCGCCAGTGCCTCAGGCTCCACCCTGGCTTCCGGAAACAGAGACCCTGGAAGAATTATCCCCCTCCCCGGCACCCTTCTTCTCCCCTCTGGGAGCCTCAGCTCCAAGGTCTGCCTACAGGCAGGGACCCTGAAGAGTGACCTTCATCAGGGAGAGGGGCGCTGAGGTTGGCACACCCAAGGTGAAGGCCAACCCCCTCTTCCTGGAGGTTAGGAAGGTGGGCTAGAGGAGCCCCCTAGGTCAGAGAGAAATTAGGGGTGTCTGGCCTGTGGGGCTTGGGGGTCAGGAGCCCTGGCAGGTGGCTGTGGTCCAGTGGACCCTGGTCACACCCCCATTAACCCTCCACCTTCCCTGCCCAACCTAACGCGAGGTCTCAGGTGCTGTTTCCCTGCCAATGGGTGGGGGCAGCCTAAAAGTACCCCAGGGCCCACACAGAGCCCCAGGGTTGCGGGTCCTCACAGCCTGGCAGCCAAGCAGGATGGGAACGGGGAGCCTACGGCAGAGGGGATGCACGGATGGAGCTCTTACCAGCTGCGAGCTTCACGTCTCCTGGGTTGGGGGCTCTCTGGGCCCCTGTCCTGCTTTGTGGCCAAGGGAGCCCAGGATCCTGGCCAGAGCAGGAGCTCACACCCTGCTCCTGGTCCTGGTGCAGCTCGGCAGATGGGGGTCCAGGAGCCCCAGTAGGCTCCCTCCTACATGAAGTTCCAAGCCCGGTTCCAAGCGGACCCAGGGCTGAACGCCAAAGTCTTGCCCCCCATCTGCTCCCCTGCCCCTCATCTTTCCTATTTGAGGGGAGACTGAGACCCCCAAATTCCAGATGGAGCCACCACTCCGCTTAGACATAGCATATCTTGGTCTCTGGTCGAGGAATCTGCCCATGCCCCCTCATCTTCCAGGGTCCCACCCAATGCCCACCCCACCCCCAAAGGACCACCCTCTCGCTCTTGGCCATGCCCTCCTCTCCCAGGAGCCCAGATGTGGAGCTGTCCTCCTCTGAGAATCTGCCTCTGTCCTCAGGAGGCTGGGTCCAGGCCAGCTGTTTTCCTCGTGTAGCCAGCTGTTTTGCCCATCAGGAAGCAGCCCTGGCTCCTCTGCTAAAATCGTGGCAGTCCCGCTGGGCCAGGGCCCGGGAGCTGTTAACTCCTCTGGGGCCAGGCAGCCCCTTCCCCTCCCAGCCTGACCCCTTCTGCCTTCCTCTGACCTGCAGGAGTATCGTGTCGCAACACTTCTAGAAACCCCCAAGCAGACCAAGCATTGCTATCCCCACCCCCACTCAGCAACTGCTAACCCGCAGCCCCTCCCTCCTCTCAACAGAGCCTTGTCCTCAGGTGACCCCAGGTGAGAGGAAGGTTCAAAAGGATAGATGTTACCCCATTCAGAATAATAACAGTAATAGCTATCATTAACTGTCTGCTGTGTGCCAGGCATTGTGCTAAGTGCTTGAAATGTATTACCTAACTTAGTTTTCACAACAACCCTGTGAAGTAGGGAATATCTTCATCTTATAGATGAGAAAATGGAGGCATGGTGAAGCTAAATCACTTGCCCAAGCCCACACGGAACTGGGGTTTGAAACCAAAATCGGGCTGCCTGCCTCTCTCTGGCCGACCCTGGTGGTCCTGGAATCCCGGTTGGTGTTGCTATTTAAGTTTCCCCGAGCTTCTCTCTCTCTGATCTGGGCCTCAGTAGCACCATCTGTGAAATGGGAAGCTCACGGGTGGAATTACCACCACCACCCACTCCGTGGGCTGAGTCTGGAGCAGTGCCAGGCTCTGCGCTCAGCACCTTCCAAGTGTTTATTAGTGGATCATTCCTCTCGGTGGCTGCGGTCAGCCTGGGCTAAGATCCCAGCTCTGCTGCTTCCTGGCCGCCTAGTTTTGGGCAAGGGACTTTACCTCTCGGAATCTCAGTATCCAAAGTTAGAAAATGGATAGAAGAACAATATCTACTGCGTCCTTGATTTTGTTGTGAAAAGGATGAGATAATGCAGGTAAAGCGGTTAGCAGGTACCTGACACAGAGAGAGTCGGTGGGAAATGTTGCCCCTTTACTATCACGACTATAAACGACAATCCGGAAGGATCTGAGTGGCCCACCCACCATTGTGCGCCCCCATGCCCAGCACGGAGCGGGCACATAGGAGGGCTCTGTCATTTCTTGTGAATGAATGCACCCTGGTCCAGTGATACCCACGCGAGAGCAAAGGCTGCGAGAAGGGGCACAGCTTATCCAGATCACAGTTAGCGGGGTAGAGCAGTGGGAATCCCAAAGCGCCCTTAACTCTTCCTGAGCCCGGAACCTGGTCTGCCGGGAAGGGGAGGAGAGACAAGGGAACAGGGACAATCCCAGGGCTGAGACAGCCCAGAAGGTGACTGGGCTGTGGCTGGGTGGGATCTCAGGGTCTGGGAATGACCCCTCAGGATGCAGTGACCCGTGCTCTCCCCCTTTGTCCCCTCCCCCCTGCCCACCATGGGTCAGCTCCCTGGTCCCAGCCTAGACATCTGGAACTGGGGCAGACAAAGGGCTGCGAGGAGGGACAATAACCTTCTGTCCATTTTCAGATGCCGGGCCGGGCCTGGCCAGGGCTGGGGGCCGGAGCCCCGGCAAGGCGGTGCCAGGCCCCCCGTGGGCAGCGGACAATGTTGGCAGTGATGGAGAGGAGGCATTTCAAAGCGTTTTGTTCCCGCTGACCCCCTCCCCCCAACATCTCGCCCCAGCTCGGGGTGAGGCCCCAGCCCCACCCCCAGCCACCCAGGCCCCTGCTCCGGGCGGCTTGGGGACCGGCCACATTCTTGACCTCAGGGGAAAAGTTTAGACTCTTTGCGCCCTGGGCAACAATAACAGTGTCACAGAACTGATTTAGGAGCAGCACTTACCATCACAAAGCGACAGACAAAGAGCCAGGGCTGAGAACGCGCCGGGCCTCTGCGTCTACTCTTCCAACCGCTGCTCGCTTCTCTCCTGGGCACTGCCTGGGCAGGACTGGGAGCCAGGGCCCGACCCTGGGCACGGAAAGCCAGGGCAGGACTCGAGGTGGGAAGGAGTGAAGGAGAAGAGACAGGGGATCCAACAGGGAATGAGGGGACCTGAGAGCTTTCCTGCTGAGAAAGCCCTTCCCCACTCTGGGCCTCAGTTTCTCTCTCTGTAACGAGGAGGCTAAACGATAAGGCTGAAAGCAAAGAGGCTCCGATCCTGCGGGCAAAAGGGTCTTAGTGACGATGATGATGATGATGATGAGAGGATTTACCACTTCATTCTGGGCACTTCACAGGTGCCAGGCACTGTGATCACTGACCCCTTTCTGCCTTAAGCCACCTCCCCCCCCCCACTTTTTCTTTTTCTCTTTTTCTTTTTTTTAATGATGGCGAACACTCAGGCAGCATCCTCTGCCTCTTACTCTCCCAAGAGAAGAGCGATTATCAATGGCAAATGGCAGCTGCAGAAGCAACACCAAGAGCAGGTTTCACACTCAGGAGAGAATGCTGTGCCTCCTCCTCGCGGTTTCCGGTGCTCTACACGTTCAGAGAAACTTTTCTAGTAACAAACTACAGACATGATTCCTGAAAGTAGAGTTTTTCATCCGCTTTTATCATTTAATCCTCACCAACCGCACAAAGCGGGTGTACCATTAACCCTAGTTTACAGTTGATAACTGAGGCTCAGAGAAGTTGAGTCACTTGTCCAGGGACACACAGCTTGGAGGTTATGGAGCCGAGACATGAGGCAAGGCTGGTTCTCTTCTGATTATAGATTATACTGCAGTGGGAAGGAGAGAGGGACAACGAGGCAGCTGGACCCTGCTGAGTCCTGGGTGGGAAAGCCTGTCCTCCCAGCCAGAAGGCTATGAATAAATAAATGTCTGATTACCCCCAGGGGGAACTCCACCCTTGGAGCAGGTGCCTTTAAAAACTAGAATGATTCTTGTCTGTGAGCAGAGGTTGGCCTGGGCAGACACCCAGATGCGGGGACTGGACACAATGACCTCTAGTGGAGACCTCCTAGGAATTAGAGGCAGGATAGGAGAACATTTAAGGGCTCAGGGCACTGGAGCCAGGCTGTGAGTTCGAATCCCAGCTCTGACTTTTCCTGGCAGTGGGTCCACGGACAGTTACTTCTACTTTCTGTGCCTCAGTTTTCCAATCTGTAAAACTGAACCCACCTTTTAGGAGTGTGGAGACCATTCAGCGAAGTATATGCAAGGCCTTAGAACAGCATCTGACTCAGTGAGGGCTGCCTGTTTCTATTCAGGAAGGTGCCATGGCCAGGGCACCTCAAGGTGGGCACTTTGGGGACCCTGTAGCAGGCAGTCAGCTGTTGGCCTTGCTTTCCAAGGAGTGGTTGGGCTTTGATTACAGCATAAGGGACTACAGTTAGACCCTGAGACCTAAGGGGGCCACATTCTCTGGGATCTGTAAGGTCAAGGCCAAATCATGCCTTCTCATCAGAAGAGATTGTGGCTTCTCTGATGCCTGGGCAGGGGTTGCTTGGCCCTGGGCATGATGCCTGGAGAGAGGATAGAAAGGGAAGGATGCCCTGGGAGGTGCTATCCAGAGTCTGCCCTCCCCCAACTGCCCCTGAAAGTCAGAGGGACCAAACTGTACGTGGAGGGCGAAGGCAAGGTGGCCGAGCACAGCGCCCAGAGCACAAACAGTACTGCCCTTGGCATCATAAGGGGGCCTGGTGGGTTTGAGTTCCAGTTCCACCAACTCGCTGTGTCACCCAGGATGAGTTGCTACCCCTCTCTGAGCTCATTCCAAAAGTCTTTTAGGATCCAAAGTGTTCAAAGGAGACCATCACAGGAGCCTCTGTGATTCCATAGGTCTTAAGCAAAAGGTTGGCTTGGAATCTAGAAGTCCCGCTCCCAGACTCCAGCCCCTTCTGTCTCCCTTCATCTCCATATCACCTCCAGCTCTTCTAATCATCCTTTTGGTTCCTCTCACCAAACTACAAGTGCCACACGCACCGCAGACAGAGGGTGAGACAGTCCGACAGAAAATGTCACAGATTTCTGGGGACGCATAGGGAGCCCCGACAAAGCCTCCCGCTCCCTCACTGCCCGGCTGTGGTTCCAGAGGAGCACTCACCTGGGCAGAGCATCTTGGGGTCCCCTCGGCCCGGGAGGTGGATGGCACTGCTGGGGCCATCTCTGGCACAAGGTGACTTGCCTACCCAGTTCCCGCTGCTGAGAAGGGCTGGTCAGGCAGGCCCTCAGGTGCTAGCCCGCCCTTCCCGGGCACAGATTTTCCTGGCATCTGCTGGGCAGGAAGGGCACTGGCTGGGGGTTGGGCAGGGGGGCAGGGAAAGATTGGGGCAAAGGTGTCTCCTGGAGGGCTTGTCCCCAGTCGCTAAACCCACTCCTTTTCTGGACACTGTGGGCTGAGGGTCCAGGAAGCCATGGGCCCTCGGGAACCAAGGGAGGGTTGACGGGGCGAGGTTGAGACGAGCCCAGTCCCCTGCCCCATCCTGTCCCCCGCCCCAGCAGGCCAGTACAGCCCAGGCTGAGGTGTTTGCTTTTCCTGTCTCCACACTGACTCCATTCAGAGAGGCCTTTTTCCACCCCGGGCCAGTGGCCAGGGAGCCGGGGCACCAGGGAGAGAGATCACCACCCCACCCTCCCGCCTTTGCAACCCCTTCTGCCATCTTCCCTTCAGGAACCTCAGCCTCAAGAGCTTCCTGGTCTGGGGGGGACTACGGCAGGGGGGCCCACCCTGGAGAAGAGGAAAAGAGGGAAACCAAATGGAAACGAGGGTGGTGGGGGAAGAGGGGTGTGAAGTGAGGTCAGGAAAGACGAGGAAGAGGGACAGGACTGTAGGAGGGCCAGTGGGGAGAGCAGGGCTGCTAATGCAGGGAGCCCAGGCAGAGGTGGGTGGGACGGGGGGCACAGAGCCCGAGCCACGGGGCAGGGGGCTGGCACGGGAGGCAGGGAGCACCTTTACAGGCTGCCCCAGGGCCGCCCGCCTGGGCTCTGTGCCGTCGAGGCTGGGAGCTCCTGACTGGCCCCTGAAGAGCAGCCTCCTCCTGTCTCTGGGACCTGGGCCCAGGCGGGGCTGTGACCTGGTCTGGGGCCTGGGGAAGGAGGAGGGTGAAAAGTTTCCCCAAGTCAGAAGGCCACGGGGGAGGCATCTCAGGGGGTCCTGCTCTTTGCTCTCTCTGACTGTCATGTTGGTACATAAAGGGGGTAGAAAGGTCAGATGTGGTCTTTCAGGCCCGTGGGAAAAACTCTGCCCATTTCCCTAATCCATATTTATTGGTGTGAGACAGTGGGGTGAGAGGAAGCCCCCTGCCCCCACCCGTCGCCCCGGCCAGGCCAGGTTAGCACTAAGAACAGGCTCCATGTCACCCAAATCCTACTCTTTGTCTCCAGATTGGCTCCAGAGTTCTCCCCCTTTCCTCCTCCCCTTTGCTCCCCCCACCCCCCTTTGGGGTTGCCAAGCAACTGTGGAAGGGTAGCTGAGATATTTTCTTTATTACAAGCAAAGGCAAGACAGCATCATGGCTCCAGGAGGGGAGCAGGGTAGGGGCTGGGGGAGAGGGCGTCTTGTGCTCTGGGGGAATCTCGCTACCTCAGTCTGCTCATGGGCATGGGCAGTGGGGAGACAGGGCCTCAGTGCCCAAGAGAAGGGGGAAGATGGGGAAGATGGAAGGGAGTGGTGGTGGTGGGCTGGGTGGGTGCACAAATGTTGACCCAGTCTACATCATGCTAGAAGAAGCAGCAGTGCTCAGAGACCCAGGCCAGAGCCCCTCACCTGTCACCCACCAGCTGTGCATCCTAGGCCAAGTCACTTCCCTTTTCTGGGCCTAAGGCTCCCCTTCGATAAAATGAGGATAGTAACATGTATTATCTTAGTTAGTGCTTACATTAACCCCATGAGACGTTTATTTTCCCCATTTTACGGGTTTAGGAACCTAAGGCTCAGAGATGCGACGTGATGTGCCTCGCAGGTAAGCGGCAGAGGTGAGATTCTTGAGCCCCGACCATTTTCTTAATACCAGCTTTACTGAGATGTAATCCACATACCATACAATTCGCCCATTTAAAATGTACAATCTAATGGTTTTTAGTGTATCCAGAGTTGCACAACCATCGCCACAATCAACTTTCGAACCTTTACATCACCCCCAAAAGAAACCCCATACCCATTAGTTTTCACTCCCTGTTCCCCCCAAACGTCTCCTCCCTTCATCCCTAAGCTATGATTTTTTGCTTTCTGTTTCTATAGATTTACCTATTCTGAATATTTCCATAACTGGAATCAGACAATATGTCTGAGTCCCAGCTCTTAACTTCCAATGGCTCCAACATCATCGGGTGCTGGGAAAATAGACGTGTCAGATGGTGGCTTGGGTACGAACATGGCCTTTGCTGATAGACAGACTTGGGTGTAAAACCTGGGCTCTCCTGGAGCCCGCGCGTTGCAACTACTGAGCCCACGTGCTGCAACTACTGAAGCCCGCATGCCCAGAGCCCGTGCTCTGCAACAAGAGAAGCCACCGCAATGAGAAGCCCACACACTGCAACGAAGAGTAGCCCCCGCTCGCCACAACTAGAGAAAGCCCGCGTGCAGCAACAAAGACCCAACACAGCCAAATAATTTTAAAAAAATATAAATAACCTGGGCTCTGCACCTGGGGGCAGTCACTTCCTCTCTCTGGGCCTCGGGTTCTTGGTCTGTACAATGGGAACAGTAACAGCGTTCCTCACAAAACTGTCATAATCCATGAGAAGTGCTTAGCCCAGTGCCCAGGACTTAATATATGGTCGTTTTGAACTGGATTACAATGACCCATGCATCCGCCCATCTATCTATCCCTTTACCCAGGCATTTAATAAAAGTTAGCACCTTCTAAGGGTCTGGCATTCTTCTAGGTGCTGGGGATGTAGCAATGAATAGGACATGATCCCTGTCCACGGAGGGCTTACATTCTAGTGGAGAGACAAATTCGACAGTGGGTAAATATCAGGCTTTCAGAGAGGGATACGTGTAATAAAGACAATGGCACAGCATGATGGGATGAAGCATCCCAGGTTGGGGAGGAAGGCTTCCCTGCCCTTCCTTCACTCATCTCATGGAGAGGAACATCTTTTGTAAACGGAAATATACTATGCAGGGTGTAGGGGTTCTTAGGATTCCCTCTGAGTGGGGTCAGTGGCCTGGCTTTGTCATCTTCTGAGATTGGGGATGTATCAGGTTGTCAATTCATTTCCAAGGCAGGTTGCTCAGCTCGTCACCACGTAAGAGCACTGGCTGCTCTTACAGAACTCTGCACGGATGGGGCAGTGGGAGCCACGAGCAGGCAAGGGCCTGGCCTGGGGAGACACATTGAGTCAAAGCAGGGCTCTTTCCTCTCTCCCGGGCCACGGTGAAACCGGATGAAAGGGAGCGTTTGGGGACAGGACTCCAGGGTTGGATATATCTGGATCACAGATGCAGCCTGACCGACCTGTTGCCACAGCTGTTTCCTGTGCACCTGCCTGCCAAGCTTTGGTCATGAGCCTGCCTCTGAAGCACAGGATCGAGGCTGCAGCATGAAGGAAGCCCCCTTTAGTGAGCACCTCACAGCGATGCGTCCAGCTCCATACCTAGAACCTCATGTGAGTGGCTACATTAGGCACCCACAGTCAATTCTTTATTCATTTTCTCTTCTATTCAGCTGTCCCAATGTCTGCTTTTTCATCCATCTGTCTATCCATCCACCCATTCATTGAATTATGACTCCTATACAGCATTCATTCATTCATTCAACAGACAATTACTGAGCATATCCTTTGTGCCGGGCAGTGTTTGGACTAGTTCCTGGTTAGATGCCAGTCCTGGTAGGAACGGCATGCCTAACTGGCGGTGTGGGAGACTTTGCCACCTTCTTCCTGAGAGCTGGTCTTTCTTAACAAGGGAGAAGGGAGAGAGCAGAGGCTAGGAAGAGTTGAGTGCATGCCTGAGCCTGAACGTGTATATATGTGTCTGTATATGTTGGAAGATAATGATAAAACCTGACTGCAAGCAAATGCAAGGCATGTTTGGACCTTCCCAACACCATAAGCATCTAATAACCATCTCTAGGGACACAGGACCGGCATGATGGCCCCATTTCACAGAGGCAATAACTAAGGTTCAGTCTACTGGAATTCACATGCCTGGAAGCCCGAGGCAATGCTGCCTCTCCCAGCTGTTTTCCCACATCCTCCCCGTTGGAATGAATCACTCAGTCTTCTATAATCCCAGAGAATTTTGCTAATGCTTCAGTTAAAGGGTTTTCCCCTGGCTCCGCTCCTTTCACTGGGGCTGGATCCTTTTGTTGTGTGTCTGTCTGTCCACTGGTCCACTGGATGGATACTTCTGGACAGGCAGCATCAGTCTCTGTTCATCTTTCTTTCCCCCTCCCCCCAGGCTCCAGCGTACACACGGTACACCACAGGTGCTCACTAAATGTTACTCATTAGTAACAAGACTGTCAAAAACACAGCTGGGGACTCTGCTCTGCTATCACCTAAGTCCAGGTCCCCCCACCAGCTCTCACCTGCAAACCAGCAGTAGCCTAACTGGTCTCCGTCGCTGACCAGCTTGCCCCTATCCCGCCCCCCTGCCTCCCATTTGCTACACTCCAGGGCCAGCACACCTTTAAACATGTAAATCTGAACTTGTCAAACCTCTCAGGATCCCCACTGCGTTTAGGGTAAAATCACAAACCCTTCCAGTGTCCTACAGGGCCCGCTGGGGTCAACCCCAGCTCCAACTCCACTTCCCCTTCGTGCTCCAGCCACACCAAATCTCCTTCCTTCCCAAAACTCACCAAGTCGTTTTTTGCGTGTTAGCTTTGGAGGTGCCTTTCCCTCCTCCTGGAACAGTGCCCGCCTCGGCGCTCCGCCCGCCTTCACCTTGCTGGCAGCTCCTCGGGGCGGCTCTCCTTCCCTGGTGCTCTGTTGTGCATCTCCTTTGGGGACATCTGCCCATGCCGAGTCCCCGACTAGCACACAGTAGGCATGCTATAATATCTGTTCAGTGACTAGCAGGAGGACCCTTCTAGGCGCCTCAGTTTCCCTGAGGATGAGGGTGAGGGGAACTGACCCTTTTCTGCCGGGGGCTGATGGCTTTAAGTAGCTCTCACATACACGGAGAAGCCTTCCTCCCGACCCACTCGTGCAGAGACCACTCTCGTCCTCTCTGTCAAGGCTGTGTTTCTGCCAGGCTGGGGTGGGGCTGGAACTGGATTATAATTTATAAACAGACACGGGGTGCCTCCTGGGTTTCACCGTTTGGAGTGCGCATTTACGCCAGTCCCCCTCCATATCTGCCACGTAAAGGCTGGGAATCTGTAGTGTGCGGCGGGTTCCAACTCTGGCTCCATCACCTTCCAGCTGGGGACTAGGGACTTAACTGCCACCAATCTCGGTTTCTTCATCTGTAAAATGGGGCTGATAACAGTGCCTACTTCCCAGGGTTGTTGTGAGGAGTCAAAAGGCTCCTACCTTTAAGACGCTTAGTGCTTGGTACTTACAGTACTTGTCACAGTTATTGTTGTTATTATTTTTATCAGATGGAGCATTCACAGGAGTTAGGACCTGGTTAGCCGGGGTTCCCTCTCTATAAAACCTTGACTTCAAGTATTACTCCCCAGAAGCCTTATTTTTTCAACTTCCGTAAGAAACTCCAAGAAGTTCACGCGGCGGCTCGTTTTTAAGTCAGCAACGGCTTTTCAACGATGGGTTGGGGGGAGGGCACTGTACTAGGCTCTGGACGCACAAAGATCATCAGTAAGACCCACTTCCCGTCCCAGAGAGGAAAACAGATCAAGCAATAATCACAGTTCAGTGGGGCACGTGGCGGTGGCCCACAGACTGTGGGGAGAGGAGAGGATTTCAGGGCATGGGCAGGGAAGCTTGGGGTGCCTGGGGAACCCTGGGGTAAATGGAGAGCAGAATGCATGGGAAGAACGGCCACAAAGTCCCCTCCAGGGTGTGAGATTCATTGGGAAAGATAGGCTGAGTGAGCTCTGCAGGTGAGGAATTGGGTCTGTATCTCCCAGTAGACTGAGAACCTTCTTTGTGCCAGACCCGGCTGGGGTGGGCTGGGGTGGGGTGGGGGCATACCAGACCTAGACAGAGCCCCTGCCCTCCTGGACCAGTGTGGCTGTCCAGTGGAAGAGACAATGACAAGAATTAACAGATTCCATGCTCCTCTCACACCCTCCTGCTCCCCCACCCCCATCCCCACAACCCTGCTAGAGCTGAGGCATCCAGGAGCCTGCAGGAGGTATCCTGAGAATAAGCCCTTGTCCTTGGCCGCAGAGAGGGCAGTCTCCAGATCCCTAGTGGGAGTGCAGTCTCTCGAGATGGCATCTTCAGCCTGGGGGTTGGGACTGCATCCCCTCCTCCCTTACCCTGCAGCACAGCCTTTTAAGGGGGTGACCCTCTGACCTCTAGACCGGTCCCCCTCACCCTCCAGCTAGAAGCCCCTGGGGCAGGAGCTTAAGGCAGGAAGGCTCCAGAGGCCTCAGGTTTAGATGCAGATGGAAGGCCAGAGTTGAGCCTTAAAAGATTCTGGAGTCCCCTGGGCTCTCCTGGGGAGCTCAACCAAGGCCAGGGGCCTAAGTTGGGTCCATGGGAGTGCAGGGCCGAGATGCGGGTGCCTGGCCCAAGAGGAGGGAGGGGGCGATGTGCAAAGGGTTCAGGCGAAGGAGCTGGCGGGACACTGGGAGTCTAGGATGCTGGGTGGGGGTGGGAGGGCGAGGGGTCCGGCCGGTGCAGGGGGGGCGGCCCCCGGGGAGGGGCACGCTATGTCTTTAAGAGCTGCCTGAGCGCAGGTTGCAGCTGCCTGGCCAGCCCGAGAGACAGCGGAGATTCATTACCCGCCGACACAATGACCATTGATGGCCCCGTGGCGTTATTCAAATCCAGTACCAATTGCAGCCGAGCCCCTTTCTCCGCGCCAGGCCCGTATTGTTGGAGCGGCCCACTAAAAGCCCGCCCCGGCCCCGAGCCGCCAGAGGCGCCCGCTCGGGCTCAGCCCTGCGCCTCGCCAGCTCGCCGGCTCCCAGCCCGGCTCCCCGGGCGCTGCAGGTGACCCGGCGGCGCATTCCAGCGCTCCCCGCCGTCCCAGCCACTGCCGCCACTGCTACCGCCGGCGCCCCGGCCGCGACTCAGCCACAGGGAAGCGGAGAGCGCCCGAGCCGGTGCGTGCGCGGGGCTGGGCGGGGGCGGGAGACCCACGAGTCCAGCAGCCCGGACCCCGGGTTCGGAAACGCGACCCGGCCTCGGGTCCCTGTTTTCCGGATTCCCGGCGAACCCGGGGAGCCCAGGCTGGGGGCGGGGAGAGGGGAGTCGGGGGTTCCCCGGGACTGACAGAGAGTCCCCCGACCTGGGGCGGCGTAGAGACCCAACGCGGGCTACTCTAGGGACTCCGGGCCGCGATCGAAGGAGACACGCGCCAGGAGCGACCGGGATCCCCACGCAGGGTCGGGATCCGCGTGCTTGCTCGTCCGCCTTACCGCGGGATGGGCCGCGACTGCCGAGCATCTGCGAGGTCCGCGAATCTCCGGAGATCTGGTCCGGCGCTTTTAAGGAGCGAGGCGGAACCCCGCAGGAGACCGGGGCCCTGAACTCAGGGGCTTCGCCACTGATTGTCCAAACGCAATTCTTGTACGAGTCTGCGGCCAACCGAGAATTGTGGCTGGACATCTGTGGCTGAGCTCCGGTCACGACAGGGGCGGGAGCCGCAGGGACCGAGCTCAACGCGGGCGAGACTCCTCGGGGTGGCGGCTGGCTGGACCCAGCGCGAGGATCGCGGCCCTGGCCAGGCGCGCGAAGGAGGGACACCGGTCCCTGTCACCAGCGCCGCCATCCTCCTCCCCTCGTCGTCGTCCTCGTTCTCCTCCTCCTCTGCGGGTGACCAGTCCTGGCTGGCGGGGTCCTCCAAGCGATAGCGTCGTTTTTCCCTTTTTCAAATTTCGGCCGGGAACGAAGCTGGCACGCCGCGGCGCGGCCCAAATGTGGTCCGGGGAGCTCGCCCTCGGCCCGAGCCGCAGAAAGTCCGGGACGAAAGAAGATGCCGGCGGACTGCGCTTGCTAACTCGTTTTGAATTGATTCTAACCCATCCTCCCCCACCAGCATCCCCTAAGCAAGCCTAAACCGACCCCTAAATCCCAAATAAACCGACCCCTCCCGCCAGCCCCTCCAGACCGACCCATGGGCTGAGTCTCCTCCAGCCGCGGCTGGAGTGGGAGAAGCGTCGGGAATGATGCGCTCATTGCCCCAGCGGGGCAATCGCCTCGGCTTTGGAAATAGAACTTGGACAAACGAATTCTTTTCATTAAAGACAAATTTTTGGAGATAGTGGGGCTTATTTATTTATTTCCTCAAAAGTGGGTTCAGGAGTTGCGGGGTGGGGGGGCAGTTGGGTGTCACCGGGTCTGAGCCCAGGTCATCTATCCCTGACCCCTTTCACGCCCAAGCTGAAAATGACCCAAAATGCTTAGAGTGTGGCCCTGGCCAATTTCAGCCGTGATGCTGGCATCCCTCGTTTCGGTGGAGAACCTGGCTTCCCCAGCACGTCCTCCTGCCCTGCTCCTCAGCATTAACTGGCACGCTGTGGAGGAAGGGATATCCCGTTTTCACCCCTCCTCTCCCCAGTGCAGGCAGGAAAGGATTCCTCTCGCCCAGTTCCCAGGACTTGGAATCCTGCGGGGGTGGATCCAGGGGCACTCCGAAGCTCAGCGGGGCTGGAGGCAGGAAGGCACTTCCAGGTTACAAGAACCGGGACAGGTGGATCCTTCAAGTGAGGCTGTCCCTTACCCTGTTCCCTAACATGCAGACCCCGACCTCAGCACCTAGTGCGGGCTGATTATACAGCCTCTCCCTAGACAGCACCTGCAGCGTAACCTCAACATGGCCACTCCCACACACACACACATACCCAGGGGGCCTCCACCTGCAGCAGTGCTGGAGAGCAGCTCACCAGCCCGGGGTCGTCTGCCCACAAAGCCTTGAGAATGATGTGCACACACCACCGCCAACACTGTTAGGACAACCATTTGGCACTTTCGTCTCCAGAGTGAGAGAAATTCCACCTTAAATTATTAACATTTAATGGAAAGCAAAGTTTGGGGGCGGGATGATGTTAATGCCCTAATTTTTTTTTTTTTTTTTTGAGGTCTCCCTCCAGCAAACAAAGCTTTTCCTCCAGGTCATGGGAAGTGGGGCTCTGCAGTCTTATCTATGCCTCCTCCGTCCTGAGGCCGCTGGCTGCAGCTGGTGGGACAAAGCCTGGCCTCGGACAGACGGGTAGGGAAGTATCTCGGGACGCAGGCTGGTCAGCACAGACTGGCTCTGCCACCCCTTCTCCAGATGGCCCGTCCTATCACCCTTTCTCGGAGTCTGGATAGTCTGGCTTGCAACCCCTGCTCTCTTCTCGGGTGAAGGGAAGTTCTGAAAGCCCTAGGCTGAAGACAGAGGTTGGACCAGAGACCACGGCTGGGGGAAATGTGGGGTGCCACCGGTTTCTAAGGACGAAGTTCCAGGCAAGGCCAGTAAACAACCGAGTCTTTTATTTGCCCAAGGCCAGCTGTTGCAGGCACTGAGGCCCCAAGACTTCCAGAAGGAATGGAGGGAGGAGGGGTGAACCATCCTGCCTACCAGGTGCTGCCTGCCCCCATCCTGCTTCCTGCAGGAGGAGAGAGAGATCAAGTGTACATTTGTGCCATCAAGTATCTCCGCAGTTTTCAGATACTATAAAAATTCAGTTGTTGTTGAGGAGGAAACTGAGGCACATTGACCCCCCCCCCAAGCCTCTATCTGCCAGTCCAAGGTTTAGCCGACACCCTCCTTCTCTCCCTGCTCAGCAGAATGAGCTGCACACTGGCAGCCTCTTGCCGGGAGGAGCGTCTCAGGAGCCCATCTGGTGGCCTGTGTGGGGGGAGGCCAGCCAGGGTCAAGCACTGTGGGTGGGGGAGCAGGAGGAAGGGTGCGGCTGGAAGAGCAGCTGCTGTGGGGGGGGCAGCACTGAATAGGGGACCCCAGCTGGGGCTCCACAATGATATCAGTGGGGGACAGGCAGAGCCCTCTGCTGTCCAGATGGGGAAACTGAGGCGGAGACCCCTCCAATCTTTGAGAAGGGAGGGGCCTGCCATCAGCTATTCAGGTTCATTCATCTTCCCCCAGGAAGGCACCACGGCCCAGGAGCTGGAGTGCCTCGTCAGCGGCCACTCAGTGTTTAGACTGAGACACAGGAGTAGAGAGCTGCCGGGTCACCTGGCCGCACAGACCCCTCCACTCCTGACAAACTGAGGGGCACCCTCCCCCACCTCAGCTGCTGGGAGAGGGAGTGCCGGGCTCGGGCGCCTGCCCGCCTGCCTGCCTTCCCCTGCTCACGTGCCTGAGAAAGGCTCATTTTTAGCACCTGGCCTCTTTTCCCTGCCTGGAGGGAGCTCAGGGGACAGAGTAGGGAAGAAAGCAGCCAAGGGAGACAGGGAGATCTGGAAGCAGGGCCCAAGGGGATGTCTGATTGTTCTGTTCTCCCCACCCCAAGGGGGCCCAGGCACAGAGAAGGGCCCTTAGCCGCCGTGCAGCGTGGATATGAAGAGGATGCTGTCCTGGTCCTGAAGCTGGTAGTCCAGCTCACCCTGGTCCAGAAGAGAAATAAGAAGACCGTCAAGGGCACTTTTCCAGTTTCTCCCCAGGTGTTGAGAGGGAAAGAGGGGGAGCCTGGCTGCTCTGGGAGAAAAAGATAGGATCTACCAGAAAAAAACGGGTACCCTATACATTAACTACTAGCAAATCTCCAGGGTGGAGGAGAGCTCATCACTTCCCCCAGCTACCCATTCCTTCCTCACTTGGGGTGGGAGACTCAAGCAGCCTCAGTCTGGAGGCCAGATCGGGACAGAGGATTACGCAGACACCCTATTTGCGTCTCAGGAGAGGCCCAAGGCTTTCCTACCAAAGCAGTGAGGGGAGTGGTTGAGGGAGGGCTGTCCCCCGAGGTACTGACCAGCAGTTCCCAGTCGGCATCGTTAATCAGCACCAGAATCCCTGGCCGCCTGTGGGAAAGATGGTGGTGAGTAGCAGGGCGTGAAGGGCGGGAGCTGGCTGGGGCAGGGGCAGAGGCTTAGACATTTGGGCCGCAGGAGTGTGGTGGGAGCCTTTTCTCTCGAGGGTCCCCATTAAAGTTCTCCCAGGGAGTGGAGGCGATAGGAAAGTCTGAGGGCCAGATGCAACACAGGTGCAAATTCCCCTGCCACCTCCCAGACCTCAGGCAGGTCATTTTGTTGCCATGAGCATCAGTTTCTTCATCTGAAAACAGGGTAAATCACAGTGCCTTCCTCACGAGCTCTGCGGGAGGATGAAGTGGGATGATGCGTGTGAGGTGCTTGCTTGCCAGGGTCTAGCATGGGAACCACTGGTAGCAGCCTATCTTTCCAGGGGTCTAACCTCGCTGTCCTAGGCCTCCCGCATGCGCGTCCTGGAGAGGAGGCTACCTTGGCTTTTCTGAATCAGGGAAACCTGCTAGTGGCCCCAAGCCCCTGAAGGCCTGAGAGCAGCCCTGCCTGGAGTAAGGCAGGGCAGGCCGATATTTGGACAGGTACCTTAGCCTAGTTCCTGCTGGCAATGACCCAAAGAGCATTGCTGTCCTCGGGGGTGACCTCCACGACTGTTGGACCATGACCTGAGCCACAGGCTGGATGGCAGCCCTAGCCCCCAGGGCCTACTGGTGAACCTCTGCTTCGAGGCAGATGAACAAGTCCCACAAATGCCCTGGCCACTTCTGTGACATATCAGGCTGGCCTTGTTGTAGGAGTATAGTGAGTTCATGGCACATGGAATCTGGATCTTTTCCTAGGAGGCTAAGCTGGGCCTGGGACAGATACAGAAGCTTTGGGCTGGGCTAGGGGTGTCCCCAGCGAGCATGTGTGCACACACATGCAGTGACTCCCCGTAATCCTAGACCTGCACTGTCCAGCCCGGTATTTACGAGCCACATTTAAATTTAAATTCCATTTAAGTAACACTGAACACTTAGTTCCTCAGTCACACTGGCCACATTTCAAGGGTTCAATATCCTCACGTGCCTAGCAGCTACCGTACTGGACAGCACAGATAGAGAACATTTCTATCATCACAGAAAGTTCCATGGGAGAACACTGTCCTAGGTTGTCAAGCGATGAGAGAGACCTTGGGTAGCATCTTTTCCTCAGTAATGTCTGTATGGACAAAGTAGCTGAGGCCCAGAGAAGTGAAGTAACTTGCCCAAGGTTCCACAGCAAGTTTGTGGCAAGCAGAAGGTGGAATCTAAGTTTTTTGATAAATTTACCAGTCTCCTGACCCAGGTTTTGAAAAAAATCCCCAACAGTCCAATGTGGTGACAAGAAAACTGAAAATAAACTTCAACAGAGCTGGACAGAGGCAGCCTTTTCCTTGGAGGGCTAAGAGGAGGATAAAGGGAGAAGAGGACCCAGAGAAGGTTGTGCTTGAACCAAGGACAGGGGCTCAAACCTCCTTCCCTTCACCTGCCCTCCTCAGAGAAGGGAGAAAGGGACTCACACGCTGTCTCCCCGGATGAACAACTCCGGCCGCTCTTTTAGCAAGTTCTTCTTGATCCAGACAAGGAGGTTCCGGATGTCCCCTGGAGAAGAAGGCACAAAACAAACTAATGTCAAATCCAAATGATTCCTGGTCCTCAGGGCCTTGCCTGGACCAGGAGGAAGTGAATATGGGGCTGAGAGGGCCTCTTTTAGACCGGGCTGTCATGGCCCCTGAACTAGTGGATTCCCAAGGTGAGGAAATGGACCTGGAGAGGTCTTCAGAGAAAAGTGGCATCTGGCACTGCTGAAAGCTTGAAGAAGAGGCAATGGGGATGCAAGGCAGACAGCAAGAGGAATGGTCACGTCTGAAAGGGTTGAGAGACAGACCTCCACCCACTAGCCCTTGAAGATGGTCTGAAACCGCCATGGGTAGGCTTCTGGGAGAGCCCCTCCACCTTTATCTCCCCAGCCAGTCCCAGATGGGGAGCATTCGGCTTTGCTCTTGGAAGGTCTGCATATATTTCCCTTTGTCAGGGAAGAAAAACAATTGCTGAGCCGATAACATCATTTAATTTCCTCTGACAGAAGGAGAGAAGGATCCTTCACCAGCCGGAGACGCTGACAAATCACTGCCCCTCTACTCCCCCTTCACAGAGCCCTCCAGGCCAGGGGCGGCCACCCTGAAGAGGCGAGAGGTTCAGGGTCGAAAGGGCCTCTCCTGCTCAGCTGGACACTGCGATCTGCCTGTGGTTCTGGGACAGCCACCAAGCTCGGTACGTCACCTGGAGGCTCAGAGCCCCCTGTCTCCCAGGCCTTCTCTCCTTCTCTGGGAGCCAGGTCCCAGGCCACAGCACACTGAAACCTGGCTCTATCATCTCCTCGAAGGCTATGGCTCTCAACGATCTACGGCTCAAACAGAGCATCCCTGAGGCTGCAAGAGTAGCCTTCTCAGAGACTAGCTGAGATGACAGCTAGTCTCTGAGAAGCCAGCAGAGGGCTGGAGGTTAGCCATCCCCATCCCGAGTCAACGTCTCAGAGGGGTCTCTGTCCTAGGTCCGTGCCTGAGACAAAGCTCAGGGACTAAGCTGGAGAAGGGTCCAAGCAGTGCCTTGGTTTCCCTAACTGGAGGTGGACTCCTGGCACGCAGGCGAGGGAAAGGCTGCCAATTAAGGAGAGGCCCAGCGCGTGTCACACACAGCACCAGCCTTGGGCAGGGTTTTATGCCACTCAGGCAGGCTGCACCCTGGATGGACTGGTTCACTCTGCTCTGTGCCAGCTTCCTTGGATCGTACGCCAGTAGAGCACAGGGCCATGGGCAAAGTGTCCACAGACTGAGACTGCGCCTTTCAATTTTAACTCCTATTTTTAAACAAAGCAGATGGGAGTCTTCACGGTCCCTGGAGTGGGCAGGGGACAGGGAGTGTTGCCTCCAACTAGCTGCAGTCCATTTAGACTCCTGGCTGGGTTCCTCCCAGAGGCCTGGGTTTCAGAGGTTTCCCCTTGGCCTCCATCTTGGCACTGTCTGGTGGGCCGCCAGCCCATACATCTTGTGGCCGCTCGATAGAGCCGCCGGGGCCTGACACATCCATCAACCAGCCCCGGCAGGCGGGGTTGTGCCTGTGTGCGCAGAGGCACTGAGGGACTGGGCAGTGCCTGGCCTGAGGGCCACCAGCTGCACCTCCACAGCCCCCACTGGCCTGTTCAGAACCAGGACCCAGTTGGGTGGCAGCCCTGGCTCCCTCCGAGAGGGGATTTCTGCTCCACTCTCGTAGGCTGGGGATGGTGGGGAGGACTAATGGTCATGTCGGGGTCATCCAAGTGATGGCACCATCGTGGAGGCCCCAAGGGGTGGGCTTGGGGGGAGTCTGCTGTGGGTGCTGGCTCATTTATCATGATGCTTCTCTTTGCTGAGGTCATTCCCTCCCTACTCTGCGCCCCCCAGGCCTGCCCACATTCTTGATAGCCTGTTACCATGGTGAGGCCACCGCATCACCACCCGTATTGTTCCCCCATGCCTGGATTTGGGGGTGGGGAGAGGTGGAACTCCCGACTCCCTTCGCAGGCTGCAAGGGCCACTCCGCCTAGCCTGAAACACACCCCCAGGGACATCGTGCTAGGCTTGCCGAGGCCCAGACAATATGCAAATAGCCTCCAAGCCAGATGGTCAGCTTCCAAAGGCGCCCAGGGGAGGAGGAAGGGTTAAGCAGAGTCAGGGGCTGGTGGCTCCGGGATGGCTCTGGGGAATCTCACTTGCACCTTCCCCCTCTGTGTCCTCCTGCTTTCCCATTGCTACCGATGGTGGCTTACCTCATGGGATCCCATGAAATTACTCACAAGACAAATATTTACTGAGCAGCTACTACGTGCCAGGTGCCAGGGAGACGGCGGAGAGTAAGGCGGACACAGAGCCTACCCTCATGGAGCTAAGAGGCCAGCAGGGGAGACAGACATTACTTAATTAGTCGTGACAAATGCCCTCTCCTTTGTGTGGGATCAGGAAGGGCTCCCCTGAGGATATTAACACTGAAGCTGAGGCCTGAAGGATGAGAAGAGTGGGATGCGGGAGTGTGCCAGACAGAAGGAAGAACATATGGGAAGACCTGAGGCAGGTTGGAGTTGGCAGGTTCAAGGTAATAGAACAGAGAAGGCCAGAAGATCAGCCTGAGACAAGGCCAGAGAGCTAGCAAGGGCTGAACTATGCAGGGCATGTGTGGGCCTTGAGAAGGGGCTGCTTGGGAAGAGGCCTCTCCCTCCTCGGGAGCCCCAGGGGTATTTCCTGAGTGTGAGCCCCAGCATGCAGCAGGGAATCTCTCACACAAAACGCCCCTGAGATGTTTACTGAGCACACGGACAACTGTGGGCGGAGCGGGAGAGGAGGACTGGTTAAGAATGGGACTCGGCCCTGGGTCTGAGTTCGACTCCATCACTTCCTAGTTATATGACCTTGGGCAAGGAATTCTCTTGAGCTTCCTTCTTTGTCAATTGGGAACTGTAAGAATGCCTCATAGTGTTGTTGTGAGGCTCAAATAAGATGGACCACATAGAGCTCTTGGCACTGTGCCTGGCATAGCGATGCTGTAATTCTTCTACGAGCCAGAGGAAGAACTGTACCCTCTAATCTCTCCTGCTGCCCTGAGCTTCCACATGCTCTGCCCAGGGGCCTGGCACCTCGAGGACACGCTTAGGAAGCTCTGGAGGGTGCGGTACAGTGAACTATTGAACAGACACTGCTGGGACTGGCTGGGGTTTTCTGTGGGATCCACTACCTTTCTATCAGACCTGGAGAGGGAATGAGAGAATGGGGGCATTGGGAGAGTGGCGAGGGGGCCCCAAGCACCGGCCTTCCCTCCACTTTAGATTTTCAAACTCCTAAGATGCTCCCTGGACAACCCAGGTGGAAGGAATCACACTCTGAGGGCAGGCAGCCCAGGGCAGGGAGATGAGCACCCCAGTGTAAGGTTTCCAGTGCAGGAAGCCTTGGGACCTGGCCTGCCTACTGGGGGAAGAGCAAGTGATGGGAGCTACTGCTCCCATGGCAGAGGGGTTAAGAGCTCGGGTTCTGGAGCCGGAAGGCCCTGGGCCGTGCACTAGATGGCCCTGGGTGGGATATCACTTGACCTAAGTCTCAGGGTTATCCTCTAACAAATGGGGATAATAATCCAAACTCCTAATGCCAGCAGCAGGCCCAGCAGTGTCAAACAGACCAGACAAATGCACATTTGCCCACAGTGACTCAGGATTGCTTATCCTGTGGGCTGCCAGAACCTTCTCCTAAAGGCTGCTGGGAAAGGGGTACCACACATGCCCCTCTTAGCACCTACAAAGGGTCCCACCAGAATCCTGTGCCCCAGTGGATTTGTCCTTGTCTGGGGACAATAGCCACCCCGTGGTGTCCTAGCTCTCTGGTCTCATCTGATATTGCATCCCGGCTGCGGTGGACCCTCATCCAGCCTCTTCTTGAAGGCCTCCGGGGAGAGCTTTTCTCCCAACCAGAAATCTGGCTTCCTGTCCCTCCCACCCACCGAGCCTGGCTAGTCCTGGGGACCACGCCAACAAATGTGGCTCCGCTTCCCCACACCATGCAGACTTGGGAGAGACGGATCCCCTACGTCTTCTCTTCCACAGGTTAAGCCGCTCCTGTCCCCACCAAGTCCACCAGGCTCCAGGACAGGGCTCTTCTGGGAGCCCACCCCAGGCCTTAGTTGAAAGGGGAGAAGAAAGAGCTGGGATGGGGGGAGTAAAAGACAAGAGAGGGTAGAGGGAACATCAGAGGGTCCATTTACAAGTGAATGGGGGTAAGAATGGAGCAGTTTGTGGGCTAAACTGGCCTCAGAAGGAGGTTTACAGATGTGCGTGGGGACGCTCCTCATTGTTTAATTAAGCAGAAAGTGGATCTTTTCAAAAGCAATTTTGCACAGGGACTGAGAGTGGTTGGGGGGAGAGGAGGGTGGTGGGGAGGGGATCAGCAAACAGGCCCCAGAGCAGAGAAAGGAACAGCTGGCCCCAGAGAGGCTGTGAAATGCATGCTAAGCAGTTTAAAGCGCCTGGGAGCTCCCTAGCCGACCCTGCCTCCCGCGCCAGCCCCCCTTTAATACAATGGCAGGGCAGAGAGGCAGGGAAAGGTGAGGCAGACGAGTCTCTTCCTGGGGGCCAAGGCAGGTAATGCCCACACTGGGACGGCCGAGGTTTTGGGTTTGCTTCAGGCCACTGACCAACCATGGGCTGCGAGCCTTGTGTTGAAGGGATCCTTGAGGCACAAAAGCCAGCTCTCGGTGGCCAGTGCCCAAAGCTGGTGGGTGCCTCCCAACCCTGGCCACTCAAGGCCTATTCCATGGAGGTGGCGGTTAAGGACCCACCCCCCTTTCCCCTGCACACACAACTGCTCATTGGATCAGTGCACCCTGTTTCCCAGAACCATATACTTAGAACTGGAAGCAACTTTTCCAACTGCAGATGTCAAACAGATAACCAGCTCACTCCAGACTAAATCCAGCCCAACTTCCCATTTTACAGGTGGAAAAAAAGAGGCCTGCAGAAATAACTAATTTGCCATCACGCGCTGCCAGGGCTCCTCTCTTGCGATCTCACCCACTTTGGCCTTGCTCAGCCTCTTCTCCCAAGTTGGCTGGGTTGGAAGCTCTCCCCTGGCCCAGGACCCAGGGCCCTGTTTAGTCTCCTTGTTTGTGAGCCTTGTCACAATCCATGATCTTATGGCTGCTGTTTTCTCTGCTGGAGTCTCCAAGACCTGCTTGGCCAAGTGGCAGCCCCTGGGCTGGGAAGGCTGCCAGATGGCAGATCTGGGCACGGGCTTGGGGGAAAGAGTGTTACTTTCCCAGTGGCACCAGGCCCCTGCCCTCCTGTTGGGTTCCGTGTGCCAGGGTGAGGCCTGGTAGCTGCCAACCAGCTCTGCGGCTGTGATGTGACTTACACCTCTGGGCACAGAAGGGCAAACATGGAAGCCAGAGGTAGAGATCCACAGCCAAGGGTCCAAAACTGAGCACATGGGCCATTTCCGCTTGCCACTCCTGCTTCCCTTTCTTTATTCCAGAGTGGGAAGGATAGGCCCCCACCTGCCCCCTAAGCAGTAGACGGGGGATCCAAAACCTGGGTCTCAGCCCAGCCTCCCTACTTGAGTAACTCTGGACAGGTCACTCTCTTTCTCTCTCTGTGAGGTTTGGTTTCCTTGTCGATAGGTAATATATACTGGGCTCATTATGAAAATTGAAATAAGTAGCTGTTGGAGGCATGAAAGAAAGTGTAAAAACTGGAAAATACACTGCACGTTTGAGATGTTATGTGATTCAGGGAACCTCTTGGGATAAATGGTAATGGGTTGGGGCTTCCCTGGTGGCGCAGTGGTTGAGAGTCCGCCTGCTGATGCAGGGGACACGGATTCGTGCCTCGGTCTGGGAGGATCCCACATACCGCAGAGCGGCTGGGCCCGTGAGCCATGGCCGCTGAGCCTGCGCGTCCGGAGCCTGTGCCCCGCAACGGGAGAGGCCACAACAGTGAGAGGCCCACGTACAGCACAAAAAAAAAAAAAGGTAATGGGTTAGTGGTAACATGCAAGGACGGCGGCGACCCTGACATCTGCTTCTGAACCCCAGCTCTGCCATTTATATAACAGCATGACCTGGGGTAAGACTTTTGACATCTCTGGGTTTGGGTTTCCACTTTTTAAAATGGGAATAATAATGATAGCTACCACCTAAGAATTTGTGACAATTATTGGTACAACCAGCTGCGGCTTTGCCTACCATGCCACACTCAGCCTGTGCCCCTTACAACACTGGCCTTCCTTCAGGTCCTTGACCACCCCAAGGCCTTCTGCCCAGGGGCTTCACAAGTGCCATCCTCTGTGCTTGGAGTGGGCCCCCTGCATCTCTACTCTCCCTCCAATTTATTAGGGTGGCTTCTTTCCGTTCCTCAGGACTTAGCCTCAAGGTCACCTCTGTAAAGAGGCCTTCCCTTACCACCCTGTTGTCTCATTCAAAGCACCCTTTTGTTCTCCTCATGCCAGTGTTGACCACTTGTTCAGTTACGCGTTTGCGTGTTTACTTCTTCACTGCCTGGCTCCACTTCCATTACTCTGTAAGCTCCATTAGGGCAAGAACCATATCTGTTTTGCTTACGACCAAATACCCAGCAACTAGTACAGTGCCTGGCACAAAGGAGACGTTCAAAAACACGTGTGCCAATTACAGGAAAGAATAAAGTACTTACTTCCATGCCTGGCACTTGGTGCCAATGAATGAATGAAAGGGGCTGGAATGATTAAACTCGGGGACTTGCATGCCAAGCAAAAGCAGGGGGAAATAAATAATAACTTGTGATGTTTTAATAACTTTCCAGATAAGTCTTTATGGCTGAATCTTTGAGAGGCTTCTGAGAGCCCCTTGTTCTCTACCAAGGCTGCATAGCCATCTGTCAAACTAAGAAACCACTGCCTTTATCATCTTGGGTCTTCCCCCACCAGGGACACAATCCCACAGTCTTGACATTTAACCCCAGCCTAATGCCCACACCCAGCTCCAGGGGGCAGTGCCCTCTGTCCCTTAGTGAGTGTCCCCTGGCCTCTGAATGTGGCACACAAACCCGCCCTATGCCATTGCTCTCCAACCCAAGGGAGGGTCAGAAACAGCCTTGGTAGCCAGTGAATCTGGGCAGTAACTGTCTGACTCTTGGCAGATGCACATCCAGCCCCAGAAGACTCCTGTCAAACCTCACCTGACCATTTTCTACTGCTCACCTCCAGGAACCTCATTCCCCTGCCTCCTCATAGAACTGAATTCATCTTCTTCCCAGAAGTATCTCAGCCCTCGGTGAGACGGGTTCTCGTCCCTGAACATTCTGCTCTTGCTAGGATCCACTGCTAGGGCTGCAGAGCACCTCCGCAGTTGCAATGTCCAGCCCCTGCCTCTAGGTTACACTGCTGTTTACCCAGCTGGACCTCTGGAAATCAACTCCTCTCTCCCTCCCCCTGTCTGAAGGCAGGGTCTGTCTCCCCAGTGCCTGGTACATGGTCTGCAGCATGGGAGGTGCTCAGTGCACATTCGCTAAAGAAAGGTGAACAGGTGTTTGAATGAACACATGGAAATACCCCCGTCTCCCTTAGTCAACCTCCCTCCTCTAACCTCCTTTCTGGCTGGATGCTTTTCTTCTCATCCAAATCCTGTTCCCACCACGTAAGCCCGTCTGCATTGTTCCATTCTTGACGAAGGTTACCTCCTTCATGAGGACATCTCTCTGTTGCCGTCCAGTGCATGGTACAGCTGGCTGACACCTTCTAGCAACCCTGAGAGATAGGGATTACCATCCCCACTTCACAGATAAGAACACTAAAGCTCAGAAAAGTGAGGTGACTGGCCTAAGGGGCTAAGGGGATTCAAACTCAAGCCTGTCCAGGGAGTTCCCTGATGGCCTAGTGGTTAGGATTCCGGGTTTTCACTGCCATGGTCTGCATTCAATCGCTGGTTGGGGAACTGAGATCCCACAAACTGCGTGGCGCGGCCAAAAAAAACCAAACCAAAACAAACGCAAGTCTGTCTGAATACAGAACCCGCGCTCGTAAGGACTAAGCTAGGCCATCTCCTCCCTACAAAGCTGGCTGATTGCGGAGAGGATGCGGGGACAACTTGGAGATTTCTCTTCCTTCCTCCTCACTGGCCAGGGAAATTCTACCCATTCTCACTTGAACAGGGCTGAGTGACCCTGTGGAGCAGCTCCTGCCCAGTGGCCCCCAGAGAGGGGCTCAGAAAGCCCATACTCACAGGGTTCCTCCTGTCCAGGCAAGGTGACCTGATGCTTCTTCACACCGTCAAACAGGAGCTCCGCACCGCCTCTGCAAAGGAGGGCCAGAGAAAGAGCTGGGTGAGCTCCTGCAAACGCCTCAGAGACTGAAAACTGAGGAGGAGGGTGGCTCCAGAGGCCCAAGAGATGCAGAGCCCAAGGTTCAGGAACACCCTGGGTACCAGTGATCAAGTCTCAAATGTGGCTTCCTGATGTGGTAAAGCAGGAGAGAAACAATTTTTATTAATATTTAAGTATCCAAATTTGCAGATTCTTGTTTTTATTCCTCTGCCTTAGCACACAGGGGCAGAGCACAGGCTTTGGAGTTGTGGGCCCTAAGATGGAGACCAGGCTCTACCTGCACCTGATGGCGAGGCCCTGGGCACGTGACTTCATCTTCTGAAGCCTTAGTCTTTCCACCTGCAAAAATGCTGAGAAGCTACCACGTGGCACACTAGAGACCCTGCGTATCTAGAGGTTTCCTTTGGCTTGGCGATGCTTTGAAATTTCCCAGCCTGTGCCCCATGCCCACCCCCGCTGCTGGCCTGGTGGGCGCACCACAGTGCTGGAGGGTAAGAGACCCCACTGGGCTTAGCAATAACCCTGCCATTTGCTACAACATTCTTCCTCTCATTTCATCTTCAGGGAATCCCAG
Organism: Tursiops truncatus; assembly: GCF_011762595.2. NCBI lineage: Eukaryota > Metazoa > Chordata > Mammalia > Artiodactyla > Delphinidae > Tursiops > Tursiops truncatus. Next base: position 108,120,822 of record NC_047039.1, on the reverse strand, counting down.
GGAAGGCAGGAGGGAGGTGGGTATTATTAACTCCAACCAGTGGAGAAGCAGACTGGGGCCAGAAATGACTTGTCCAAGGCCAGACAGGCAGTGGCTGAACTAGGATTTGAATTCTAACTGGTTTCTCGCAGAAACAACCAAGACTCCCCCAAAGGTCAGGAAGCCCCTTGAGGGCAGAGTCTGGTTCACTTCTGTGTGCCAACACCTGGCCAAGGGAAGACTGGGACAGCAGAGATGCTCAAAGCCAAGTGCAGAAGCCAGGGCTCAGGATGCAGACACTTGGGCTCTTTCAGTGCCCCACACTGCTCCTCCCCCTGGGTCTCTCCATTCCCGTCTCAGACTTCACATGGATCTTAACTGAGAAGGCCTTAACAGACTTTTGACGGATGTGATGCCTCCCACCCCACCACCCTTCCCCAATTTCAGAGAACAGAGATGTCCTGAGACAGTCCACTGGGAGGCAAAGGCAAGGCAAGCATTGTCATGGGGGAAACATGGGGCGACTGTCATCCAAACAAGGTCATGCTTTGTTGATGCAGAAATGTGGAGGGGGAGAGGAGGCCCATCTGTGGTCGTGCACAGGGCCATTTCAGCTGCAAGCCCGCACAGAGCGTCCATTTATCCCCTTCCAAGAGCCTCGTTCTCTCCTGGGTGGGGGCTGGCACATGGAGCAGCTGGGGTGGGGGAGGGTGACAGGCAAGGGGCGACAGGAGTTGGGGGTCAGAGGAGTGGGAACTGGAAGCACGGGGATCCAGGCAAACAACTCAGATTGGCCAAACCTGGTGGTGCCAGGCTCAGAGGCCAGGGCTGTTTTTCCCTTCACAAGCAGATAAAGAACCAGTCTGGCTCAGAGAGTGACCTGTCACTGCTGGGTTCACTAGCCCTCGAGGGAGGGGTTGACATTTTTGTTGTCAGCACATCTGGAGGGGAGGAAGGTGCATGCCCAGCTTCTAGAGTGATTCAGGGAGGCAGGAGGGGCCTGTTTTGGTCCCAGAAGAGAACCAAAGCCAGACTCTTATGTTCTAGAGGATTTCCTATTCAAACGCAATTAAGGCATTACAACCTAAGATAGCTGTCTTTCCTCTGCTCCCCAGTACTCGGTGGGAGGTGTCTGTTGGTACCAGTGACTGGTACAGACATTCCCAATATGGCCTTCACTTTTTCTAGTTTATCTTCATCTTTTTACCTTATATATTTGTATTTATTTCCCCTCCACCTGCTGGCCTGGTACACAGCAGGCACTCAATAAATATCTGATGAATGAATGAAAATGCCCATTTCCCTCACTTCTTCTCTGACTTCAATGGCATTCCCTCCCTTTGCCAATACCTCCCAGACTAAAAGAGGAGGAAAAGGGAGAAGAAGAGGGCATCTCACATCTGTACTACATACTCTGCATCCTCTGTGACCTGAGAAAATGCTCTGTTCAGGAGGCAAGATGAGGACGGCAGAACTGGTCAAGGACAAGAGGGAGAAAGGTGGGCGAGGTCTTCTAGAGCGTCTATCAGAGCTGGTGGGGCTGAGGGGACCATATCTGCTCAGAGGAAAGAGGCAAAGGCCTAACCCAGACTCTTCAAGGATTGGGGTGGAACTGAGGGACACAAGGGAGAGAATGATGGGCAAGGCAGCTTCTTTGCAAACCTCCTTAGGTTCAGAATAAAGGATGAGGGAAGTCTGCTAAGAGACGTAGGAAATGAAAGAAAGGCCGGGGCAAAAACATGCATTGAGACAGAGACCAAGAGGGAAGGAATCTGGGCTTGGCATACATATTGGGCATTCTTGCTTCCCAAGAAGCTGCAGTTCTCAGGGGACACTGGGGTGGTGGGTGAAGGGAACGCTGTCTTGCCTTGCCAGGGTTCACTACTGCTCTTGGGGGTAAGGGAGGCTGAGAGATGCTCAAACCAGAAAACGGGTGCTCAAGCTAGTCTGTAAGCTCTGGAGGGCAAAGACCGTATCTTCCTCATATGACTTCCCCACTGCTGCCAGCACAGAACCTAGCAAACAGAAGACATTTCTGAGGAACAAACACCATGTCTGACTCAGTGAGCATGACAGGTAAGCCGGCTGTAGATAAGCCTTAACACTGGCAATCTGCAGCTTCTCCCTCTTCAGCTCTGCTGAGGCCTGTCAAAGCGGCAGGGATCCTCCTAGAACCCCCAGGCTATGGGGGTGGGCATAGCCGGGCAAAGGGTCAGAAAAGCAATATAGTCAGGAGGCCAGACAAACATAGTTCTAATTGGACCCGTGGGGCCAGACAATATCATCAATTAAAATGCAGTTAACATTCATGAGACTACCCCCTTGCAAGGGCCAGAAACGCTGAACACTGGAGGGCACGGACAAAGTTCTATTTATCTTTGTATCCTCTGTGCCTGGCTCACCGCCTGGCACATGGTAGGCACTCAATAAATGACTGGTGAATGGGCTATGCAATGAAGGAAAAACATGAAAGAAACTGGGGGCATCCAATGGAAGGAAAGGCATCTACGGGCAGAGGTTTTAGATTCCCATCCCGGACTTTTCCTTTCACATAAGCCTTGTCTTGTTTATCTTCACACACAAAGACAAATCTAGTCCCAGCTTTTCCATGGGACTCTGGAAATTATATCACCCATCTCCTAGGGTCTCAGCTTCTTTGCCTTCTAACCTCTGCAGTTTCTCTCAGCTCCGAAATCAGATGAAAAACCTTCTGTTTGTAGGAGGCAGAAGATAGTGGCTTGAGGAGACTTCCTCCCTCCTCTGTTTCTTCAGTTATTGGTGTGTGTGCCCCAATCCTGCACTTTTCATCCTGTGCATACTGTACTGTCATCAGGGTTAGTCTCCTCCACTGTGCTACTACCTTACTTAGCCCCGCACCGCCCCCTGACTCAGGAGCTGCAGGAGGCACTCAGTAATATGACTGGTAAGTAGCAGGTTTACTGAATGTACTGAAAGGGGTTCAGGTCTGTTCAACACCCCCAAATCTTGGGAAAGGGAGGAAAGGAATCTCGTCTTGGCCACACACCCCACGAGAAACAAGGCTCCAAGAACCGTGTAAACGGAAATTGCTGCCAGAAGAAAGAAATCAGGGGCTGGAGGTGCTCCTTCGCGATCCGAGGAACTCAGATACCAGACACACGGGCCTGCTCCAAAACGGGGCTGACAACGAAGGTAGAGAGGCCGCCCGCTAACCATCAAGCCTTTTGAGTCCAGCAGGGCTCAGGGTACGGAGGAGGGCCCAGACCGCACCTCCACGCCCCGGCGTGCGCCTCTATTCCCGGACATACGGCCTCGTGGCCCAGGCGGACCGAACCTCTCAAGCTCTCCGAGGCGGGTGCCGTAGCTCAAGGAAGTCGCCGGGAGCCTCGGCGATTCGGTCGTGACAGGCCCCAAGGCAGAGGGAGGGGAGTTCCGAGCCCAACGACTTCATTCCATCCCCACGGCGCCCCAGCTCTGTGACTCACCCGAACTCCACCTGCACTGACAAGGGCGCTGCCATGTTGAGGAAGCCGCGCTCACAGGAAACTCTCTTCAACTTCCGACGCTACTGCCTCGTTTCCGGTTGCTGCGGACGGAAGAGGCGGTGCCAGGGAAACGCTCCTGCTCAGCTATTGGAGGGAGGCCTGGAGCAGGGAGCTGAGCTTGGAGGATAATGGGCCCGGTTGAGGGCGTTTGAGTTGGTCCTTTTGTGAAGTTTAGGGATGGGGCTCCAACAACCAGGGCGGGCAGCGACTGGCATGAGCCGCAGCTAAGCGGAGGAGAGCTTTGGCATCTTGGTGCGGAGACTGTGAGCCACGTTACAGTTTATCTTGCACTAGTTACCAGTTCTCTTCAGTCCGCACACCGCTTGGACGAGCCCGTCCACTCGTCTTGAATTATAAGTGACCCCCAAGTCTTTACTTCCGGCCCAGAAATCTCTCTCCTGAGCCATCGACTAGCAATCCAACCGCCCTGTCGATTTGGATTGCTCTCATTCAACAGATATTTATTGTACGTCCTCCATGTGCCTGGCATTTTGGTTGGTGCTAATGGATGCGGGGGTGAACGGGATAGGCAAGGTTCCAGCCCTTAGGGCACTCACAGTCTAGTGGGGGAAACTAATCAAATAAACATACGAGTCATGCTAATAAATGTAAAATCTCAAACTGAAAAATGATCTGGAATTGTAAGAGCTTCAAAATGCAAATGGACTGGACTGGACTTGGGCTGAGCGCTAAAGCCTGAGTAGAGCTAACCAGGTGAATGTGAGGGGAGAAAAACCTCTGGGAGCATTCCAGCGAGAACAGACCGTGCAAAGACTGGGTGGGAGAACGTGCTGGAACACCAAGAGAAGGTGGAAATTGGGGAACAGAGGGCCTGGTAAGAGATGAGGCTAGAAAGGTGGGCAGGGGCCAAATCATGCCTTGCGAGCCAGGTAAGAATTTCAGTCTCTATTCTAAAAGCAACGGTAGACCTTGGAAGGATTTTGGGTGGGGCGTGTGTGTGTGTGTGTGTGTGTGTGTGTGTGTGTGTGTGACATTATTAGAACTGTGTTTTAAAATATCCTTCCAAAAAAAATAAATAAAAAATAAAATAAAATAAAATCTCCTTCCTGGGACTTCCCTAGTGGTCCAGTGGTTAAGACTCTGTGCTACCACTACAGGGGGCGCGGTTTCAATCCCTGGCCGGGGAATTAAGATCCTGCATACTGTGAGGCGTGGCATATAAATAAATACATACATACATAAACATATTAAAAAATATCCGGGCTTCCCTGGTGGCGCAGTGGTTAAGAATCTGCCTGTCAACGCAGGGGACATGGGTTCGAGCCCTGGTCTGAGATCCCACATGTGTCAGAGCAACTAAGCCCGTGCGCCACAACTACTGAGCCCATGCGCCACAACTACTGAAGCCTGCGCACCTAGAGCCCATGCTCCACAACAAGAGAAGCCACTGCAGTGAGAAGCCCACGCACCGCAATGAACAGTAGCCCCCGCTCACCACAACTAGAGAAAGCCCGCTCGCAGCAACGAAAATAAACAAACAAATAAATAAATAAATGTATTTAAAAAAAAAAAAAACCTTCCTGGCTGCAGTGTGGAGAACGTTTGAGGGGAACAGGGAAAGAGACAGGGAGACCACTGCAGCCTGTTACAAAAGCCCAGGGCACAAAAGGGGTGAAGTGGATCTCCCAGGGCATCTAAACCACACTTCCAAAATCGAACCAAGCATTAGTAGAGAAGGTGGGGTAGCCTGGTGGTTAAGGGTGGATATAAGGATGTAGTCATCACTAAGAGCTGGGAGTTCAACTGCTGGCTTTACATCCAGGTCCCACCACTTCCTACTGTGTCTTTGGTTAAGTCCCTAACGTCTTTGTGTCTCAGTTTCCTCATCTGTAAAATGAAGACAGTAACAGCCCCCATAGGGTTGCAGTCAGAACTAAGTGAGTTCTTGGCACAGTACCTCGCATCCTAAAACGGGCTCCCCCTGTTCCCCATCTCAAGGATACCACTGCCATCCACGGAAACACCCCAGCAAGACACCTTGGGCATTGTTCTTAATTCTCTTCCACACCCAGACAGTCACCACATTTGGACTCGTCTCCTTGCTAAGCTGATTTTGCAACCCCACGTTCTTCCGTTCTTCCACCACTGCCACCCCCATCACCTCTCACCTGCACCTACTTCTCTGGCCTGCCTGCCTCCCACTCCCTCCCTCTGGCCTTGGCTTCCTTGTATATTTCGACTCCACAGACATCCCTGAGCACCTTCCGTGTATCAGGCACGGTTCCAGGTCACTGGCAAAATGAGGGCAAATGAGACAGCCCTGGTCCTCGAAAAGCACAGAAGAATCCTGTGGTAAATGGAAAGGCCCCAGTGGAAACTGTGAAACTCAGTCTCCCCAATCTGTAAAGAAGGTTTTGGGGCCAAATGATCTCTTAAGGTCTTTTCAGCAAAAATATTCTAGGGAATTCCCTGGCGGTCCAGTGGTTAGGAGTCTGCACTTTCACTGCGAAGGGCCTGGGTTCGATCCCTGGTTGGGGAACTAAGATCCCACAAGCAGCACAGTGAGGTATTAAAACACACACACACACACACACACACACACACACACACATATTCTAAGATATTTCCACCGGCTCCTCCAAGGGCTGAGCTCTAGAAACCTTGCCTGATTCATCCTAGAGCCTTAGCTCATAATAAAGAGCTTCATACATTGTAGAGATCTGGTAGGTGCTTGCTGAATGAGTTAATGAATGAATGCATGAGCAAACACATATCAATCCCCTGCTCAAAGCCATTTAATGTCTTCTCTTTGCTGACAAGGTAAAGGCCTCTGAATTTAGCCCACCTCTATGAGTTGAATATCCTCTAACCCTGTGAACCGCTGCCTTCTGAGGCTGGAATGGGAAAGCTAAGGAGCTTTTGAAAAGCTTCATCCATTTGACAAACATTCACTGAGCACCTATTAAGTGCCAGGTCCAATGCTGGTGCTGGGAACACAATGGTGAACAAAACCAAGGGGTCCCTGCCTTCCTAGGGCTGATGTTTTGGAAAAGACACAGATGTGAAAATAGACTACACAGTGCAATCAGTAGCATGAAGGGGGAACACGGGGGCCTGCGGGAGCTGGAGGACGGCCCTGTCCAGCCCTGGGGTTAGGCAAGCCTTCCCAGAGGAAGTCACATCGAAGCCCAAGTCCCAAGGAATTGTGGGACGTGGAGGTGGGCAGGAGAGGGCATGTAGGGAGGCCAGAGGAGTGGGAACCCTTCCCACATTTCAACAGGCAGGGGGGCCTCCAGCTTCTCCTGGCAAAGCCCCAGAGACTGGGAGCTCACTTCTCGGTAAGTCAGCCCACTCTGAATGCCTGGCTCTCATTCTTAGAAAGTCCTTTCTCCTGACCCCAAGCCTACCCTACTCAACCTCCTAATTAGTAACAATAACAGTTTAACATGTTATACTCATTCAGCGAGTACTGACCCCCACTCTGCCTCTGCCAGGAGCTTCACATGCATGACCTGATTGATGCCTCACAGGGGCTACTGTTAGCGCCATTTTTCAAATGTGAAAACTGAGGCTGAGAACCGGTGACTTGTTCACGGACCCCTACGTGTCAGGCCTCGACCCCAGGTTGTTGCGCCTTCAGGATCCCTGACCCTCGCTGCGTCCTGTTGGGCTTGGCTCACCCAAATGCCTTCCCCTGGGATCCACGCAGAAGAGGGGCTTGGGCCCCAACCCTGTCCCTCCAGCAGGCCGGCTAGCCGGGTGTTGGTCTCCATCCCCTCTGAAGCTCCTAGGGAGACAATGGCGGGGTCTGCAGGGGAGACGAGGGCGCGGGGGGGCCCCCCTGCCCGCTGCCCTTTGTCTCCCCGCCTGCTCCCCTCTTGCGCCCCGGGAGGCTGGGAGGCGCCTCTTGCAGGCTTCCACCTCCCATTCTTGTGCTAATTGGGTGTCAAGCTGAGATCAGTGAGAAAGAAATCCTCCCCGGCTCGGGTTAAACTGCCGCCAAAGATGAGGGCTGAGCCCAGAATATCATTAGGCTGGGAGGAAGCAGGGCCCCCTCCTCCAGGGGAGGGCTGGCCACGCATTCAGGCCCCTTTGAAAGTCACTCGGTCGCCCCTTCCCTTGCCGCCAGCGCCTCAATAGGCCCCTCAGAGGTATTTAACCTTCTTCCCAGGGATTGAAAGTGATACACCAAGCACTGGCCTGGGCAGCCACTCGCCTGTCTAAGGGTGGTAGGACCTCTGGGACGCTCAAGGCAGGCCCCCTCCAGCCTCCCCGGCCCAGCCTGCAGATGGGAACACTGAGGCTCTGGGAAGGGGGCTTGCATCCCAGCACTGCTATTCACAGGCCCTGTGGTCTGTGGAGAGACTTAGCTTCTCTGAGCCTCAGATTCCTCATCTGTGGAGTGCGGGTAAAAATTGTAGCTGCTCTGTGTGACGGATTTAATGAAATAACGCACATCAAGTGCTTGGCCTCACGTCCTGCACATAGGAAGTGCTCCACACGTGGTGGCTGTCAGCAAGTCGAAGGCAAAGGATTTCCTAGCTGAGCCCCCAGTCCTCAAGTGTGCAAGAAACGCCCACAAAGGATTCACTCTGCATACCTTGCCTCAACTCTCCCCCCAGTCCCACCGCTGCAGCCTCACTGCCCTTCTTTCATCTGCCCTGCTCGCCCTTCCCTGCCCTTCACCTCCAGGCCTTTATGTGTTGTGGCTCCTTCTGTCTGGGCCATTCTTCCCTCTCCTATTCTTGGATGACTCTTCCGTGAAAAGCCTCTCTGACCATGAAACGCGACTTCCTCACCTCCCCCACACGCCGAGCAGGGCTCTGGGTTAGGGTGCAGCTAAGCACACACCCTTTGCTTCTTGACTGGCTAGGACCCTCTCCTCTGCCCCAGATAGTGGGCTCCCTGAGGGCAGATCTGACCATGCCCCGCCCCCCTGCACAGAGTAGGGCTTTAGCATCTGCTCCGTTGATGGACTTACACAGTGCTTTGTAAACTGTGAAGTGCTATGTAAATGTCAGGAAATGCCCAGTAAACAGTAGCTATCCTTAACTTCACAAGCAGGTATTGAGCACCGACTGCAGGCCCGGGGGGTGGGGGGTGGCGGGGGATGACTCACGCAGCCATGGTTTGGGATAACCAAAGGCAGACAGGAGAGCTGCAAGGCCCAGGGGCCCACCAGCCCCGTCCCTTCATGGAGGGGCTGGGGGCGGCTGCTGGTGCAGAAGTGGGAAACGGGCCTAGTCTGGGGTCTTAACACCTCAACACTGCTCCTTTTTTCTTTTAACTACCACGTACTGCACAGCTATCAGCATGAGATCCCGTGCTGAGAGATTTCCAAGCACGATCTCATTACACGTTCACAATCGTCCCGAGGTAGGGATTCCTAGACCACCATTTATGGGAGAGGAAACTGAGGCCTAGCCTGGCAAATGGACTTGAACTCAGACCTGACCGGCTCCTCAGCAGGAGCTTTTAACCACCACTCCTTACTGCCTCTGGGTGACTGTGTTCAACCAGGGGAAAGGAACAGGGACCACTGGGGGGCTCCTTCCCGTCGGAGAGCAGTCATTGCTGCGGGTTAAAGACACAAAGCTTCACTGTCAGCCAAGTCCAGCCCCTTGGGAGCCTGATCAAAGGCCCACCACAGAGTCCTCTGGGATGAGTACCGCTGGGGGTGAAGTGGGGACTTGCACTCCCTCCTTCCAGCTTCCCTTGGCTGAGCGCCAAAGGCTGGACTGGATTCTGCAGGACCCGTGTGTCCTCTGCTGGTCACACTAGGGCACTGCAGCCATGCCTGCCACTCCCAAACCCCACCCGCATCAGCCTCGCTCTCCAGGGGCCAACTCCAGCGCTGCCTCCCTCTTCTCCCAAGAGTGGCACCAGACTCCACTATCTTTCAAAGGTCACTCCCCCAGGAGGCACCCCAGATTTCTCACCCTGGTCACCCACCACCCAGTCAGCTGCTGGCCTGGGGTGTGGCTCACAGTTGGCTCCACAAGCATGCGTGGAATGGAAGCTCATCTGGCTTTCCTGTTGCCTTCTGCACCAAGGAGCAGTGGGAAGGGCAAGGGGCTGGGGCTGGCATTCCAGTCCCCACTACTTGCTGTGTGACCTCAGTCAAGTGACAGACGGTGCTGAGGGTTAAATAGTGAAGATGACGCCCTGGGGCACACACGCTGCCTGCTGCCCTGGCTTGGGGTGGACCCCCTTTCCATTGGGCTGTGCACATTTCCAGCCTGCGTGCGACTCCAGGGGTTGGGCCCTAGGGGACAGCTGGCCCTCCGCTGGCACTGCTGACAGCTCTGCAAACACTGTTCCAGGAAGCTTTCCTAGACTCTACCCAGCCGGTTAGGCAGCCCTGCTCTGCCTTGCACAGCCCCCCTGCCAAACCCCCTGGGAAAATGCACCCCTGGGAGAAGGAACAGCATGGGCAAGGGTCTGGAGATGGGACCCTGTGCTGGGTTAGGGTTCCCTCCCTCAGCGGCTCTGAACAGCCCTTTCCTCATACTGGCTCCCTTTAGCTCTCTGAATCCTAACTGATCATTCCCTTGTCACAGAGACGACAAAGTCACTTGCCCAACGCGCAAGCTCGTGACACAGCTGGTTTAGACTCTCAAGATCATGCTGTTAAAACACCCTGCCAGGCTCAGGTGGGAACTGCCCCCCATCTAAGATAACCTGCTATATCCCTCAGTCCAAATGAACGAATGAATGGAGGAGTGAATGGGGCAGAAGCTGGGGCCTGAGCAGGATGGGGTGAGCTCAGGTGGCATCACACGGGCAGGGGGAGGAAGGCAGAGTTTATTGGCCCCTGAGCGCCCCCCACCCCTTCTCCCTTCATAGCCAGGCCAGGACGGAGACGGAGGAGGGGACAAGGACAGACCCACAAAGACAGAGAGGCCCTGCCTGAGGGACAGCCAGGCAGGCACCCAGAGAGAGGGGGATGAGACGGGTGCCCCGTCCAGGCTGCCTGCTACAGGTCCAGGCTGCCTGCTACAGGTCAGTCCCTCTCCTGCCCTCCTAGAGGCACCGGCAGGGCTGAGGACGCTTGAGTGGCTCCAGGGCCTGGATCCTATTCGGACACCTGATCAACGGCCACTGCTGCCCCCGCCCACTCTGCTGGCTTCCTGGGTCTGGGGGCTTCTGCCCTGGTCCCGTTTACAAGTTGCCTGTTCTCTGGAGAGTGCTTGGTGACCCTCCACCTCCCCTGTCCTGCCCTAAGACATCATCCCGAGGGGCCCAGTCTCAGTCTCAGCCTGGGGCCCAGAGGCCCCCTGAAGACACAACATGGGGATGAGGCTTTCACAGAAAGCCTCGGGGGGAGGGGGAGGCAGCAGTGAGTCCCTTGGCAGTTTTGAGGGGTGGGGGTCGGCACCTCGGGGTTGTGAGGCCAGGCCCTTCTTGCTTTGGTCTGGCTTTGCCCAGGAACCCTCTGGGGTGGGAGCTGGTGCTCTGGGTCCAGCATCCGGTGGCCCTCAGAGGGACTCGGGGCAAATCACAGCTTCTCCTCGCCTGCCTGGATGCGAGTGTAGGCCTCTCGGTCCAGAGGGACATAGCGGCCCTTCCGGACATCCAGGTAGAACAGTGGGTCTTTCACAACTGTTAGGTCAAAGCCCTCCTTCCGCAGGTCTGTCTTCTGTAGCTTGAAGGTCCCTGAGGGAGGGAGAAGACAAGGGGGAAGAAGGGTCAGAAGGGTGTAGGGCAGGGGCCCGAGCTCTCAGAACCCGCCCTCCCGCCAGGGTTGAGGAAGGGAGAGGAGGGCTGCAGAGGACACCGGAAAGGGGAGGCATGGGAGGAGGGGCACCGCCCTCTACAGTTTGCAAAGGCTCCATCCATTACATTATGTATCACTCTTCAGAGCAGCCCTGGCAAAGGGGAAGGGGCCGAGTTCCCCACGCCTTTTTGCAGACAGGGAAACGGAGACCTGAAGAAGACAAGCTGTTCTTTCAGGGCCACATGCTGAGTGACAGCAGAGTGAGGACCAGACCGCAGGTCTTCCCTGATGGCTCCCCCTCATCTGAGCACCTCCCAGGTACAGGCGTGATCTCATGCAATCTGCACATCAACCCCAGGGGCAGGTGCACAGCCATATTCTATGGATTCTAAGATGCACAAGATTTCAGATTTCAACATCTCTGAAATAGCTCAATTCGTGTTTTTTCCCCTTAATAGTATGTAATATAAATTATGCATCTTTCAATCAACAGTCTTAGCCCCTCTATATAGATGAGAAGACTGACGCTCAGAGGCACATATCTGAGCCAACGTCACACAGCTCGTAGGCAATGGAGCTGGGATTTGAACCCAGGTGTGACAGATGCCAGAAATGGCTACAGCTTCTCCCCAGGTACTCCTCTGCCGCGTGGACTGGCCACTTCTCCCAGCAAGAGATGGAGTCTTTCTCAACGGCTGCTTGAATCCAGACTGGCCTTACAACTGGCTCTGACTCACAGAATGCGGAAGAGGCCATGTTGTGGGTGGTCTAGGCCTCAAGGGGCCTTGCAGCTTCCATCCCCACCCTCTCGGGGTGCCCTGAGACCAGTCTAGCCTCTGAAGGAGGAGAAACCACATGGAACAGAGCAGAACCACCCCAGGAAGGGCCGCTTAGACGGGCGCTAAGTGGGTAGTCACTGGCCATATGTGGCTACGCAAATTTAATGAAAATGAAACGAAATTTAAAATTCAGTTTCCGCGTCACACTGGTCCCACTTCAAGCGCTCGGGGCTGGTAGCTGCCGTGACGGAGAGCGCAGAGCGCAGCTAGAGTGCACTGCCATCACCACCGTTCTGTGGACATCACTGCAGAGCCAACCAGCCGGAAGCCCCACGTGAGGGTGGCCCTCTTACACCCGATGGCACTATTTGACCCTAGATGGGGCCAACAGAAGAACACTCAGCTGGACTTAACCCCAAACTGCTGACCCACAAATTGTGAGCAAATAAAATGGCCGTTCTGAGCCCTAAGTAAGTTTGGAGGCAGCCAGGACTGAGGAGAGTGGAGGGGAGGTCGGGGCATGAGCCTCAGAGCTTCCTGCCCAGAGAAGCTCCCGAGAGGACCGACAGACAGAAGGAGGGCACCACCCCGCCGTGTGCCGGTGGACCCACCACTCGCCCCTCCCCCGGGCCACCTGCAGCCTCCCCCAGCCTCCACACAGGACAGGAATCTGACCAGGTCACTACCTTGCTCAAACACTTCTGTGGCTCCCTACTGCCCCCGGTATAGTCCAAGCCCCCCTCCCCGGCCCACAAGGCCCCTGCTGCCCTTGCCATCCCACCTCACGCCGCTGCCCACCCCTCACTGCTCCAGCTTCGGGGGCCTCCTTTCATTCCTCTAGCAGCCAAGTGCCTCCCTGCCTTAGGGACTCCACAGTGGCTGTTCCCAGAGCCCGGAAGGCCTCCCACCCCCACGAAGTCCTCCCTCCCTCCCTCCCTCTCACTCTCAGGTCTCCGCTGAAACCGCACCTCCTCAGGGGAGCCTCCCAGTCACCCCCAGCCCCCTCATTCACTTTCCTGTCAGTTTGATCTGCATTCCATTCTTTATCTTTGGAATTCCTCATCCTGTGGCTGCCTCCCCTGCTGCTCTAGAAGCTCCCAGAAGGCACAGGTCCTGCCGGAATTTGTCACCTGTACCCCCAGGGCCTAGCACAGTGCCTGGAGCAGACTAGACACTCGGTCGGTATTTGTTCTCAGCTGTCCCACTGAGAATGGGTGCCCCCTCTCTCCCTGAAGCCTGGGTCTGCCCACAGGTAGGTCAGGTTACCAACCACATGGCAAGGCTGTGGGTGAAGGCAAAACGACAGGCACCCCGGCCTCTCAGAAGGACCCAGGAAGGGGCCTTGGCCTGGCACCTGCGAGTTGGAGCTGGGGTCGGGGGTGGGGACCGACCTGTTTTGTGCAGCTCAGGCAGGAAGCGCAGGAAGATGGGGCGGGCGTACAGGGGCAGCTCCTTCTCCAGGAGCTGGGCTAAGCGCTCCAGGTCACAGCTGCCAGAGGGGTTGGCCACAGCGGCCATGCCGGCCCGGCCCTCGGTTCCTGGGGGTGGCAGAGTGGGCAGTGAGCGGCTGGCGATGGCCCCTGCGGCCCCTCCGCACACACGCCGGCACCTCCCGCCTCCCCGGGTACCTGGCACCTCGACGCCATACACGGCCACGTCGGCCATGGCCAGCAGGCGGCTGAGCGCGCCCTCCACCTCCGTGGTGGACACGTTCTCGCCTTTCCAGCGGAAGGTGTCCCCCGTGCGGTCCCGAAAGTACAGGTAGCCCAGCTCGTCCATCACCAGCACGTCACCTAGAGGGGAGCTGGGTGAGCTGGGTCCCGGGGGTTCCCGGGGAGGTGCTCTCGGAGGGTGGCGAAAGGCCCCTCCCCCCCCACCCGAGGGGCGGCAAAGGCCTAGGGAGAGGTGCCCACCCACCGGTGAGGTAGGCCTGGTCCCCCTTCTTGAAGACATCCTTGGCGATCTTCTTGTTGTTGGCGCCCTGGTTGAGGTAGCCGTCGAAGCGCCGCAGGGGGTCCTGCTGGACGATGGCGCCCACCAGCTGGCCCGGCTCACCTGTGGGCAGGGGAGGTGGGGTCAGACCTGCCCTGGGGTCTCTTTCACACTGAGTGCACCCTGCAGCTGTCCACAGAAACGCCCACTTCTCCCCCGCCCCACCCGGGGAGCCCCGAGGGCAGGGAGCGTCTTGGTAAAGTCTGGTCACTGAACAGATGGATGGAAAGTCGAACAAACAAATGACAGGGTGGTCAAGCCCTACACGGACGGCCTAACCAGAGCCGGCACTCCCAGGGCCCTGGCTCTGCTTAAAGAGCTGTACCACATGGACTCCTCAGGACAACCACGTGCAGGTGAGGGACTCAGGCACAGAGCTGGGGGGCTGAGGCGGCCTGGGCCCAGGGTCCACAACACGAAAGTGCACGAAGGGACTGGGTGGATGGGACGGTGACTGAACGGATGCACGGATGAAGAAATAAATGCCTGGAAGCCCTTAGAGAAGATGACTTCTGGCTGCTGACCAGGATGGGGCTCCCCACCCACCAGCCCCACCCCCCTCCTGAGTCAGCCCCTCCCACTCTCACCCCCAACCGCAACCCTAGGGTAGACCTGGCTGGCATGGAAGGCAAACGCCATCAGGCCCCCGGATCAGCTCCATGGTGTCCTCGTTGACACGAACCAGCCGGATGGGGTACACGAAAGACAGGATGCGGCTGTTGAATCCACAGGCCCCCACCTGCAAAGGCCGAGACTCGGGCCCAGCTGCTCCCACCATGGGCCTGAAACTGGACAGTCTGGGGGCTGCGGGGGGCCTCCAGCACCCACACTCCCACACCGGAACTCTGCTCTCCCCTCTGCCACCCGTGCCTTCCGTGGTCCATCTGCGTCCCCAACCTGGGCCACACCTGGCCGTCGAAGTTGCCCAGGCTGCAGTTGCACTCCGTGGCCCCGTAAAACTCGGCCACCTGGGAAATGTGGAAGCGGCTACAAAAGTTGGTCCAGATGGACTGCCGGAGGCCGTTGCCGAGTGCCATGCGCACCCGGTGCCGGTTTTCCGCCTCCCGGGGTGGCTGGTTCAGGAGGTAGCGGCAGAGTTCACCGATGTACTGCACGATCTGGGGATGGACTTGGTGTGAGTCTGGGCCCCTGAGGCTACTCTTACTTCACTGCCCCCCAACCCCCCAAGCCCCTACCCCTACTACCCCAGGGGCCGGCTGTGCAATCCCTTCCCTCCCTGGGCCTCAGTTTTCCCATCTGAACAACGGGAGTGTTGCCCCAAATAAATGGCTGGCTGCCCTCAGCTGTAAGACAGATGTCCCTGGGTAGACCTGGCGGGAGGGTCCCGAGGGGACGGGGATGCTCATCGCCTTCCCCTCTCACTCACTGTGCAGTTGTATTTGATACAATCGTCCCAGAAGCGGGAAGCTGAGAACTTCTTCCGGATCACCACCGTCATGCCATGGAGCAGGCACTGCCCGATTCCCACGATGTTTCCTGAAGGCAGAGGGGTGGGCCTCAGAGGTCAGGTAGACAGGAGACCCTTCCCTCCAGAGCCTCCTCTTGTACAGCCCAATCTCCTCAAAGGCTCTTTCCCTTTCTCTCTCCTGTCCTGTCCCTCCAACACTAACTGGTCGTATCTCTCTCGCCAGTCAGACACCTTCCATGGCTCCCCAGTGCCTATAGGATCGAGTACGCAATCCTTAGACTGTCCTCTGAGGCCTCTGGAGCTGGCCCCAAGCTCCTGCTCCCATACCCGTAACGCTACCATTCAGCCAGGGGGCACTGAGCTAGCCCGCCTAGCTTCTGCACCTCACATCTGCCTGCCTTGGGTGCACCTCCTCCAGGAAGCCTTCCAGGCCATCACTGGGCTCTTCCCTTGAACTGAGCTCCTGCTCCCTGCCTCTCCCCATACTCAATGCCATTTCTTGTATTAAGAGTCAGGATAGGGTCCCATCATTCATCCTGCCCCAAACACACACAGCCAAACCCTAAGCACCTTGAGGGCAGGAATTACATTTATTCCATCTCTGTCTTTCTAAAAGCTCCTAAGACCAAGCAGCTCCTAAGACTGTGCATACCTGTGGAAGCGACCTGAATGGTCAGACCAGCCCAGGTGCCCTGCGGGACACAGCCACACACACCACTTTTGCTGGTGTGGCCACTTTCATTCAGAGATCAATGCCCACGTCTGTATTTGAACCCAGATTTGACTCCAAAGCTCAAATGTTTCTACTGCGACATGCTGCCTGCCAAGAAGGGTGGGGCTTCCAAGACTCTGGGGGTGCTGGAGGCTGAGTGGACAGGCCTGGAATACCTGCAGAGTGGTAGAGGGGGAGACAGTCGTAGACGATGTCGTCGGGCCGCATGCGGAAGCCGTAGTACACCAGGGCAGCCATGCGGTAATACCTGGGAGGGCAGAGGGCCAAGGGCTCTGTGGGCCGCTGGAAAGGCAGGAGGAGCAGCTCCGAGGCCCCACCATCCCCAGGCCTCCCCCCAGGGCACCTTCCCCTTACCTGCTGTGCACCACGATGGCAGCTTTGGGCAGCCCTGTGGTGCCTGACGTGTAGATGTAGAAGAGCTTATCTGAAGAAAACAGACACAGGAATGGCTGTGAGAGGGGGCAGCACAGGGCTGGGCACAGAGTCAGGCAGGCAGACATCTGTAGGTGTACATCACTCAACACCCACTCCCATCACACCTCCTCCAGAAAGCCTACACTGATGAGCCCAGGCACCACTCTCTGCTCTAATGCCTGCACTGCTTCCTTCAACGAACTTTTTCCGAGCCCTCGCTCTGTGCCAGGCCCGGGGAGACATCAGTGACTAAGATGAGCACAGGCCTTGCCTGGGTGGAGGTGAGAGCCAAGTGGGACAGGAAGATGAGGACACGGGTATTTCCAATACTGAGCGCAGAGTGTTGGGAAGCACAGGGCCTGCCAAAGCCCAGCTGCAGTGCTTGACCCAGGCTCCAGGGAGGGGAGGTGGCACCAGGGAGGGCTTCTCGAAGGAGGTGATGCCTACTGCGTGGGGAGGGTTAGCTGCAGGAAGCCGGGTGCAGAAGTAGCTTTTGCACCACTGACCATTTCTGTATTCCCCCACTGCCAGGACCAGGGATTGTCACGTTATGGTTTCTGTGTGAGGTCAGCTCCACCAGGCTGGAGGTTCCAGGAGGTCAGGAATGCCTCTGCACGTTATATAGTAACCATCTCACGTTCTCAGGGCGCGTGCAGTATGTCAGCCCTAGGCTTGGTGCCAGGTTCAACCAGCCAGAGTCCCGCCCTCAAGGAGCTTAAAAAAGCACCCGGCGGACCATATCCACACACGGCAGAGGTTAAACGATAATGACGATGACGGCCAGTTACTGAGCACTTCCGGTCATACCCTAGCTTTCCACTGGACCTTTTCCAACCCTCAAACACAGGTTCTGTTGCCATCCCCAATTTTATGGCTCTGGGAACCGAGGCTCAAAGGGCAGCTCAGGTGTTCAGGGTCATACATGGGAAGCAGTAGAGCTGGGATGTGAACTTGGCCCAGGCTCTGAACCCCCAGGCGATGCAGCAAGCCGCGGGCTGCAGAAGGCGGGCTGGAGTGGGCAGGAAGAGAGGTGAGAGGGCCTGGAAGGCTGCCTAGAAGTCGGGGGAGGCAGCCCAGAGCAGGGAGGGGATCACAGACCAACAGGGGCCTGCGCTGAACGGTGGTGGGTGACCATGCAAAGGGTCTCGCCCCTGGTCCAAGCGCAGCCCAAACTCAGGCGAGGCAGGCTCCTGGGTTCCACGTGATCCTGCGCGAGTCAGGCGTCAACGAAGGCTGTTCAAGAACTGCGTTCTGTGTGCCTGGCACTTTCACACACATCAGCTCATGCAGCCTTCGTAGTAAGCCCAGGATCACTGTCCTCATTTTCCCGGATGGAAAAGGGAGGTGACATGACTCACTCCAGGTCACGCAGCAAGTTTACAGAAGAACCCAGGCCTTGAGGCCACTGCTCTGTCCCTGGCCATCTTAGAACCCCCCGTGGGGGTGAGGGGCCCACCTACGAAGCCCTTGTTGGGGCGGCTGGGCAGGTGCTTGGGGGCATCTTCTAGCAGGGGGTCCAGGTGCTCCGTGCCGGCGGGCACTGCGCTGGCCTCCCAGGGACCGGTGCAGAAGAGGCTGATGGAGGGGTCCAGGCTGGCACAGATCTCAAGGACAGCTGTGGGGGAAACAAGGCAGATCAGCAGGCAGGCCAGGACACCCCGTGTTCCCAGGACCTCTGCTTGTGCCGGGGCTGAGCATGTTGTCAGGGGAGGCTGGCTGGGTAGGGCAGAGACATGGGTGAAGCACCTGGGACCTCGTCGTAAGGAAGATGCTGAGAGGAGCAACGGCTCCCATTAGCTGCTGGCTAACTACACCACGGGCTCTTTACATGCATGCTCCTGTGCACACACCCCAGGAAACAGGTACCAATAACCGCCCATTTTACAGATGAGAAAATTGAGGCTGAGAATGGGAGGGATTCACTCACAGCTAGAATGTGCTGGAGCTGGGACTCAAAGTCAGCTCTATCTCACACCAAGGCTTACTATGGCCCTACCCACTGTACTATGCTAGTCTATGGGGGACTGGTTAGGAGGGAGGAGTGGGGGGTCAGAGGCCGGCAGCCCTCCAGCCTCTTCAGAGGGTGGGAACCTTCTCTCAGGCTCTCCTGTGCACTACACATGTCCAGATACTCACCCGCCCTGAGCGTAGGCCAGTCTGGCCCACACGGCCACAACTCCTCTGGCTTCCTCTTGACTTGTCCAACCCTCTCCCCTCTCCCTGCTGCATCTTTCCTCCTCCCCTTTCAGCATCTTAAGAACCTCTCCTGCCCATTATTCCACAGTCAGAGCAGCATGGGGAGAGAGAACAGGGACACTGTGGTCAAAGCCAGAGATCAAACCCCGGTTCTGTCACTTAACAGCTGTGTGGCTCTGGGTGAGTGCCTCACGCCACTCTGAACCTCAGTCTCCTCATCTGTGAAGCCAAGATGACAATCTCTACCTCACCAGGCTTAGTGGAGATTAGAGCTGCTTTTGTAAAGCCCCAAACTCAGCACGTGGTCAGTGCCCAACGCGGTGGCCAATAAACATAAGCTCTGCAGGAGAGCAGGGAACAGATTCTTGTCCCCATTTTATAGATGAGGCCTAATTAGTCACAAGAACAGTTACCATTATGTCTGAGGGGTCACCTAGCATCGGCCACTGTGTTAATACTTCAGGTGAAGTGTCTCCCTGAAAACAGCAGGAGGCAGGTGCTATGGTGAGGAGACTGAAGCACAGGGTCTCACTTGGGTCTCCAGCCTACCAGGGGCACAGCCCAGGCCATCTGACTCCAGGGCTCATGCCCTTAACCGGTGAGACACACAGACTCTCCCAGGGCTGGAGGTGGGGGGGCGGGGGGGGGGGGGGTTGTGGCAGTCCCGTGGGACTCCCTGCCTATCCCCTGCCCCTTCGGGGCTCACCTGGGGCCATCTCGCTGCCAAAGATGAGGGCCCGGGCCTGGGAGGAGGTCAGGCAGTGGCGCAGTGCGTCCCGCCGGAGGTTGGTGTTGATGAGCGCCGCCTCCACGCCCAGCTTGGCCATGCCCAGCCACAGGCCCACAAACTCATTGCAGTTCTCCATGAAGAGGGCGACCACGTCGCCCGAAGCCAGGCCCCGCGCCTGCAGGAAGTTGGCCACGCCGCTTGAGTAGTCATCCAGCTGGCAGAAGGTCCAGTGGGTGTCCGTGCCCTCGAAGATCAGGGCCGTCTTGTTCGGGTGGCGCTGGACCGTGGAGGCGAACAAGATGGGCACCGTGCGCCGCTCCCGCAGGTAGCGTCGGACCTTGGCCTTCACCTTCAGGAGCACTAGGCCGCCGCTGGGTGTGGGGTGGGAGAGGGATGAGCAAGGGAGCTGTGACTGCTGGGCTTGGGAGTGGGGGTCCGGAGGCCCTGGTCTGATCACTTGTGACACCCCTTTCCCAGCACCTGTGTGCGGGGCAGCGATACATGCAGCGGCTCACTGATGCTGCACGATAACATCAGGGACCCGATAACACCAGGGACCCGGGCGATTACTCCCTCCCCGGTACAGAGGAGGAAACCGGTGCCAGGGCTTGCCCTGGGCTTTACGGGTGGAACGTGGCAGCGCTGACATTTGAACCTCAGTCCTGTCCGGCTCCAGAGTTCAACTCCAAGTACACTCTAAGCTCTGCTCTGAGTCTGCTGCTCTGTTGGGGACTTCCACGACTACAGGGCCCCAAGTCAAAGTCCAAACTCCTCCTCCTGGACCTCCCACACCCCCGTATTGTCCCTCTCCCCGTAACTGCCGCAGTGAAAAAGGACGAGTTTGCGATTTGTCCCATCTCCCTCCCGGTGAGCCCACCAAGGTCCGCCCTGTTCACCATCTTGCCCCCGGGCGCTGCTCAGTGCCAGGCACAGGGTAGATGTTCAATAAGTGTTTGTGGAATCACTTGGCAACATCCTCCTTTCCTGCCCCACCCGTGCCACCTCTGACCCCTGAACTCTCCTGGCCCCCCAGCCTCTGTGCCTTTGCTGATGCCGTGCCCTCTGGCTGGAGTCCCCCGCTCCCACTTCCTTGAGATGACTCTCAAGTACAACTGCTTTTCCTCCAGGAGGCCTCCTCTGATTCCCCAGGGCCCGGGCCTGAAGCCATCTCCCTTTGTTCACGCTCCCACAGCTCTCTGCCGCGACCACCCTTCCTGCAGTGGCCACTCGAAACCTCCTTTTGCAATCAACTCAGACTGACAAATGCCGAGCCACCTGTTCTGGGTGTGGGTCGGGGTGCTGGGCACTGGGATACTACCGTGATTAAGACTGCCAGGGTCTCTGCCCGCATGGCACTGCCAGTTTAGGGATTGACTGTGTCCCCTCCGGTCTCCCTGACCAGTCTAAGCTTGGCCCAGGTCTGGGGCTGCCTCATTCCCCTCCCCACCCCAGGCCCCAGAGTCAGCTCAGCGCTTTTCACAGAGGAGGTAGCAGCAGGTGTTTCTGGTACAGGATATCCCCATGGACCATCCCTGACTTTCTCTGGGAAGCAGATTCTCCCTGACATGATTCAGGGCCTGCTCTAGAACTCAGTGCCCTCTCAGACTCATGCCAACTGGAGGACAGGGCCTCCTCCACAGGGTTCTTCTTCACCCTCTCACAAGTTAGAGCATGTTCTTAGGACTCCTTACAGATGTCTCCTCAACACGCCCGGTGTTTGATGTATGTCCCAGGACCCCAAGTCTGCTCCAGGATAAAGAGCACCAAGTTAAGGAGATTCCCTGGGAGGAGACTTTGACCTTGGCAACGGAGGTACCACATACTATTGCAAGGGGAAGGGTGTGGAACACAGACTGCTCCTTTGGGGCCTGGGTGCCCTGTGTTGGTAGAGACCATAGGGTCTGGCCTGGGGAGATTTGGGGGATTAGGAGCCCAGCATAGTGTAGGAAACCCAGGAAGGGTTGTACCAGGTACTCACAAGACATCACGCCTGACGGTCTTGACGAAGACTCGGACGAAGCGCCAGCCGCCAGACCCCAGGTAGAGGAAGAGCAGGGAGAAGCCGACTTGGGTCCAGGGCAGTTTCAGCACCAGCTTGGAGAACAGCAGCAGCCCCACCAGAGACGCCCCAAGCAGCATTGTGGCCTGTGGGCACAGGGCAGTCAGTGGACCCAAATGCCTGGATCCCCTACCTCCTGGCTTGGGCAACCAGGCCACTATCATCTCAAAGGGTTAACCTGTAGTGAGGCCATATTGAGTAGGGTAGCCGAGGACTGGGTCCCTTTCTGGGGCTGTCGGGAAGGGTCAGGCTAGAGGCATGGGACTTGAGGTGAGGAGTTCCAGGGCTGAGAGTCAGAGGCTGGGTTCTAGCCCCTAAGTCCCATCTCTGCCTATGACTCTCTGAATGACCTTGGGCAAGTCCCTTTCCCACTTCAGTCCTTAGTCTTCCCCTCTGTGCAATGGGTGTAATGAGAATTGCTCTCAGAGGCCCTTCCAACCAAAAGAAGACAGTCCACTCTCCTGACATCCAGGATCCCAACCAAAATGCCTTGAAGCGGGTATGGACTTGAGTGCCTCGGGCTCGACTCCCCACCCAGAGACCTACGGAGTTTCTGTGGATGATCAGGCCAAGCCACAACACCCAAAGGGGCAACTTCTTGAGAAGGGGCCCTGCTCAGTCCCTGCCCATAGGTCCAGGCAGTGCCATGCCTCTGTTGGCCCACAGAGGGCGATGGAGAAAACAGGTGAGAGCCTGGAGGTGCCTGAGAGGTGACCGCACAGAAGGGAAAGGTGATTGAGGGAGAGGAAGAGGGGCTTGAAGTCACCCCCACAAACACACTCAGCAAGCCACTCAGATGAATCTTAGGGGATTGGGGCTTAAGGGGAGAGGAACGGCTGGCAGGGCTGAGATTAGGACTCTTGGACTCTATTCCTGGTGCTTTACAGACTTGCTCAAGGGGCAGCAGATGGGACTGTTTTCCTTCAGGTTCTCCTGTTCCTGGGGAGGGGCTGAAGGTCACGTCTATGAGGTAGCCTGAGATTCTCCAAGCCAGGACGAAGACATGGTCTGGACCACAGGGAACCCTTACACCATCTCTCCCTCCTCCACACGAAAAGCAAAAGCCGGGAGGGGGACGAACCAGCGCCTCCAACTCCAATGCCAAGGGTCTCCAAGGTCCTCAGACCTCTGGACTAACAGAGCCCGCCAGGGCAAAAGACAAGGACCCGTCCCGGAAAGCTGGGGGATGGGACGAGGAGGGAACGGGATGCCCAGATCTCCCGGGCCCCGATCCCGGGTCACTGCGGACCGCCTTGACCCCCAGAAAAGCCAGGGTAGCAGAGCGCCCGGCAAGGAGACAGAGCAGCAGGGCGCGCCCCCCACCCCAGACCGGTACCGCCACCTTCCCCGGACTCGGCCGGGCACATTCTCCCGCCCGGGGACCCATTGTCCTAGCCTGTGCTCACCTGCTGTCGGCCCCGCCGCGGAGCACGCAGTCCAGATGCGGCCCGGCTGCTGTAGCAGAGTGGGGAGCGCGGAGGAGCATCAGCCGCTCCTGGGCGCACAGAGCCGAGTCTCAGCAGCGTTTCCCCGGCTCTGCGCCCTGCACGGCCCAGCAGCTCGGCCGGCCCCGCCCGTCCGCGGGACTCCTCCCCTGCCCGTCTCCCGCCCGCCTCCCGCCCGCCTCCCGCCCGCCTCCCGCAATCCAAACCGGCTGCGCCTGCCGGCACCGCCGCCTGCCGCGCCTTGCCCAGGGTGAGCACGCCGCAGAGCTGGCAACGCCGCGCAGCCTCCGCGAGCCCTACGCCGCCCGACCCAGCCCGTCCTACGCGCGCGACGGCTCCTGGCGGCGCCCCGCGCGGCACGCTGGGAGTTGTAGTCCGCGCCGCGCAGCCCCGCCGGACAGCAGAGGCCCCCGGGGCAGTGAGGAGGCAGGCGGGCTCTGCCTGGACCCCGACCCCCAATCCCTGGGCGTCCGGACGTGGGGGAGAGCACCCCCACCGCACCGTTGGCGGGGAATCTGGAGTCCGCGCCCGGACCCAAGCAGAGTTCAGCAAAGGCCCGGCGCCACACCTAGAAGAACGCTAAAAAGTCTGTTTCAGGCAGAGGCGAGTCGGGTGTGAAGAATCTAGCAACTGGCTCTGTGGTGCAATGGATAGCGCATTGGACTTCTAGCTGGCCTCGTGTGGTTATTCAAAGGTTGTGGGTTCGAGTCCCACAGAGTCAAATTTTGACAGCTCCTCCTTCACTTCCATTCGGAAATTTTACGGCCTCCAAGGCCACAAGGTTCAGAAGACCCAAAGGCTCCTGCAGACCTCAGACTGGCACCTGTGCTTCTGGGACAGCAATAAACTTGGTGTAGGGATTGCTGCGTAGGAACCCTTTCCCATCCTTGGTCTCTTGAAAGCAACCCGGCACACTTGGTGGCACGAAGGGCACGGATCTGGAGACCCGTATGTATCTTTGGCCTCTGAATGGTCTGGATCCTGAGGGCTGTGACCACGTTTGTCATGCCACCCAGTTCTGGGCCATCTGCCAACTTCCCACCCACTGTGTCACTCTGGACCTCTGAAAACTGGGTTCCTTGATAATCAAACACGTTGGGCATCCACAGTTGCCACTTGTCCTTAAATAGATTCCTTAATCCCTTAGTCCAGTCAAAGTCCTTAAAAATGAGGAAGGACAGTTTTCAGGGTATGTTTATAGGAATTAAAAATGAAATTTTGGGGCTTCCCTGGTGGCGCAGTGGTTAAGAATCCGCCTGCCAGTTCAGGGGACAGGGGTTCGAGCCCTGGTCCGGGAAGATCCCACATGCCGCGGAGCAACTAAGCCAGTGCACCACAACTGCTGAGCCTGCGCTCTAGAGCCCACAAGCCACAACTACTGAGCCCTCATGCTGCAACTACTGAAGCCCGCACACCTAGAGTCCATGCTGTGCAACAAGAGAAGTCACCGCAGTGAGAAGCCCGCGCCCCACAACGAAGAGTAGCCCCTGCTCGCCGCAACTAGAGAAAGCCCGCGCGCAGCAACAAAGACCCAACACAGCCAAAAATAAATAAAATAA
Source organism: Tursiops truncatus (assembly GCF_011762595.2). NCBI lineage: Eukaryota > Metazoa > Chordata > Mammalia > Artiodactyla > Delphinidae > Tursiops > Tursiops truncatus. The sequence goes on along the minus strand of NC_047039.1, from coordinate 108,096,305 downwards.
ATTTATTTTGTTTTCAAAAAAAGAGGGCTTCCCTGGTGGCGCAGTGGTTAAGAATCCACCTGCCAATACAGGGGACACAGGTTCAAAATCTGGCTCGGGAAGATCCCACATGCCGCGGAGCAACTAAGCCCGTGTGCCACAACTACTGAGCCTGCGCTCTAGAGCCCGTGAGCCACAACTACTGAGCCCACGTGCCACAACTACTGAGCCCACGTGCCACAACTACTGAAGCCTGCGCACCTAGAGCCCGTGCTCCACAAGAGAAGCCACGACAATAACAAGCCCGGGTACCGCAACAAAGAGTATCCCCCGCTCACCGCAACTAGAGAAAGCCCACGTGCAGCAACGAAGACCCAACACAGCCAAAAAAAAAAAACCCACCATAAAACAGCTCCTGCTTGGGCCCTTTCTTTGGGCATCACCTCACACACCCCCACAGCAACCCTAGGAGGTGGGTGCTGTTTCATCCCCCTTTTACTTATGATTAAACAGGTCTAGAGAGGTGAAAGGACTTGCCCTAAGTCCCTCAACTAGAAAGCGGAGGAGGAGTGGGGAATTTGAATCCCAGTCTGCCCGACCTCAGACCAGACAAGGGACAAGCAGCAGAAGCTCAGGCTGGAGGGAACATCTGCCCTCAGTGCTCGAAGGCCCAAGGCTGCCAGAGTCAGGGAGAAGCAAAGGCAGGAGAAGCAGACTCTTGACCTGATGGGAGCCTTTATTCAGACAGCAGAGACTCGCCTCTCCCCCTGCCTCCCTCTTCTCAGGCCTTGGGAGTTGGGTACAGCCCTCCCTCCTGCGAAGAGCCCCAGCCTGGCACCCAGAGAACCCTGGCTGGCAGGGAGGGGTTGGGAACAGGGGTTGTGGACCTGAGCCATCTGGGCATGAGCCTAGACAACTGATTCCTACGCATACATGGTTCTGAAACCGTGCACCTCAGATTGGAACTTGAACTCACATGCCAGGACTCGAACCCGACCAAAACCCACACTCTTCCAACTGAGATCACACACCTGGTTTCAGGACTTAATGAAGCTCAGGTTCTTGATGTTTCATTGCAGAAAGTATTCAATGAGACAAAGTGATAGGTAAGAGGTGGATTTAGTTAGAGAGACACATACTCCACAGACAGAGCGTGGGTCACCTCAGAAGGCGAGAAAGGCCCCAGGGTGTGTGGGTTGCCAGTTTTTACAGGGGTGGGTGATTTCATAGGCTAATGAGTGGGGGGAGTGTTCCAGCTATTTTTTGGGGGGGGGGCAGGGATTTCCAGGAATTGGGCCACAGCCCACTTTTTGATCATTATGGATCCTTGGAACTGTCATGGCGCCTGGGGGTGTGTCACTTAGCTTGATGACGTGCTGCAGTGAGCATATACTGAAGCTCAAGGACTAGTGGAAGTTGACTTGTCCGCCATCTTGGACCCATTTGGTTTTAATCAGTTTATGTCATGTCCTCGGGCTTTGTTGTTCTTTCAAAGGTTGTGCCCTGCCCCCTTCCCTCCTGTTTCAGTTCTCTTTGGGCAGCTCCTGGCTCCCCTAGGAGCTCCACCACTGCCTGCTCCCTCCCGAGTTGGCCCTCAAAGCCACTGAGCAGTGGTTATGATAAATTATGATTAGTGGCGCCCAAGGGTCAGTGTTCAAAGGTGATGGCAAAGAAGCGCTCCACCCGCAGGGGAAGCATGGGTGGGGTGTTGGGAGCCAGGCCAGGCCCTCCGGCTCAGGGGCTCAGGGCCTAGGCTGGGCCCTGGACGTGCATGGGGGGCTCTGTGATGCTCAGCTCCTGCCGTAGAGCCTTCAGGGGCTGCTCCCAGCGCCGCTCGTAGTACAGGTTGAGGACACACGGGGCTCTGCGCGCATTCTGAACTGCCCATGGGATCAGCTTCGAGACCAGCACTTGCAGGTTTCTGTAGGGCAGCAGAGGAAAAAGAAGACAAAAGACATAAGGTCCTGAGTGCTGGGCACGCCACGTTCCCTGCAGTGGATGTGCATTTTCTCAGTTAATCCTCACACAGACCCAAGAAGGAGGTAGTTGCTATCCCCACTTTTCAGATGAGGAAACAGAAACTCAGTGAGGTAAAGCCCTGTGCCTAAAACCACACATTTTGAACATGCCAAAGCCCAGCTTTAAATCGAGGGCTACCTCACTCCAGAAACTAACGCCAGATTGCATCCCCCTGGCCCCCCCAGTTCCCTGACTCTACTGTTCTCACCCGATACTGAGGCCTGGCCCCAAAGACCCTAGAGTCCTATGAAACGTCCAGGCTTCATTCATAGTCCTGGAGCCCCTGTGCCAGGCCAGTTTCACCTCTCTGCCCCATTCTTCCCATCCTGGATTCCTGAGAACCACTGGGGCTGCTCAGAAAGGCTGTGGGCTCTTCTCTATTTCCTGGAGCCCTGAGCCTTCCCCTGACCCCTCACCACTTGAGAACTTACCGGGCACTGAGCTGGATCGGTCCGAAGAGTGCACTCAGGATGCACATGGGCAGGCCGGTCTGGACAGCCTCAAACCACTTCACCACGATCTCCCCTGGCAGGCAGGGTGGGGAATGGGGTGGGAGGTGAGCAGGGGCCAGGAGGAGAGGCCAGTGACGCTGCCGCTCAGGGCAGGACACAGTGAGGCATCTGCTCTGCTCCAAATCTCTACTAGGGGTCAGCAGTGCCCAGACCCAGCCTGTGCTGGGCCCTGGGGCACTTGGCTTGGGGTTGGGGAGAGGGTGCAAGAAAGAGCAGAAGGAAAAATAAGGGCTGGAAAGGAAGCTTGGGGTCAGAATGCAGAGGACTCCGAAAGCCAGGCTGAGGACTCCAAGCCTTAGGGAATTGCTGAGGGCTTCAGAGCGCAGGGAGCTAACAACCGGAACAGGGCAGGGAGCCCTGGTGTTTGGATGCTGCTACATCAGTGTAGGAGCCGTAAGAGGCAGTGGGGATGCAGGATAGGGGATGCGCGGCACAGGTGCACCAAGATGTTCGGGTAAAGCAAACAATGAGGCACTGGGCCAGCTGATTGGTGGGTGGCTGGACAGGTGTGCCCTGCCCTTGCCCTGAAGACAGACTTGGGAGACACGCTGGCCTGGCCGGAGCGCCCTGCCCCACCCATGCCCCACGCCCACTCCAGATGCACTCAGCAGCTGGCTGGCTGGCACTCACCCAGGATGTTGGTGGGCATCCCCAGCAGCGTGTGGAGCATGTCGTGCACCTCCCGGTACCGCTGCATCACGTATGCCAGCTCCTCACTGTCCACGAACCGGGTGGGCGCTCTGGTGTCTGGGGAGACCCTCTGACAACCATGAACCTCCCCTAGACCCCTTCCTGATGGCTCCCAGGGTCCAATTTGCCAGCCTCTCCTTGACTCTCAACCACACCCACCAAATTCAAACCCCACCAAAAATCTCTGGGGACTTTGTTTCTGTGCATAGCTGCTGACAGGGGAGTCCTCAGGCAGGGAATATGGTGGATTGGCGCCCCCTTTGCCTACCCCAACTCACACATAATGTACACACCCTGTTGGAATCTATGGCAAAGAAACCCCTGGGGGTGGGGTGGGGGGAAGCAGGAGTTGTTTGTTTAATGATATAGAGTTTCAGTTTTACAAGATGAAAAAGCTCTGGAGATTGGTTTCCCAACAATGTGACTATACTTAACACTGTTGAACTGCCCATTTAGAGATGGTTAACACAGTAAATCTTAGGTTATTATTATTTTTTAAAACCACAATTAGAAATAAAATGGGGGGGAAAAAACAAGAGGCACCCAAAGTCCCGAATTCGTCAGATGAGCTGCTCCCAGCCTAGGATGCTCTTTCCCTCCCCCCTCACCTTCACCTTGACAATTCCTACCTATCTTATGGTCTCTTGCAGCAACCCGTACCTTTTTGTGGCATTCGACATGATTGTATCGTGACGTTTAGTGCGTGTGATTGTTAACGTCTCTCGTCTAGACCTGCACTGTCCAGTACAGCAGCCAATCATGGCAGCCACTGAGCCTTGAAATGTGACAAGTTCCAACTGAGATGTGCTGTACATGTAAAGTGCACCCTGGATTTCGAAGACGGTATGAAGAGAATAATGTGAAATCTCAATAATTTAAAAATATTGATTACATGTTAAAATGACATTTTCGTATGCTGGATTAAACAAAATATCTTATTGAAATTAATTCCACCTGTTTCTATTTGCTTTTATTTATCTGCTAGCAGCAGATTACCTATGGGGCTTACACACTATTGCTATGAAGAGTGTTGCAGCAGGCTGTCAGCAGCACAGGATGCACAGGACGGGGGCTCACTGTTCTATCTCCAGGGCCTGGATGAATAAACATACCTTAAATGCAGGAGTAAAAGGCCAGCCCCAGGCACTTTTCTGACCTCAGGTAGGGATGGCAACTGTCCTCCTTTACCCACCCTCTCTGAGTCCTTGGCAGCACCTATGCACAGTAGGGACACCCTGGTCTTCCTAGTGCCAAAGCATGGCCTCAGCCTGTCCAGAGGCCAAGGGATTTGATGCCTTTATTGCTTGGGGCTGCTGGCCCTGTGCCATGGTCTGTGTCTGTGACTTCATTGGGTCCCAGGTCCTAATTTCTTCTACAGAGTTCTACCTGCTGTGTGAAGCTGAAGGTGGTCAGTGACGGCCTACATTTATTGAGTACCTACTATGTGCCGGCACTGTATGAAGTCCTTTACACATATCGTCATTCTGCATCCCTGAGACCACCTGGGCGTAGATACTGTTATGAGCCTCAGATACAGATAAGAAAAATGAGGCTCAGAGATATAAAGCAGCTTGCCCAAGTTCACACAGCTGACTAATCAAGTGGCTGAGTCAGGATTCGAAACAAAGCCTGCTGGATTCCAAAGCTAGTCGCCTTAGCGTCCATTATTAATCAGCCATATAAGTGCCTTGGAAGATAAACATGAGGTTTCCTTACCTCGGATAAGGAGTCTGAGACTCAGAGGTCAAATGATTTGCCCAGGGCTTTAAAGCTGGGAAGAAAGACAGACTTCTAACTCAGGCTACGCCAGAGCCCATGCCCGTAATCTTGATGCCACAAGGACAACCACCCACCCCTCTGAGTCAGCCTCAGGGAGGGTGGCCTCACCTTGAACTCTGATCTAAAGCTCTGCTGGGACAAAGGTGTTCTTTTACGGTGTGTGGGCTGCTGGTTTCCAGGCTCCAGAAGTGTCACAGTCTCTAGGGCTGTTACCACAACTAAGGCTGTGGCTGAACAAGGCGAACCCAGGGGGGCCTTGGCAGTCCCATACCCTCCACAACAAGAGGACAAAAGGCTCTAGGAGAACTTCAGAAGATTCTCCATTCCTGGGTGGCACCTGGAGCAGGTCACCCTTGTGGGTTTCCCACTGATGAAATAAACTTGCATCTTGGTGAAATCTCCGGGTGATGGTATGAAATGGGGCAGAGGCAAGTGTTAGGAGAGTATGCGGAACAGATTATTTTCTCAGGGACAATAATCTCCTAAAGCAGGGGTTCTCAACTGTCCACCACGGGACATCTGCCATGTCTGAATACATTTATGGTTGTCACAACTTGGGAGGGCGAATGCTACCATCATCTAGTGTGTAGAGGCCAGGGATGCTGCTAAACATCCTACAATGCACAGGGCAGCCCTACAGCAAAGAATTATCCAGCCCCCAAAGTCAACAGTGCCAAGGCTGAGAAACCCAGTTCTAGAGCAACCTTTGCTCACTCCTTCACCTCCTCCAGCCTGGCTGGCTCCTGCAGCTGGACTGGAGAGCCACTCGACAGAGGCGCTTTGATGGGAAGTATTTGTGTTGGGGCAGGGAGGGGAAGGGACAGGGAAGGTGCCCTGCTGTATCCTTGGGTCCTTCTATAAATCAGATCATGTTACTACCCTGCTCGAAACCTCGATGGCTTCCTATTGCTTCTATTACAAAATACAGACTCTGTCTCTAAGCAGATACGGTAGGGGATCCCTGGAGAAAAAGAACGAGGCATGGCATTCTTGACATTAGAGAAGCCATTTTGACCTAAGCCATTTTGTGACCTAAGCCTAGACACAATGCTTGCCCTTCAACAGGTCTCAGTAATTAATGATCTTCAAGGAATAAAGGAATGCAGGAACAGAGGAAGAGCAGTCAAGAAACAATAGCTCAGGGACTTCCCTGGTGGTACAGTGGTTAAGAATCTGCCTGCCAATGGAGGGGACACGGGTTTGAGCCCTGGTCTGGGAAGATCCCACATGCTGTGGTGCAACTAAGCCTGTGCTTCACAACTACTGAGCCTGTGCTCTAGAGCCCGTGAGCCACAACTACTGAGCCCGTGTGCCACAACTACTGAAGCCTGTGTGCCTAGAGCCCGTGCTCCACAACAAGAGAAACCACTGCGAAAAGAAGCCTGTGCACTGCAAGGAAGAGTAGCCCTCGCTCGCCCGCCGCAACTAGAGGAAGCCCGTGTGCAGCAAGGAAGACCCAATGCAGCCAAAAATAAATAAATAAATAATAAAATAAAAATAAAAATGAAAAAAAAACCCCCAATAGTTCAGCAATAAAACAGTGTCCTCGTTCCTCCTCAAAGAATATACATAACAATCTGATGTGTATCTTTAAGCTTTTCTATAGGAACTAAGGCCCACACCCAGATGGAGGATGGTAACTACATGCTAAGATCCCGGACTAGTCAGTACCTAAGAAATGATGATGTTGACCTTTCCTGACCCTCCTGACTTCAATCAACTAAGACTTGGACTTCGTTGACCTCTGCCCCAATTCTATGCTGAATTTTCCTCTGCTCAAGCCCCTTTATAAATACGCATATACCCTTAGGTTAAAACTTCCCCAATTTTGCTGTTAACAGACACTGCTTTGGGAAAGCTCCCCAGTGTTCGCCTTACTTGCTGCAAGTAATAAATCCTTCCTTCTCCCCATCTTTGGCTTGATTGTTTCTTTTGGCTCAGCATCCACCAAGAGGCAAACACAGTTTTCGGGTAACACTTCCCGTGGCAGGCAGGGTCTGGCTGGGCCAGGCTGACCTCCCAGCCCATTGCCTGCTTCCCCCCAACTCACTCCTTTAAGGTCATACTGGCCACATTGGACAGTTTTCCTTTTCCTAACCACACAGAGCCTTGCACTTGCCAGTGCCTCTGCTCGGAATGCGGTTCCCCATCTCTCCTCAAAACTGGCTCCTCCCCATCTTCCAAGTCTCCCCAGCAGGGCCTCCCATGACCACCCTGTTAGAAGTGGCCACCTGCCACCCCCACTCCGCCCCGTCCTCTATCATGTTGACTGCTGTCCTCACAGCACCACCCGCTAGAACAGTACTAAATAAATATTTTGCCTGAATTTTTATATGAAAATTTTCTTCTTTTACTGCTTTATAGTCTACCTCCCCAGCTAGAATATTAGCTCCATGAGGGCAGGACATTGTCTGTCTAGTTTGCCACTGTATCCCCAGCACTTGGAACAATGGATGGCACATGACCGATTCTGAACAAATGAATGAGTCCCTTGATAGATGGGACTCTGCCCCCCAGTCCCTGTCCTCTCTGCCTGGGGTTGGAGAGTGCCACACTTGTCAAACCCAGGGAAGACACTGTCTCTAGAACAGGGGGACACAATGCAACAGTTAAGAACATAATCTGGGTTTGAATACTGCCTCCATTAATACTGGCTTGTGAAATCAGTAAGTTGTTTAACTGCTCTGGGCCTCAGTTTCCTCATCTATGAAAAGGAGATGGGGACTTCCCTGGTGGCGCAGTGGTTAAGAATCTGCCTGCCAATGCAGGGGACACGGGTTCGAGCCCTGGTCCGGGAACATCCCACATGCCGCGGAGCAACTAAGCCCATGCACCACAACTACTGAAGCCCGCGCACCACAACTACTGAAGCTCGCGCGCCTGGAGCCCATGCTCCGCAACAATAGAAGCCACCGCAATGAGAAGCCCATGCACCTCAATGGACAGCAGCCCTTGCTCGCAGCAACTAGAGAAAGTCTGTGCGCAGCAAAGAAGACCCAATGCAGCCAAAAAATATATATAAATTAGTAAATCTATAAAAAAATAATTAAAAATAAAAGGAGATAATAATAGAACATACTCGGCAGGGTTGTTGGGAGGATTCAGTGAGATCATGTACGAGCCTGGCACCTGGCACGCAGTAAGAGGTTAATAAGTGCTGGCCAGTGTAATTGCTCGCAGCGATGTTCCCAGCCCATTTGCCTGTCCCATAGAGAATGACAAAGCCTTGGCGCAAGAGACTGCAAGGCACTCCTGCCCATGCTGGCAGCTCAGGCTCCTCCTTCCTCAGGACGTTACTCCTGTGCCCTTCCTCTCCCCTTCCTGGTGACTCCCAAATGCACAGAAGCTGGAAACTCACATTCACATCCAGGAAACGGAGATACTCGCGGCCAAGGGAGCCCTCAGGCAGACTCCGGAGCTTGCCGAGGTCAAGGGTGGACAGCGAGATCCGGGGACGCTCCCTGTGAGGCAGAAGGCAGGACTCAGGTATTGGGAGGGCACCAGCAAAGGCAGGTGAAAGGTCCAACTAGATCAAGGGTGTGAAAGGTGAAAGGGAAGAGAGCAGCAATGGGGCCACAAGTCCTAATGGAGCACTTACTACTGGCCAGGCCAGTGGCAGGGACTGAGGAGACTACCACAAGCTAAGGCTATGGTTCCTGCCTTAGGTAAACAGGCCTCAGATGTGATCAGAGTATTCACAAAGAGCACTGAGGGGTGGGGGTTATAGGCAGCATATGTTATGGGACCTTAGTGAAGGCACAAGAGCCCTGTTGCTGGAACTGGGCTGAGGCCACCATATTGCACTACCCAGGGGTCATCACAGTGTCTATGTGAATGGCACCCACGGAGTTGGGCAGTGCCCAGCCTGTGCAATCATCCATGGCCAAGGTATCAAGAAGAGCTCTCTGGAGGAACACAACGTGATTCCAGAGAGATCAGAATCCCCAAAGAACGCCCTCAATCCCCCAGGCAAAGCTGGGACCTACTGCAGGATCTGGGCACCCTCCGGATCCCTCCTCATCTGGTCCCTGAGGACCTTCAGGGTACGGCAGCCTGTGGTCTCCCCCAGAACTGCAACCATGTCTGAAAGGAAAGAAATGGGGACAAATGGAGAATATGATCTTAGGTAAGTTACCTGACCTGGTCTGAGCCTTAATTTCCTACACGATAAAACAGAGTATCTACCTCTTAGTTATGAAGATTCAAGTTAAACACTTAGTGAATCACCTGGCACACAGTAAAAGCTCAATATATCTATAGTTACTACTATGGTTGTTAGTTTCATGGGGTGAGATGGCTCTGGTTAGCACAGTGCTCTAAAGAGTTCATAAATCACTTCCACATCCATGATCACGACAGAATACCATGTCTCCATGGATGGGTGTAGGCTTTGGTATCAGAGAGTGCTGGGTTTGAGGGCTGGTGTGATCACTATCTAGGTGATCGTGTGCAAACTGCTTCACCTTTCCAAGCCTCAATGTCCTAATTTGTGAAGCGCAGGTGATACCTTTCATATAGGGTTAATGCGAAAAATCAATCACAACATTCATATAAAACAGCACACTGAGTAAGCAAAACAAGGGCTCAGTGAGCAGTTAGCATTATCGTTTTTACTAGAAGGAGTAACAGTAATTTCCAGACTTAAGAATCCTGGAGGAGATGAGAAAAACACTGTAGGATCCCAAAACGCTCTATTAAAACATACAGCAAACATTTATTGAGCATTTATTATGTGCCATGCACTATCTAAGATGCTAATGGGATGTTATAATTTGATGGGCCCTCATAAATCATCTAATCCAGAGGTTCTCAGTGTGGCTGGATGACAGAATCTCCTAGGAAGTTTAAAAAGTTTAAACTTTTTAAGTTTAAAAAGGCAGAAGCTCAGATTCCACGCCCCTTCCTCCCTCCCCTCCCCTCCTCTCTCACTCCCGGCAGATTCGAATTGAGTAAGTTTAGGGTGGGACCCAGGCATCTGCATTTTTATGAATGTTGCGGGTGATTATGAGGTGCAGCCAGGGTTGGGTACCCTGGCCTAGTCTAGTCTCCAGTTACCCAAAGCACACGGAGGCTTTGACAGTGTCCGGGACCTCCCCGGGCTTTCAAGGCAAGGCAAGGGCGCGCCCAGACCCCAAGCCGCCCCAAGGACGCGCCGGCGTGGGCTGCCTTACCGTGGCGATACGGGTCATAGAGCGCCATTCCAGCAGAGCCCGCGGCCAGCAGCGCCTTCTGCAGCGGGGAGGTGGGGATGTGTTCGGGGTAGAGCAGGCCGGTGCCATGGCTCGTGGCTCGAAGGGGCACATCTGCGGGGAAAGAAAACAGCCGCGGTGAAAGGAGCGGGGGGGTTGGGGGGGACAGCGACGTGGCGGGTCCCCAGCACTCCTTCCCGGCCCCACCACTTGCCTGCAGCGGGCCAGGGACGGCTTCGGAACGCGCGGAGCGGGCGCAGGACCCCGCGCAGCAGCGTCCTCATGGCAGCGGGCACTGTAGGACTTCCCAGGGAGGATGGGCGGGGCAAGGCCGACTCCTCAAGCTCCTTTGGCGACGACGCGCCGGAGAAGTCACAAGGACTCGATCCCTACTGCGCTAAGTAGGGCCTTTTATGCGGGAAAGATAGCACGGACAGGGAAGGTCTCTAAGTATGAGGAAACCCAGGCAACCTACTTCCACAGATATAAAATTCTCCCCGTTTCACCTAACCCCAGAAAGTGTCTCCAAGTAAGCTCCGCTAGCTTTGGGGGTTCAGCTCCGGACCCTACTCCCTTCTCGGAAGCACGTTTTCCCCGAGGACAATAAGACAAGAACCTCTTCCGGCTGTGAAACATGGCGGCGCCCATTGGAAGGACCACATTTGGGAGCGGGACCATAAGGCACTTCCGTCCGGGTTCAGCTCTTCCGCGAACCCGGGACACGGGCTTCAGGCATGGGGTTAGACGGCCTGGCGCGGCTGCATGGGCTCTTCGCCGCCTACAAGCCCCCGGGACTAAAGTGGAAGCATCTGCGCGATACCGTGGAGCTGCAGCTTTTGAAAGGTGAGTGCCTCTAGCGAGACCCACGATCCCGCTCCCATTTTCCCGGGAGGCCATCTACGCTTCTGATCCTTGCTGCAAAATAAAGTCATGTGACCTAGTCGTCTGGGCAGAGCGGTTTCCTAATCGACTGTTCTATACACTCCTCGCCTTCCCCTGTGTTCATATGGGTAAACAGGCTCAGTATTGTCCGTTGTCATAAATAGTTAATAAGTAGTAAAGTCAGGATTTAAACCCAAGTCTGTTTCTTAACTTCTGCTTTCAGAAGTAGAGTACTCTAAAATCTCTAAAACCCCTTGGACAGAAGTAGTCAGTGAGTTTACAGTATAACAACAATAACAAGGATAATGTGTTAAGGACCTACTCTGTACTAGGCGCTGTGTGGGCTTTCATCTGTCTTCTACATTTCCATACTTACCTGTCCCTCTGTCCCCCACCCCCGGTGTTCAGACAGAATCGACAAGATGTTCTTTACTTGTGTGTGCTCAGGTCTCAATGCTGGGAAGCGTCCTGCCTCTGAACATCGTGTTCGCTTCCTGCTGGGCCCCGTGGAAGGCAGTGAAGAGAAGGAGCTGACCCTCACAGCCACCAGTGTGCCCACCCTCATCGACCATCCGCTGGGTAAAGCACATTCAGGAAGGGGCCTGGATGTCACTTCCCAGGAAATCCCTGCCCAGAGTCAGTGTCCTAGCCAGAGCTCAGACTCCTTCTGTCCCAAACCAGTGTAGGGCCACAGTGGGGATGAAGTATTTGATCAGGGATTGGCAAAATTTCCTGGAAAGGGCCAGATAGTCAATATTTTAGGCTTTGCAGGCTCACCTCTGCCGTAGTGCGGAAGCAGCAGCTATAGACAGTATGTAGAGCAATGAGCCTGGCTGTGTTCCAATAAAATTTTACTGGTGGATGTTGATATTTGAATTTCATATAATTTCATATGTCATGAAAATTATCCTCTTGATTTTTTTGAACCATTGAAAAATGTAAAAACCATTTTAATTTGTGGGCCATAAAAAAAAAACAGGCTTGAGGATTTGACTTGTGGACTATAGTTTGTTGACCTCTATTATTCTGGGACTCCAGGTAGGAATTGAGACCCTCAGGTAGAAGTCATAAGGAGGCAGTTTTGGGCTCCTGTGAAAGAGTGATTTTTTTAAAAATTTATTTTATTGAAGTACAGTTGATTTACAGTGTTGTGTTAATTTTGCTGTATAGCAAAGTGATTCAGTTATACATATATGTACATTCTTTTTCATATTCTTTTCCATTATGGTTTATCACAGGATATTGAATATGGCTCCCTGTGCTATATGATAGAACCTTGTTGTTTACCCATTCTGTATATAATAGCTTGCATCTGCTAATCCCAAACTCCCAATCCATCCCTCCCCCACTCCTCCTCCCCCTTGGCAACCACAAATCTGTATCTGTGTCTGTGAAGAGTGACTTACTATAGTCAACAAACCTGCCCAACAGTGAAACTAGTTCTGACAATGAGCCCCTGTCATTAGACATGATTAAAGCATGCGTTGGGGAGGCTCTATAGGAGGGCTGAGGAGCTTGACCAGGAACCTCTGAAACCCCTTGGAGAGAAATAATCAGTGAGTTTACAGTGTAACAACAATAACAAGTCTGATGTGTTGAGGACCTACTCTGTACGGGGTACTGTGTTAGGCTTTTCCCAAATACTATCCCACTGAATCCTGTGAGGTGGGTCCTAGTCCCATTTCACAAATGAGGAAACTGATGCTCAGTGTTGACTAATGTTAAGTCATGTAGCCTGGATTCAGTAGGCTCTTAACCGCCCCATACTGGTCTCCTAGGTTCCTCTTGATCTACAGAAGTGTAAAAGCATCTAGCTCATTCCTGCATTCATTCATTTTTTTTCCCAGCTTTCTTGAGGTATAGCTGATATACAAAAAAACTATACATACTTAATGTATATTAATTTGATGGGTCATTCATTCTTTCGGGAAATGGGTTATTTCCCGAGCAGTCAGTGAGTTCTGGGCTGTGGGGGCAGAACTGTGAACACACAGACCCAGACCCCTGCCTTAAGGAGCTCGCAGCCTCCATTTCCTCCCTGGGAGAGTGGCCAGGACTCTCCTTCCACAGGAGCTGGATAGGGAACCCCCCCCAGTCTTGATTCCAGTGTTCTGCCCAGTCCACTCGAAGTGTCTCATGGGGGGAATGGTGATGGACGGACTTAACAGGCCCCCTGGGTTGCCCTTTCTCTGGGCCCAAGAAACTGAAGAAGTGGTTTTGGGCCCCCAATTCCATGGTGAGGAAACCTGAAAGTCCAGCCTGATGCTGGTTTTGGACCTCATTCTAGGAATGAGGTCACCATGCAGCCCAGAGCCATCCTGGAGGCTGGATTCTTTGAGGAAAAGGACCTCGTTTGTTTCTTTCCAGTACGTGGACCAGCATTCACCAGCCTGAAGATTGGCATGGGGCACCGACTGGATGCCCAGGCGTCTGGGGTGCTTGGTAGGTGGTGTGGTGAGCCTGGGGTGCAATGATAGAGGCTTGGGAGAGGATCGGGGAGCTCCCAGGAGCGCAGCCCATTTCTAACCTGACAGCCATTTCCCGCTACTGCTCACTCCCTTGATTCCTGCCAAGTCTGATCCCCTGGAGAGGTGACTGGTGGGAAGGGGGAAGTCGTGATCACCCACGTTTATCAAGTGATTCCTGCCTGTGACGTGTGGTTTGAAACTCTTTGTGCACATGCATTCACCATAATGACCTTATTTGGTAGATACCATATGATTTTAGGAAGAAAGTAAGGCTCCAGGAGCATAGGTAACTCATCCTGGGTCATGTGGCTAGTGAAGGTCCCTGGACCAGAGAGGGAAAACCATCATCGCTTGCATGGGGTAGCCAAGTGTGTGACCCTGGCCCCACCGGCTGGGCTCTGGATGTCGCTGGAGCTGGACACACAAAGCCCTGAGTCATGAGCCATCTGTGTCCCCAGGGTCAGGCGGCGGCCACATCCTTCATACACAACAGTCACGGCAACTTGTCTTGCTTCCTGGGACACAGGCAGGCGGACGTGATCTCATGCCCCGCTCCCTCCAGGAGTGATGGATGGTCATTCTTTCCTTCAGCCAGAGGGAGACACAGACCGGAGGAAAGGCAGGGAGTGGCCACAATGCCCCCATTTATTTGCCGGCTTCTTCCTTTGTGTGCATTGCCTCGATCATCACAATACCCACAGGGATCAGACAGTATTTTTATCCCCGTTTTACTGATGGGGAGCCTGAGACCCAAGGAGGTTAAAGGACATGCTTAGAGCCACCCCAGATGTGAGTGCAGGTCTGTGTGACTGGGCCAGTGGTCTCCTACTTCTGAGTGCATCAGGACCCCAGGGAGCTTGCTAAGGATCCCTAGGCTCCCACCCCAACCTGAGTCAGAGTCCGTATATGTGGGTGGGTCCCGGAAATCTGCATTTTCATATATGCACAGAGGAGCTCACTTGTTCCCTGTAGAAGAAGCTCTTCTTGCCTCCTTGCTGGCTTCCACAGCCTTGGAAGTGGGAGTATTCTGCTGGAGGGGGTGAGGGTTGGAGGACCCAGGGGAACGGGAAGGGGGACCCAGGTGTGAGACCAGGCTGGGTGCCTTTCAGTGCTCGGCGTGGGACGTGGACGAAGGCTCCTCACCGACATGTACAACGCTCACCTCACCAAGGTACAGGGGCTGGGGACGGCCTGCTTATCCCTTAGCCCTTTCCCTGGGGGTCACTGGTACGATTCTGAAGCAGAGATGATTCCATGGAGAATACCCAGGCCATCAGCAAGCATTTTGTTTTCGGGTCATGTACCAAGGGAGGCTGTAACATCATAATGACAGTTGGCATTATCGCATGCTGGCTACTCTGCGCTGAGTACTGTACGCGGACTCCCTTGCGGATGCCTTACAGCATCCCCGTAAAATGGGATCTATTGTTAACCCATTTTACAGATGAGAGAATGAGGCTCAGGAGACGACGCTTGCTCGGGGTCACCCAGCCTTTAAGGGGCAGAGTTGGGATTTGAACCTGGTTCTGTCTGACACCGTCTGGGTGTCAGGAAGCTTACATCCATGCTGGGCTGCAGGCTCTGGCATCACGATCATGTGTGGAGACGCCACATTAGAAGGCCCGTGTTTTCAGTGGTTAAGAGCACAGATTCTGCAGCCAAGTTTTCGCTTCAAAACTCAGATTGTACCACTCTGCCAGTTCTGTCTCCTTGGGTGAATTACTTAACATCTGTGTGCCTCCGTTTCCTCATCTTTGAAATGGGAGTGATTGTAGTACCTCCTCCATACGGTTGCTTTGAATATTTAGTCAGTGACCGTATGTAATGTGCTCAGCACAGCCACTGGCACGTGGTGGATGCTCAATCGATGTCACTGTCGTCGTCCTCTCTGTTATCGTCATTACTGTTATTGGACGCAGAGGCAGGCAGCTGCACAGATCGAATTTGGAGGGGAGAGAGAAGCTGACAGAGCATCCTGGGAGGGGCCTGGCATCATGAGTTGTCAGGTTGGGCAGAAGTGGAGAGGTGCGGAGGCCCGGGGTTGTTGCAGGGTGGCTCGGGGCACCCTTCGCAGGCTTCTGATGCTTGCTGTCATGGGAGAGGAAGTCGGTTGTCCTTCCCCAGGGGCAGCTGGGCAGGGGCTGAGCACCTGAACTCCCTGAGGGGAGACCAGAGGGCCCCCCAGCCTCAGTCTAGCGCCTCGGGGGCCTGAGCTGCTGGGCCACATCTCCCTCCTTGCCATGGCGGCTTAGAGCCGAGAGGCTGGTCATACCTCCCTCTCCCTGTCCTCGCAGGATTACACAGTGCACGGCCTCCTGGGCAAAGCCACAGACGACTTCTGTGAGGACGGGCGGCTGGTGGAGAAGACGACGTATGGTGAGAGCCCACGGGAGTCCAGGGCGGGCGGGAGGGGTGGGCGTGGCTGCCTCTTCATTTGCTTCCTTTGGTTCCTAACCCTGAGGTGGGCTGTGAGGGCCCCCGCTCAGTTATTCTCAGACACACCAAGCTGGGGCTGGCTGTTGGCATGGACGTGTGATTCTGACTTCCAGGAATGCCCTGTGCTCCCCTGTGCTCTGCTTAAATGTTACCTCCTTAAGTGGTTTCAGTGTACTGTCAGAAAAGTAATCAACTAATGATTAGTGATTATTTAATATCTGTCTCCCCACCAGAATGTCAACCATGAGAGCAGGAACTGTGTAGTTCCACTCCTGTGGTCACACACAACACAGCGCCTGGGACATGGGAGGTGCTGTATTGATGGATGGATGGATGGGTAGACGGGTGGATGCATGGGTGGGTGGATGGCTGGCTTATTCTTCATTTCTCACTCTCCCCATGTTCTTAGACGTCCTATATGATCTGTTGCATTTGCTTATTTGACATTTTTTGAGCACCAACCACGTGCCAGGCACTGGGGGCAGGGGCCGGAGGCATATGATGAATCAGATGGGGTCCCCAATCTTAGGCCTCACAGTCTAGCAGGGAGAGCAGACACACACCTCTGCGTCTCCTGGAGAAGATTAAAAACATGTGGCGAAGCAGTGCTGTCTATATATTTGTACTTGTATGTGTGTGTCAACATCCAAAACATGTCTAAAGACAACTACCAAGTTGACACTTCTGAGAGGGAGGAAGCCAGAATTTGGAGGAGGGGAGATGTTTGTTGGTGTTGATCTAAATTTTTTGAAGAAGATTCTTGTATCAATTATATAATTAAAAATAGGACTTCCCTCGTTGTGCAGTGGTTAAGAATCCACCTGCCAATGCAGGGGACACGGGTTCAAGCCCTGGTCCAGGAAGATCCCACATGCCGCGGAGCAGCTAAGCCCATGCACCACAACTACTGAGCCTGCGCTCTAGAGCCCACGAGCCACAACTACTGCAGCCCGCGCGCCTAGAGCCCGTGCTCCGCAACAAAGAGAAGCCACCGCAATGAGAAGCCCACGCACCACAACGAAGAGTAGCCCCTGCTCGCCGCACCTAGAGGAGGCCCGCGCACAGCAACAAAGACTCAACACAGCCAAAAATAAATAAATTTAAATAAATAAGTAAATACTATAGGGACTTCCCTGGCGGTCCAGTGGTTAGGACTGTGTGCTTTCACTGATGGGGCCTGGGTTCAGTCCCTGGTTGGCGGGGCCTGGGTCCAAAATAAATAAATAAATAAATAAAATAATGACATAAACACTAAAGAAAACTAAGTGCTGGGAAAGAGACCCAGGTGCAGAAGGAAGAAGCCACGTGCTGTAAGAGGGGCTTCCTGGAGCAGGCGGCATTTGAGCTGGGCTGTAAATGAGTGGGGAGGAGGCTGCAGCAGGCGCCTCCAGATAAGACAACAGCGTGAATGAGACCAGACAGAAGGGATGAGAGGCCCAGGCCCTTCCCAGCTGGCCAGGCCTTAGTCAGTTACACCTGCTCCCAGAGATTCTGGCCTGTGGAGTCAGAAGTTGGTGGCTGCCCCAGCTGGCCTGCAGGCTCGGCCTCCCTGCAGTCCGTGGGCATCCCCAGGCTTTGCAGCTGCCTGCTCCACAGTCACTTGGTTGGACCAGCAGGCAGAGGAGCCACTCCCACTTCTTGCCACCCATTTCTGCATTTGGACAGATGGCACCCTCCCTCCTGGTGTCCCTGGCCTGAAAAACCCCAGACTGGGGCTCAGGGGACCAGGCTTACAGTGTGGGGCAAGGGGCTTCCCTGGTGGTGCTGTGGTTGAGAATCCTCCTGCCAGTGCAGGGGATACGGGTTTGATCCTTGGTCCAGGAAGATCCCACATGCCGCAGAGCAACTAAGCCTGTGCGCCACAACTACTGAGCCTGTGCTCTAGAGCCCGTGAGCCACAACTACTGAAGCCTGCATGCCTAGAGCCTGTGCTCTGCAGCAAGAGAAGCCACCGCAATGAGAAGCCTGCACACTGCAACAAAGAGTAGCCCCCGCTCACCGCAACTAAAGCCTGCATGCAGCAACGAAGACCCAACACAGCCAAAAATAAATATATTAAAAAAAAAAAGAATATGGGGCAAATCACATTACATCTTTGGAGCCTCATTTCCGGAAGGAAGTGTTCTTAACTTGGGGTGTGTGAGCCCCTTGAAAATGTCCTCAAAATGTTGAGTTCATGTATATCTTTCTGAGAAGCGGGTCCACAGCCTTCATAAGATTCTCAAAGGACTCTCAACCCCCTAAATGGGAACCCTGGGACCAGAGGATGCTCTGGGACCCCAGCTAGGTTCCAAGGACAGGGCTGGTTGGTGGGAAGGGAAATTGCCAGTTTTGCCTCCTCAGTGGGCACCTGTGTGCTGACCATCCCCTGGCTTTTCCAGACCACGTGACCAGAGAGAAGCTGGAGCGAATCCTGTCCCTGATCCAAGGTTCCCATCAGAAGGCTCTGGTGATGTAAGTGAGGCCCAACCCACACCTCCCTGAAAGGGGACCCTCAAGGAAGTGCTGGAAGGGCAAGAAGTTGCCCACAAGGCTCCCTGTAGGCTCCGCCTACTCTGGGGCAAATTCCAAAACCAGACACAAGCACCCATTCCTTTCACAGCCTGCAGAAGTGTTTCTTTGTGCTGGGTCTTGGGCCAGCCCCTGGGGAGACCAAGGGGAACAAGAGATCCCAGCTGGCCTCCTAGGGAGTATATGAGCTAAGGGAGAGGAGAGCTAGGGGTCCGCACCATCACGGCACAGAACCAGGGGGTGGAAGTGGTCAACACAGGTATGACCGTTGAAGCCAAGGAGAGTGTGAGAGGGGGTCGGTCAGAGCCTGCAGTTAGGGATTGGAGGGGACAGAACAAGGCTGCTGCAAAGGTGGCTAGAGGGGCAGGGAAGGTGGAAAGCGAATGAAGAGCTTCAGGAAAGGCATGAATAGGGCAGGGCCAGGGGTAGGCAGTCAGATGCCCACTCTGGTGCCTCCTGATCCCCAGGTACTCCAACGCTGACCTACAGACCCAGGAGGCCTATGAGATGGCCGTGAGCGGCGTGCTCCGGCCCATGAACAAGTCCCCAATGCTGGTAACTGGCATCCGATGCCTCCAGTTTGCGCCTCCAGAATTCCTCTTAGGTAAGTTGCTCCAGGACGTTGGGAGAAGTGCCACTGGGCTCCTGGGTTTGGGGGGGTCACTGTGGAAGGCCCTTGCAGAGGCCAGCACGCGTGAGCCCTAAGCTCCGCTGGCCAAGGCACCGGGGCCGACTTCCTTCCTAGCCTGAGGCTGGACTTGGCTGATCACACAGCACAGAACAAATGATGTCCTGTCTCCTGCCAAGTCCCCCTTTGAAGCCAGACCTTAACAAGCAGAGATTATATTTAGTGGCTCGTTTCCAGAGCCGCCCAGTGTTTCAAGTCATTGTGCGGCATCAGACACCACTCTCCCCTCCCGGATCCCACCCAACTCAGCAACCCGACCACCACTTCTTTCTTTGTTTATCGTATTAACGAGGGCTCCTTGCTCCTTTTCTTTTTTTTTTTTTTAACAGCTTTATTGCAGTATAATTGCTTTACAATGGTGTGTTAGTTTATGCTTTATAACAAAGTGAATCAGCTGTACATATACATATATCCCCGTATCTCCTTCCTCTTGTGTCTCCCTCCCACCCTCCCTATCCCACCCCTGTAGGTGGTCACAAAGCACTGAGCTGATCTCTCTGTGCTATCTTGCTCCTTTTCTTGAGTGCTGACCAAGACTTTTCTGATGCTAAGTGCCTTATAGAAATTATCTCTTAGATTCCTCACAACCACTCATTTTACAGATGAGCAAACCAAGCCTTAGAGCAGCACTTCTCGAACTTTAACCTGCCCAATCACCTGGGGTTCTTCTCCCCCCACCCCCGGCCATGCCACATGGCTTGCGGGATCTTACTTCCCTGACCAGGGATTGAACCCAGGCCCCGGCAGTAAAAGCGCTGAGTCCTAACTGGTGGACCGCCAGAGAATTCCCAACCTGGGATTCTTCTTAAAAGGCCAATTCTAGGAACTCCCTGGTGGTCCAGTGGTTAGGGCTCGGCACTTTCACTGCAGGGGGGCATGGGTTCAATCCCTGGTTGGGGAATTAAGATCCTACAAGCTGCGAGACCAAAAAAAAAAAAGGCAAATTATGACTCAGCAGGTCTGGGTGGGGCCTGATATTCTGCATGTCTAACAAACTTTCAGGACCCACCCTGGGCTACACTTCGAAGAACAAAGCCCTAGAGAAGTAAGTTGTCTTGCTAAGGTTATTACATAGCCAGGAGGTCTCAAGGGGTGTGGATCTAGATCAGCGGACACCAGAGGCTGTGCTTCTGACCACCACCTCTGTTGTGTGTCCCTGGCAGAGGTGCAGTGCATGCATGAGACGCAGAAGCAGCTGCGAAGGCTGGTGCACGAAATCGGCCTGGAACTGAAGAGCACCGCTGTCTGCACCCAGGTGCGGCGTACACGCGATGGTTTCTTCACCCTGGACGATGCCCTCCTAAGGACCCAATGGGACCTACCCAGCATCCAGGATGCCATCCAGTCCGCAGCACCCCGAGTGGCAGCAGAGCTGGAGAAGAACTTGAGGCCGGGGCTGGGCACCCAGTAGCCCTTCAGTCCAGGCTGGCCCTGGGACTCCGAGGGGCCAAGCTCTGCCTTGGGGCTGGAGAGCCATGCGGGACATTGAAAGGCCAGGCTGCTGGGGGAGCGGTGGGTGTATAAAGATAAGAATTGTTCATGAGCCAGAACTGATGACTGTGCAGAATGTGGGGGGTGGGCGGGAGCTTTTTAACACGTGACAGAAAACCAACAGGGACTTTCCTGGTGGTCCAGTGGTTAGGACTTGGTGCTTTCGCTGACAGGACCCTGGGTTCAATCCCTGGTCAGGGAACTAAGATCCTGCAAGCTGCATGGCATGGCCAAAAGAAAAAAAAAGATGAACAGACTTGGCTTAGTTAAAAAGAAAAAACTTCTGTACAGTGGAAAAGATGCTAAACGAATGACAGACTGATAAAACTATTTGTTATATACTTAAGAACTAATATCTATAATATATAAAGAGCTCTTATAAAACAGTAAGAAAAAGATGACAAGAAAATGGGTCAAATGACATGAATTGTGTGTTTATACAGCAAAAGAAATCCAAATGGCCAGTAAACCTGAAATGATGCTCAACCTCTCTAATAATGAAAGACATTCAGATGAAAATGAGATGACTTTTCCTTGCCTTTCAAATAAATTAAGAAAAGATAACACCCAGTATTGGGGAGGATGTGAGAAGATGGGCAATCTGTACTGTTGGTAGGAATATACAACTGTGTAACCTTTTAGGAGTAATTTGGTAGTATGTATCAACATTTGAAATATTCCTGCCCTGGGGAATTCCCTGGTGGTCCAGTGGTTAGAATTCAGCACTATCACTGCCGTGGCCCGGGTTCAATCCCTGGTCAGGGAACTAAGGGTCCTCAGCAGCCATGGCTCATGGGCCCAGCTGCTCCGCGGCACGTGGGATCTTCCCGGACTGGGGCACGAACCCGCGTCCCCTGCATCGGCAGGCGGACTCTCAACCACTGCGCCACCAGGGAAGCCCAATTTCCTCCTTTTTATTTGATAATTTCCACCAGAATACAAACATGCTATTTAATCTCCTATCTTAAAAGCAAACAAACAGAAAACAGCATGGCAGGTCCTCAAAAAATTAAACATAGAATTACCATATGATGCAGCGATTCCACTTCTGGGTATATACCCAAAGGAACTGAAAGCAGACTCAAACAGATGTTTGTGTACCCATGTTCAGAGCAGCATTATTCACAGTTGCCAAAAGGTGGAAATAATCCAAGTGTCTATCGATAGATGAATGGATGAGCAAAATGTGGTCTATCCACACAACAGAATATTATTCAAACACTAAAAAGGAAGGAGTTCCTGACACCTACTACAACATGGGTGAACGTTAAAGACATTATGCTAAGTGAAATAAGCCAGTCACAGGAAGACTAATACTGTGTGATTCCATTTATATGAGGTACTTAGAGTAGCCAGATTCACTGGGACGGAAAACACAATGGTGGTCGCCAGGGGCTGGGGAGTGGGGAGTTAATGTTTAATGTGTACAGAATTTCAGCTTTGCAAGGCAGAAAGAGATATAGAGATAGACAGTGGGGATGGTTGCACAACAATGTGAATGTACTTAATGCCACCAAATTGTACACTTAATGACGCTTAAAATGGTAAATTTTATGTGTATTTTATGTATATTTTACCCTCAAAAAAGCTCCACACAGAAAAATAAGCATACTCTTTCTTAACCTTCCATCTCTCTCCAGTTGCTGCATTTCTCTGCCTCCTTTTTTTTTTTTTGAGAAGTCAAAAGTTGTTTTTTTAATTTCAATTAGGTAAATATGTCTGTAAAAATCTTGGAAAATGAATTTTTACCTAAGGTCTGTTTTTTTTTTTTTTTTGCGGTACGCAGGCCTCTCACTGTTGTGGCTTCTCCCGTTGCAGAGCACAGGCTCCGGACGCACAGGCTCAGCGGCCATGGCTCACGGGCCCAGCTGCTCCGCGCCATGTGGGATCTTCCCGGACCGGGGCATGAACCTGTGTCGCCTGCATCGGCAGGCAGACTCCCAACCACTGCGCCACCAGGGAAGCCCTAAGGTCTGTTTTGATTAAAAACAAGGATACATATATTCTAAATCATTTCAGAATTATTTACAGAACAAAAAATTCACGGACAGAACAAATACACTAGATAAGGCAAAATGTTATGGTTTAAATTCTGTTTATAGGAAGCAAACATTTGAGATTGTATCAAAATACAAAATTGGGAAAAAATCTGCTTCTAAAGAATTAGATTAAAACGGAATGATGTGGAAGAGCTTAAAGCCAAAAATATATGTTACAGAAACCTACACCCAATTAAGGAAAAGACAACAATATTAATATCCAGCAAAAATAATAGAAGAGAAGCACAGTCAGTGATGAATACCAATCAAACTTGAACTTCAACGCGCCAAATTAATCGGCATGCAATTAAAAACAAGGTTAGGGACTTCCCTGGTGGCGCAGTGGTTAAGAATCCACCTGTCAGTGCAGGGGACACAGGTTCGATTCCTGGTCTGGGAATTTCCCACATGCCACGAGCAACTAAGCCCATGTACCACAACTACTGAGCCTGTGCTCTAGGGCCCACGTGCTGCAACTACTGAAGCCCACACACCTAGAGCCCACAACAAGAGAAGCCACGGCAATGAGAAGCCCGTGCACCGCAAGGAAGAGTAGCCCCTGCTCGCCACAACTAGAGAAAAGCCCACGTGCAGCAACAAAGACCCAACGCAGCCAAAACAAAACAAAACAAAAAAAACAAGGTTAGCCACTGAAAGACAAACCAACAACTTTCTAATTTTACTGGCATGCTTTAACACATGACCTTATTTCACCCTACACAAGAATACCTGAATTTAAAACAGAGGATTTGGTTAATCCAATCAACATAATGGAACTAATGGATATGCAAGTCCTTATGCTTTACTAAGATTTTACTCACATTTTACATCTCTATTTGAACATATGTTCAATGGGCTATTTATATAACTTTTCTTTATAAATTTTTAAAAAATTAAAAATAGTTGTGTACGTTAAAAACCTAAAGTGCTTTTCTTTTTCTTTCTTTCTTTTTTTTGGCCACGCAGCTTGCAGGATCTTAGTTCCATCACCAGGGATCCAATCCTACCCTTTTAAGAATAAAGGTGGGGCTTCCCTGATGGCGCAGTGGTTGAGAGTCCGCCATGGGCGCTGAGCCTGCGGGTCCGGAGCCTGTGCTCCGCAACAGGAGAGGCCACAACAGTGAGAGGCTGCGTACTGAAGAGACACATCAGCAATTGCACATCCAAGGGGAGAAAGATTCCAGAGAGTATATCTTTTCTTCCCTTCTTTGCCCTTATCCATCAAAACCAGAAAGGGGTATGAATTCCAATGATCAGGAATTGGCTCTCGAACTTGTTAGCTGACATCTCAGTGTCCGCTGGCTCTAGTGGCCTCAGGCAGCTTCTGTTCCTCGGCCTCCGGCTGCTCCCACATCACCGAGTTGCACAGCTGCAGCCTCGGCCTCCTTTAAAAGTAAAACTCCAGGCTTCCCTGGTTGCGCAGTGGTTGAGAATCCAATGCAGGGGACATGGGTTCAAGTCCTGGTCCGGGAAGTTCCCACGTGCTGTGGAGCAGCTGAGCCCGTGTGCCACAACTACTGTGACCACGCTCTAGAGCCCGTGAGCCACAACTACTGAGCCTGCGTGCTGCAACTACTGAAGCCCACGTGCCTAGAGCCCGTGCTCCGCAACAGGAGAGGCCACCACAGTGAGAAGCCTGCGCACCGCAACAAAGAGTGGCCCCCGCTCTCTGTCACTAGAGAAAGCCTGCACGGAGCAACGAAGACCCAACGCAGCCAAAATTAAATAAATAAATAAATTTATTTTTTAAAAAAAGAGTAAAGCTCCTGGAAAGATTGTCTCTAGTCGCTGCCCCCAGTTCTCACCATATGCTCCCTGGAACCCACTCTAATCAGACACTCACTCTCCACTGCTTTCCAGGAACCGCTCTTGCCAAGGTCAAGGACGACCTCCTCCTCTTTAAATCCAGCGGCTCCTTCTCGGCAGGGTCTGACACAGCCGGTCACTGCCTCCTCCTGGAACAGTCTCCTCCTCCCTCCCTGGCTCCTTCTCAGCCTCTTTGCTGGGGCCCCTCCTCCCCTGCTCTCCTCCGCGGTGCCCACAAGCTCCAGGCAGCTCTACTCTCGGCCCTCACTCGCTCCTTGAGGATGTCAGTCTGAAATCCCATGGCTTGAATCCCATCAATCTGTCATGCTTCTGGTGCCCATATTTATGTTACCTCTCACCGGACCCTTCCCATGAACTCCATTCCTAAATATCTGTTCTTTAGCATTTCCACTTCCGTGTTGAGCTGGCATCTCAAACTTAACAGATCCCCAGACTGACTGCTTATCTTCCCCTGCACCCTGCTCTCCCCCAGAATTCCTCACTCCAGTAACTCACAGTTCCACCCTTCCACTCGCTCAGGCCAAAATCCTAAAAGCCCCCTTTTCCTCACACCCCATATTTAACCCATCAGCAAATCCTGCTGGCTCTACCGTCAAAAGACTGTTGTTTCCAGAATCTGACCCCTTCCTTCCTCCCTCTCTCCCTCTCTTTCTTTAGTTCCCCATCTGGGATGAACCGGTGCCCCCTGCAGTGGAAGCGTGGAGTCTCAACCACTGGACCGCCAGGGAAGTCCCAGAATCTGACCATTCACCTCTGTCCACTTACCCCCTCATTTTGCTGTACACCTGAAACATTGTAAATAAACTATACTTCTGTTAAAAAAATGCTATTTATAAAATTTAAAAAAATATATGTATTCGGCAGGGAGGGGAGGGAGGCCCAAATTTTATGAGCTTCAGGTCCCAACCCTTTTTGACCTCGTGGCATGCAGGATCTTAGTTCCCCAACCAGGGATCAAACCCGTGCCCCCTGCCGTGGAAGCATGGAGTCTTAACTACTGGACCGCTGGGGAAGTCCCTGGGTCCCAACCCTTTTTCATAAGTGCCAGCACTTACCACCATCTGAAGAATGATTTATTTTTTATTTGCTTTCTTGTCTGTCTCCCCCACCTTAGATGAATGAATATCAATACCCAGATAACCGCAGTTTTCAAGGTAACGAATTTTCTCTTCTTACATTCCCCAGCTCACTCCCCCCACCCCACCCTATTGCACCAGGAATGTTAGCTCATTAAGGCTCCACTTTGAGCTGTAAGGACCCTGCATTCCCAGGGGAGCCAGGAATATGCTTAGAACGCCCAAATCTATCATCCTAACAATGAGCTGACATTTGCCTATTTCATTAGAGTCATTAATCCAGCTTTTATATCTATGATCATTTGTGAAGTGGCCACGGCAGGTATTATTTTACCTACTTTATAGATGAAGAAACTGAGGTCTGGGGAGGTCCCGCCACCACCAGCCCAGCCTCCTGCATCTGTCTACACATGGCATGGCCTGCTGAGCTTTAGCTCTGGCCATAGAATAAAAACAAACAAAACCCCGTTCCCACCACCGTATCATCATCTGATTTCTTCTGCAATATCCAGTCAGACCCTGACTAACCCCCTCCTTCGAGCACTTCAGCAGGAGGCGTGGGACTCACCTGGAGGTGGGCTGGGTAACCAGAGGGACAGACATTAGTTACTCCAAGAAGTTTCCCTCTTGGTGAGACCTGGATCGGGATGCTTTCGGGGCAGTGGACATTGACTAAGAGAGACAAGCATCAGGTGGGTGGCCGGGTGTGATGGGTGGGGTGGTGGGCTGTCCCGGGGCCTTCCAGCCCCCTTGTGGTCTGCAAAGCAGCCTGTGACCCCCTGCCCATCAATCTTCTCCAAGTAGTCCCCGCCCCCAACCCTACAGGTACTTCCTGAGCCCCTAGTAAATCAGAAACGAGAAGAGCCCTAAGATGGCAAAACAGGCCAATCTCCTTCCGGGCAAACCAGCTGGGCAGGTCTGCTGGTGCCAGGGTGGAGGTCAGAGGAGCAGAGCTAGCAAATGCCTGGGCCTATGAGAAGGCTCTGGGGAGAAGCCAGATACAATCTCACCTAGGTTTGATCCAGAGCTGGCTCTTAGGGTCTGGTGGCTCTGTAGATGGGTTTGAAGATGGCTGGTTTGGAGGCAGGATTTGATTGGATGTTATTCCTGGTGGTTAGAAGCAACCTGTCAACGATCCAGGAATGCTCACCGGAGAGGCCAGATATCAAAAACACCTGGGGAGCTTGTTACAAAAAATACAGGCCTGCCCCCCCTACCAAAGCAGAATCCCTAGGGAGGAGTTAGGGACCCATATCTTTTCCTTTAAAAGCCCTCTCAGGTAATTGTGACACTCAAGAGGTTTGGAAATTATTACCTGGTCTTTAAAGAGAATGACTGTGGGGACTTCCCTGGTGGTCCAGTGGGTAAGACTCCGCGCTCCCAATGCAGGGAGTCCGGGTTCAATCCCTGGTCGGGGAACTAGACCCCTCATGCATGCTGCAACTAAGACTCGGTGCAGCCAAAATAAATAAATAAATAAATATTTTTTAAAGAAAAAGAGAGAGAGAGAATGATTGTGGAACTTCAACCTTGGAGTTGGCCACTTAGCTTTGTTTCCTTGGGAAAGTGACTTAACCTCTCTGAGCTTCATTTGCCTCATCTGGAAAATGGGGCTAATGATGTACCTCTTAGGGCTGTCATTGGAAATACTTGTTGTAGTCATGCTGAGCTCTAGGCTTGGGGCCTGGCACAGAGTATGTGCTCCCAGTGTTGGCTGCTATGATTATCATTGCCGCTGAGATCCTCTGGGATTCTGGAATGAACACGAGAGGCTGAGGGAGCTAAAGGCCAGGAGAGGATCTGCTCCTGTTCAGAGTTCCCAATGTCGGGGATGAGAGGCTCCCTGGGAAGGGAGCGAAGTCTCCTGCTCAGAGGAATCAGGAGAGAGGTGCCAAGGCCAAACTCAAGGTAGAGGCCTCTAGGTCAGGGCCTTGGGCAGGTACAACTTCGAAGAAGCACAGTGAAGGTTTGTGGCTAAGACCTTGGGCTTAAAGGCTCAGAGTTCTGGATTCAAGTTCTGACTTCTTTTATTAATGTATGACCTTGGGTGAGACTCAAGAGAGGCTGAGCCTTGGGCTTCCCTGGTGGCGCAGTGGTTGAGAGTCCACCTGCCGATGCGGGGGACACGGGTTCGTGCCCCGGTCTGGGAGGATCCTACATGCCGCGGAGCGGCTGGGTCCGTGAGCCATGGCCGCTGGGCCTGCGTGTCCGGAGCCTGTGCTCCGCAATGGGAGAGGCCACAACAGTGAGGGACCCGCGTACCACAAAACAAACAAACAAAAAAACAAAACAAAACAAAAAACATTTAAAAATCTCAAAATTTTTTTTAAAAATAAGAGAGAGGCTGAGCCTCGGCTGGGAGGAAGACAGCTCACCATCAGCCAGGCTCTGGAGCCAGACGGGCTCAGCTGCTTCTTGGAACTGTGACCTTGAGCAAGTTACTCTGCCCCTCAGACCTCAGTTTGGAAATGGGGATACTCCACCTAACCACACACTGGTTGGAAGGTGCCAGTGAGATACTGCCCATGAAGCATACTGCCCATCTCCCTGCTGACCCACAGGGTTTCAGAAATGTTAGTTATCTCCATCAACCCTTCTCTGGGGAAACCTTCAGCTTGTGACTGGTTTGAATGGTGGCTGTCACCTTTCATCTGGTGACAACACCTGACTTGACAGTACCCAGAGCTTTCATCACAGAGCCTCCAGGTGTCAAGGTTGCGGGCCCCTCAGGCACCACTCTTCCATAACAGACGCCCCCCATCTGGCCTTCCTCCCCTCTGCAAATTGTCCTCTGTTTCTGAGCAAAGCTAAAGTGGGCTGTTATTTGGTGACACTGCCTCGATGAGGTCAGGCTGCCCGGAAACGACCCCTTTCTGCCCTCAGGGATGAGAATACAGGCTGTATTTCATTAGTGTTTTGAACTCTAGTATGTACCAAATGATGAATGTTTTGGAGTAAGGTTTACACTGGATGTGATCAAACAATGTTCCTGCACTCACAGTGTCAGTTGCCCTTGGTAGCCTGTTTCCTAGCACCATCAGGGCACGCCCTGACCAATGGCACGTGTCACTATGCACATCTCACCACCAGTTGGCTCCTTACTGCCCAGGGTGGCGGTTGGGGTCACTTCAGACTCTGGGAGAGGTGCTGCCATAGAGAACCCCCTCTTCTATGTGGGGCATTCTGAGGATCTTGTCTGTGGCCAGTGGCTTGGCAGGACCAGACCTTCCCAGGCAGAGCCCTCCCAGGGGCAGCTTCCCCGGCAGCTGGACGCATCTCTGAGCGGACACTGCCCCCTTGAGGCCTCTGCTTGCCATCACACCTGGGAGCGCTGACTTCACACAGAGGGAAGTGGACCCAGATGATGCTTTCCAAGCATCCTCCAGGGGTGCCTTAAAATTGGCCCCAAATGCAAAAGTCTTTGGAGCACTGGCAGTGTATTCATTCTCAATTTGAGAACCTGGAATCTACCTTAGTGCCTTTTGTTGCCTTCCAGAAGAATGCAACTCTGGGCGATCATCAGAAAACAAGTGCATAGCCACAGGAGGTCTGTAATTTGTAAAGAGGCAGGGGGATCTCCCTGACGGTCCAGTGGTTACGGTCCAGTGGTTAGGGCTCTGTGCTCTCACTGCCGAGGGCCCGGGTTCGATCCCTGGTTGGGAAACTAGGATCCCACAAGCCGCGTGGCAAGGCGGAAAAAACGAAAAATCGTAAAGAGGCAGGGATTTTAGGGAACTAGTGAGAAGTGTCCTTGCTTTCTAGTAACATTTGGAATTACAGCTGGAATTAGGGTTGAGGATAAGGTTAGAGTTAAGCAAAATGACTAGTATAGAGTTAAAGAGGGAAAGATATCTTGCTATAAGTTTTTTTTAATATAAATTTACTTATTTATATTTATCTTTGGTTGCGTTGGGTCTTTGTTGCTGTGCACGGGCTTTCTCTAGCTGCGGTGAGCGGGGGCTACTCTTTCTTGCGGTGCGCAGGCTTCTCATTGTGGTGGCTTCTCTTGTTGTGGAGCATGAGCTCTAGGTGAGCAGGCTCAGTAGTTGTGGCACATGGGCTCAGTAGTTGTGGCTCATGGGCTTTAGAGCACAGGCTCAGTAGTTGCGGCATGTGGGCTCTGCGGTGCGCAGGCTTCAGTAGTTGTGGCTCGTGGGCTCTAGAGTGCAGGCTCAGTAGTTGTGGCGCACAGGCTTAGTTGCTCCACGGTATGTGGGATCTTCCCGGATCATGGAAGATGATCATGGATCGAACCTGTGTCCCCTGCATTGGCAGGCGGATTCTTAACCACTGCACCACCAGGGAAGCCCTCTTGCTATAAGATTTGAAATTAGCTACCAAAACGAGGTGGGAGAAATAAATAAAATAAAAGGAAGGATGAATTAATTACAGGAAGGTCAACATTAACTAGCTAGATTGAGAACTAAGAGAGTAAGAAGTGGTGGAGGTGTGGAGACGTGGTCCTACAACTGTGGTACTGACGACAGTATAATAACATTGCATGCTGTATAGAGAAGTGGGAAAAAAAGGGGAAAACCACCAATAATCCTACCATCTTAACTAAGCATTATTATGGTTCATTCCCTTTGCTTTTGCTTCCTACATGTCTGCTTTTAAAGTCTTTATTGGATTTTTTTCAAATCATAAGAGTTAAATTATAGGGACTTCCCTGGTGACACAGTGGTTAAGAATCCGCCTGCCAATGCAGGGGACACGGGTTCGAACCCTGGTCCGGGAAGATCCCACAGGCCACAGAGCAACTAAGCCCGTGCGCCACAACTACTGAGCCTGAGCTCTAGAGCCTGTGAGCCACAACTACTGAGCCCGCGTGCCACAACTGCTGAAGCCCGCGTGCCTAGAGCCCGTGCTCTGCAACAAGAGAAGCCACCGCAATGAGAAGCCCGCACACTGCAACAAAGAGCAGCCCCACTCACTGCAACTAGAGAAAGCCTGCGCGCAGCTACGAAGACCCAACGCAGCCATAAATAAATATAAATAAATTTATTTTAAAAAAGATTTAAATTATGAAACTTGTAAGTTGTGGAAAGTAAAAACCACACCCATCTCAAAAAAAAAACAAAACAAAGACTGGCCCAAAATGCAGAGTTGGGTTACAATTGTGTTTGGGAGAGGCTTCGTTCCTAATCACTCTGCAACCAGAGTCCCTTGGAGTCCTGGGTCCACTAAATTCTCGGCCTCTGGACCTTTGTAAATAGTTTCCCCCCGGAATACTACTCTCCCACGTTCTTGTCTGGCTGACTCCTTTTACTGCGCAGGCTTCGATGTCTCTTCTCCCAGCGTTTCCCCAATGTCCCGAATTGGCTGGTGCCGCTTAAATGTGCTCCTGTAACCCCATGACAACCTTTATCACGTTGCACTGTCATTGCTTCTTACTTACTGCTGGCAGAGAAGCGCTGTGTGGCAGAGACCCAGACACCGTGACTCCCAGCTCCTCCTTCTGCGGACAGAGGCAGGATAAGCCAACTGTCTGCGATCTGCAACAGAACCAGAGCATGGGCCTGGGTCACGCCGTCCCCTGAGCAGGACGGGTTGCTGTCCAGCATTAAAGGGGAGCTGGACTGACGTTCCCAGGTGCTGGGTCCCAGGCAGTTGCTCATCAAATCCCTGAAGCACTCTTTGGAGGTAGGTACTTGTGGCTGAGACAGCAGCTGGTCCCCATCAAATACCTGGGTGCTCACCCAGAGCAGTTCAGGCCACATGACTAGTTCTGGACCACTGTCTGTGAGCGGAAGTGACGTCTGCCCATTTGGGGGTGAGTCGGTTCAGAGCTGACGTGTCTTCTCCATCTCTTTCCCCCAATTGTGGGTTCCAGTGGTGAAGCTCCAAAACGTAGGAGGGCCACCAGATCCTCATCGGACTTTGTGAAACAAAGGCACCTTTACTGCATTCAGCCACGGAGGTCTGGGGGTCGTTGAGGCAATTCATGCTAATTGCCCTGATGCATACGGCACTACTATCATTTCTACTTATCAAGGCCAAGACAGCTGCCCACGGTCACACAGCTTGTAAGCGGGCAGAGCTGGAACTCAAGCCCAGGCCTGACTTGCATGGCTGGTGTTTAGAAACTAAACGTACTTCACCTCGTGAAAGCCTGTCCCCAAGCACTGCTCTAACTTCTGATATCTCATGAGAATGTCCAGCGGGAGCAGTCAGAATACTCAGCAAGTCCGAGTGGACTCCTGCTCTTCTGGATTGCACTCCGCAGTTGCAACACTCAAGCTG
Source organism: Tursiops truncatus (assembly GCF_011762595.2). Classification (NCBI taxonomy): domain Eukaryota; kingdom Metazoa; phylum Chordata; class Mammalia; order Artiodactyla; family Delphinidae; genus Tursiops; species Tursiops truncatus. The sequence goes on along the minus strand of NC_047039.1, from coordinate 108,064,476 downwards.
TACTTCTGCCAGTGATGGTCGTTCAGGATGAGCGACACGCGGTGAGGAAATGACAACAGCTCACCCATGCTTGGCAGAGAATTACAACTGGGCAGTGGAACCCTGATTCTATAGATCAGGGAAGAATTCCTCCCAATGTCACTATTTCACTCTCAGCTCTTACCCACTTGTTTCCCAGCCCAGAAAGGCAGTGTTGCACACCAGAAGCTTCAGAGTTAAGACCTGGGCTCAAATCCCTGCTCTGCCACTTACTGGCTGTGTGACCTCAGGCAAGTCACTGTGCCTCTCTGAGCCTCAATTTCCTCATCTGTAAAACGGGGATAGTAATACTAATTCCTCATAGGATGGATTGAAGCATTAAGAGATAATGGATATAAGGCATTTAGTACAGTGCCTGGCACATGGAAGTTTGTTATAATCCAAGGCAGGCTGTCTTTTTCCAGGGTAGGATCGGGGGCTATCAGAGGAGAGGGAATCAGCATACAGATTCGCACCAAAATCGCTCATATGTTTATTTACAAACAGGATACATATACACATACACAGGTATCACTGGAACATTTCAGGAACCTCAGGGCTGGGAACACCCCTTCCTGACTCGGCTTGGGCTCTCTAGAAAAGGGCTTCTGACACTTTCTCACTGGAAAGCCTGTAGGTGCTCTGGTTGGGCTTTCACTGCTTCTCATGTCCACATCGGCCTCTCCCAGTGGGCCGTGGACAAGGGGCTGTGAGCTCAGTCATTCATGTCCAGGTCAAATTCTGGATACAACTCTTTGGTGGTGACACCTCGGATCACAGCTGAAAGGAAGGAAGGAAGGAAGGAAGAATGTCCAGTGGGAGAAGTAGGAGGGAAAATGGCCAAAACCCTGGCCTACCCAGGACCCTCTCCAGCACTTTCTTCCTGCTCCCCTAGTTGGCCCAGATAACCCTCCTGCTACCCCTTCCAGGCTCCTCCACGGTGGGCCCTGTCTGGTGCCTCCAAACTAGACTCACTTAACCCTCACCCACGTGAAGCAGCAGCAAGAGTCATGTGCTGAAAGTGTAAGTGTACACTCACATTGCATCAGTGGCCAGCTGCAAACCCTGGCCCACGTGCATGCCCTTGCCACTTGGTGATGCCCTTCCTCATGCCTCCTCACAGACTCTTCTCTCCTCCCAAGGGAAGGGGTCTCCTCAGAGGCCTGCCCTGACCACCTTGTCTCATCCCCACCTGCCACCCTGTTCATACCTCAATATTTTCCATCTGTCTTTTGTCTCCTTCACTGCACTTAACGCATTTTATAATTCATTTATTTGTGTTCCTTTACTTCTTGACCATTCCCCTCCCCCACCCCAACACCAAAACATAAGTCACATGAGAATGGAGACACTCAAGTGTCTGGTTCACCAAAATGTCCCCATACCCTGTTGAGTAGCACAGAGTAGGTGCTCAGGAAATACTCACTGAATGAATGAAAGAGGACACTCCGCCTGCTCCAGGTCCTATGACCTGGAAGGACAGGTCTCAAACTGGGTTCTGTCGAAACAAGAGCTTATTCCCCTTGGCCTCTAGGCGACAGTCCCCTCACATTCCTTTCTTCTCGGGCCCTGATCGTCCTCCACCCCCTTCTGTTTTCTCCCTCCCCTCCTTTGAGACCCATTCCCCACTGACACACGGAGAAGCCCTTCCTGCCGTGGAATCCCGGATGCTGATGGGCAATTCTGCGACAAGAGCTACAACTCAGGCAGCCAGCGGGCAGACAGCCCAGCTCTGGGCACTGTCCCAAATGGTCCCTGCTGGCTGAACATCAGAGTGCCCACCGATCCACGCCAGGTGATGGAACCAAGGCCACCTGCACATTTCCTCACCTCCAAGGTGGGCTGTCCCAGCCAGCTCAGACACACAGGTGCCTGTGTCTCGGCTCAGCCCTCTAGATAGTGAGACTGTGTTCGAGGAGGAACAAAATACCCCTTTAAGCCACAGAGTTCCCCTTGCACTTTCTGCCTCTGTAGCATGTCGGCCACCTGAGGCGAGGCTGGGGTCTCCATTGGTCTGAGTAGGCCCCGGAGGACTGGGAACCCTAGTCCTCAGGCAGGCGGGTGAGCCCAGACTCAAACCTGCCTATAGCTCCAAAGCAGGCTCTCTACCCGAGGGAAAAACCGCAGGCACTCAGGTAAGAGCTGTACAGCTGCTTCGCGAGGTGGCCAGGAAGGGGAAGGGCATTCAGGGAGCGTGGCAGCTGAGAATGGTAGGGGGGTTGGGTAAGTTTAGAAGGCCCAGGAGCAAAATCCCACCACCCCTGGGGCATGGGGACTCCCTCACCTAGTTTGCCTAGCAGCATCTGGCCTACATCCTTGATGTCATTATACTCATGGAGCTGGGAGATGTGGTCCTCCAGTTCATCGACACTGTAGCCTCTGGGGTGAGAAATGGAGAGAGAGAGAGAGAGAGAGAGAGAGAGAGAGAAAATATCGTTGAGAAAGCTGCTCCAAGGTTCAGAGAGTAACGAGGCATCTATTTAACAAATGTTCACTAAGGGCCTACTGGGTGCTTGGCATTGGGAACTAAGATAGTGATGCCAAGATAGACCCTGCCCTCATGAAGCTTAAGGTAGGGCAGGAGATCTGCCTACTCCCTCACTCCTGGCACATTCTCCCTGTACTCTTAGGGAGGCAGCCTCAGCCACGCTGGTACTATGTAACCCTGGTCACAGCCAAGGGATTCACAGATGGGCACATGAGTGGCTAATCAGATCCCCTCAAGGGTGACATGCACATTCAAAGGCTGCTCAGTCTGTGCCATGTGACTGGAGCAAAGGGCATGGGAAAACCCAGGAGTTGTGGAAGAGCCAGCTTCCCCTGGGCACTGAAAACCCCACCTGCGGAGGGAGGACAGAGCCCATGTGCGGACAGAAGCAGAGGTAGAGACCGTGGGCCCCAGAAAAGACTGGGAGAGCCATGGCTTTCCAGTTCCCAGGTCCCCTTACTCTCCTGGGAATTCCTGGCACAGTCCTGTTTTTATGCTAAGCTAGGTTGCAGTTACTGGGCACTAGTTAAATGTTATCTAGAGATTCCCTGGCAGTCCAGTGGTTAGGACTCGGCGCTTTCACTGCCATGGCCCAGGTTCAATCCCTGGTCAGGGAACTGAGACCCTGCAAGCTGCATGGCGTGGCATGGCCAAAAAAAAAAATAAAAGTTATCTTAAGCACACTGAGGAAGCCAAAGAGACTTACTCAGATATTAATTGGGAGATTTCCTTGTCCAGCATGTCCTTCTTCTCCTTCAGCTTCTGAACGTCAAGGTGCAGAGAATCCTCGCTGGCCCCATCAGCCTGGCCAGACTTGGGAGATGGCCGCTGCGTGGCACAAAGAGTCATAAGCCAGACTGACCAATTATCTACAATTCAGAACCTACACATTATCCCCCAATATCCACTCCCTGCTTCTGGTTGGTAATAGACACCCTCCACCCCAGAATAAGACTACATTTCCCAGCTTCCCTTGGAATTAGATGTGGCCCTATAACTAAGTTCTGGCAAGTGGAACTTAACTAGAAATAGCATATGCGATGTCTGGGAACTGTCCTTCCAGGTAAAGGGCATGCCTTTCTCTAGCTTCCCTCTTTCTTACCAGCTGGAGGGATGCTGGAGTTGGTGTCTTGGATGATAGAGGTTATGGGTCCCTGATGACTGTTGGTCCCTGAAGCCACCATTATTTGGGGTTTTCTTTCACTCCCAGCCAAACCCAACTTTAACTAAAGGGCCCATCCTGGTTCCCAATCTGACCCCAGAGAATCTTGGATTCTCCTGTCAAGTCTATGATGTCACTGGCTTTATAATCGCATTGGGTAGCAAAACCCATCCCTGGGGCTACAGTTCATCTTTGTCCTTTCTGCGTCTACAAGCTGTGAAGGGCGGTGCCTGGTACACTGCTAATTTTCAGGAAATGTTTGTTGGAGCAACTGTAATACAAGAGACCGAGGAAGACGTGGTTCCCATTCTTAGGACAGGGGATTTTAACCAGTCAGTCAACACATCGTGAGTAAACACTAGCTACCATGGCAAAGGCTCCAGGGGTTCAGCAATGGATAAGACATCAAGCCCAGCCCCCTGCCTTCACGGAACGTATAGCCTAGTCCCAGACATAGAACCCCCAACAGTCACGCTCTTCCTCCAGAAATTTCCGTTTAAAGCTCTGCTCACAGGTCACACGTCATCAGAAAGTCCTTTCCTGACCACCCCGTTTACATGGCCACACCTCAATCACTATCCTTTTGTCCTGATGTTTTCTAACATCTATCACCACCTGACATATTGTATATTTCATTAATATTATTTTCACTGACGGCCTTATACCACTGGAGTGTAAACACCATGACGGCAGGGACTCTGTTTTATTCACCGCTGATTGCCCTGTGTCTACAACAGTACCTGGCACATAGTAAGCACTATTTCGAATGAATTCGTCAAATTGAATGAGTGAATGACAAATAACCAATCAACTAACTACCAGTCTGAAAAGCGCTTTGAAGTTGAAGTACAGTGTTCTAGGGGAGTGGCTAACAAAGCTATTGGCCTGAGCCCGAAGTGGGCCTAAGACTTCTCTGAGGAAGCTCAACTTTAAAGGATGAGTAGGCATCAGTTTGGCAAAAAGCTGGAAGAAAAAGTATTCCAGACAGTGTATAGAAATGCCCTAAGGCAGGAGAGAGTACACGTATTCGAGGAAAACGGAGTGGTTTCCATGTGGGTAGAATGGGTGAGGGAGGGATAGTGGTGTGAAAAGAACAAAACCAACCAGCCACTTGTGGTGCTGTCAGGAAGGATGAGAGACAGAGCCCATCTGGAGAGCCTGGGGGTACCACTGACAAAGTACAGGACGCTGTTTCTTCTTTGAAGCTTGGTGGGCACGAGGAAAAGATGGGGAAGGACTGAGGAATGACCTAGAGTTTCTCAGCAGAATGAGGTCAGCTGGGGGAAGACCTTGAAGAGGACTGGGGGTGGGTCAGCTGCTGCTGGGGACGGAGAGGAGGGCTGGGAGCAGCAGTGGGGTGCAGGGTGGAGGGCAAGGAAGGGGGCACAAGCATACTCACAGGGGATCGGAAAGCCCCGCGGCAACTTTTGGAAAGTCCTGCTTGAGTCCTGTAGAGGAATCCGAGGGAAAAAGGCTGATTGGACCTAGAGGCCGCTTTGGGAGGGTGTGAGAGGAGGAACTGCTGTGAAGTACAGAGACCGGGACTGGATCCGGTTGGGAAGAGGGTAGATAACGCTCCCGGGATCGGGGTAGGGATCCTGGAGGAAGGAGAGATTCTGATGTGGAACAGGGGAAGGGGGGGGGTGGTCTCTGGAGGCGATCTCTGGGGAGAGAAAAGTCTGGGGCAGAGCTTCGGGGAGTCAGGAAAAGTGACTGGGAAGAGATGTGCGTTCCCCCTGCTGTCCGCTCCTCGCCCACCTCCTCAGCCCTGGGGTCCGGGGCCCCTGACTCGGGGAGCTCTGCAGTGCCGGAGGGTCCAGGGCGGGTGCGGAGAAGCGGCCCCTCAGGTCCGCCCGGTATTCGCAGTTCTCTGACGCACACCGAAACTCCACAGAGCTCTAGCTACGTAAGCACGCTGCGAGATCCGGCCCCGCCCTTCCCCGCCGTTCGTCGACCAGGTGGACGAGGAGAGCGGCTGCGCACGCAGTCTTTATTAGGCCTTCCCCCGTCCCTCCTGGTAAACTGTGGTTTAGCCACGCCTCTTTCCCTTTCAACTTTCTCATCGACTAATAGGATTAGGGATTTGAGGCTCTGCTCAAACCGCTGCGGCCTAGTAACGCCCTGGTCCCTCCTCTTTTGGCTTCGTCTCACAGCGGCGCTGTGGCTGCCGGAAGCAGTTCCGCAGTGCTTGCCGGGATCGTGCTGATGTGGCCCCCCCCCCTTTCCCCCGCCCCGTCCCGGGATGTCGGAAGAAACCCGACAGAGCAAATTGGCTGCGGCCAAGAAAAAGGTAAAACGTGCGGGGTCGCGGCTCCCTGACCCAGCCCGAGACCCCTCCGACGGCCGGGCCATGGCCAGAGTCTGGGCTGCCTTCGAGGCACACGGGGCGAGCCTCTCGGCGCCCCTTGGCGTCCCCCTCCAAAAGTATTCTCAGCCAGTCCCGCCCCCCGGCAGCCCAGCCCCCGCCCTCGCTCGTCACCCCGGGGTGACTTTGGGCCGGTGACCCCGGGGGCTTCCCGCACCAGGCTCGGCCCTCGCCTCCTGCCGCCCAGAACCGGACCTCCTGGGTTCCCTGGGCTCCCGGTCTCAAGGACCTCGGTCCTGGCCTTGCGTTCCCCTCCCCCACCGCTGAACGGCGACTCGGGCATCGGTAGGGAGGAGTGGAAAGTAGTTACGTCATAATCCCCCTCTGAACTGTCATTACCGCCACGAGCCCGGTGTTTGATCTTACTACCCAGTCCCCCTGTGTCTTCACATTCTTTCCGGATTCTCTGGTCGCAGCACAAATTTCTAGCTTGAAGGGGACTTGGGACTATGGGACCTAGGTCCCACCTGGGTTTCAGGCTCCCTCACTCTAGACTGTACCCCATCCTTTGGTGTCGATAGCGTAAAAAGCCAGTGATCTCGAAACATTGACAATATCTCTGGGTGGCAGTGGGGAGAATGTGCTTTGTTTAGTTTGGTTTTTTCCCAGGTTTCTATCCAGAGAGACTTTCACAGTTTTAATCTGAATCTTCTACCTTACATTCTAATGCGCTGTGATTCTGAGACCAGAATGCCCGTCATTCAGTGCTCCTTTGGAGTGAGATCTGCTTATCCTCTGTGGAACAGATCGCGTGAAACTGAACTTCACAGCTGGGACTCTTTCCCAAATCATCATCTGAACATGGGTTGCCCTGAGTGCCACAGGATAAACATGGGACTGGAGCATCAGTTTTGCTTGATTCTCTTGAGAGAGAAAAAGCCTTTTATATTAATGTGCTTAGGGATGACGTTTGCATAGATTTGTAAGATTATAATAGACTTCTCTCTGAAATGGTGTTTGGGTTGTCCTCTTTCTGTTACGTTCCCAGATTCACTAGGGGTGTGTGCCTTCACTGCCTTCTGCCATTAGGATACACTGATGTAAAAGTTTGAGAAGCAGTGGTGTGCAGCTCTAAAAGAGGTGTAAGAAAGGACCCTGATGTCTGATTAAATGTTTACTTTTCCACCTCTGCTTCCTGTAAACTGTAAAGTAAGATGTGAATATAGGGGGCTTATAGGTCTCATGAGCCTCACTGCTTTTCCTTTTTGCAGTTAAGGGAGTATCAGCAGAAGAACAGCCCTGGTGTTCCTGCAGCAGCTAAGAAAAAAAGAAAGATCAAGAATGGCAGTAGCCCGGAGAAAACCACTTCTGGTGGTTGTCCCTCACCTGAGGATGTGAGTCTTGCCACCTTCCGGGGATGGGGTGCTCAAGGGACAGCAGGAGAGGGTAGTGGTTAAGATTGTGGAAGAAATGTCAGATATTGGCTAAGAAGTTTGGGTTTGAATTCTACCTCTCCCTCTGTTGGGGATATGGTTTTGGGCAAATTGTTTAAGCTCGTTGGGTCTCTGGTTCCACATTGGTAAAACTGGGGTAATACTGTCTTACACTTATGAAGTTTAAATGAGATTGTTGTGGTTTTTATAACAATCCCCTAATACAGGGCCTGGTGCAGAGTAAACATTCAGTCAAGAGTAGTTGCTATTTGACTTACTGCTCTGGTGATCTTCCTCAGCCCCGTCCTCAGTGGGAAGCCAGGCAGTGAGAACAGCCTCTTGTCCTCAGGCTCTCCATTTAGAGGCACCAACAGAACCCCAGGGTGTGGTGAGGAGAGTCCCTAGTCCCTTGGATTAGGAGATCATCTGAGTTTCAAGGCCATCTTTGCCACCAGCTTGCTGGGTGACTTCAAGAAGATCACTTCTTCCCCTGGGCCTCTGTTTCCTCATCTGTAAGATGACACTGTTGGATCAGATCCTTGTCTTTCAGACTTATTTTTTAGCTGTAGCCCACTTTGTTCAAGCGGACCCTTGTTCTGAAGTCTGGTTTTTAAAAGTCTGGGCCTGAGGGTCTAAGAAGCTATTAAGAGCTGCACTGTTGGCCTAAGGAGCTATGTGACTGCATTGTTCCAGGGACTTTTCCATCTGTTTACCTTGATTTCTGCCTCTGGCAAGGCAGCAAGTGGCTGTTTGGATAATGGCACAGGCTGTGGTATTGATCCCTTTCTGTCTTCTCCAGCATTCCATTGCCCTGAACCCATCTCTTCTTCCTTCCCTGACTCTCTTGCCTCTCTAAGCCACTTTTCTCTTTCTCTCCCTGCCCTTGTTTTTCCCTTTTCGCCTCCTATAGATTCAGGACATTCTGAAGGTGCTGGTGTCCGACCTTAACCGCTCCAATGGGGTAGCGATCCCCCCATTGGACAAGTGGAAGGTGAGGCAGTGCCGAGACCCCCTCTCTGGCTTGCTCCCTCCCAGCTCTGCATGCCCTGAGGCTTCTCTGGTTTGGGGGATACTTGGCCTCTGGCTTATTTTATGTTGCTGTCATTAACCCTGGGCCTGTTCATGTCTGCTTTTCACCTGCTTGGTTGATTGGGTTCCCCCCTGACCCCCCCCCCCATCTTTTATCGTCTTGGAGAAGGTGAGATGCTCCTTGGAGGTTAAAGGTAACTTGGGAATAGCTTCCAGAGCAGGTGTGCGGGATTTGGGCTCTTTGAGCCTCCAGTCTGAATGTCCGTGGTGCTATCAAACTAGGAGAGGTTAAATAAAACCAAACCTTCAAGTCTTGGCCCCTGGGCATCTGACCCCAAAAGACCAATAGACCACAAAGTAGTTGGTGATTTTTTTTTGAGTTGATCAGTTCATTTTGGTTTGGCAGTAGGGAATGTAGGGTTAAGAGAAAAGGAGTTTGCATTATAGTTACAAGGATTGAGGTTATTTTTTTCAGTGGAGCTATCTGTAAGGGATGTGAGGTTAACCAAACACATGAGTGGTCAGGACATTCTGCCCCTATTCTCTTTTAAAAATTAACTGGACATTTAACCATATTCAGTGGGCCCTTGAGAGCAGAGGCATGTTGCTAGGGGCTGTAGAAAACAGATGAAAGAAGCATTTGGAATATGGCAATATTCCAAATGCTCGACAAGGCAGAGCTTGGTTCTAAATGGACTCGAGGCTGGAGGGTGTGGCATTTGAGGCCGGTTTGAAGATGAGAGGTGGGTAGCAGTCATCCACAGTGAGAGTAGGGGAAATGGGAGGCCCAGGCAGAGGGTGTAATACAGGTAACAGCCAGGATTATGAGCTCGCAGAGTACTTTCCAGAAAGGCGGGGAGCCTGGGGTGCCCCTGGACTAGGAGATGACCTCCTCCGGACATGATGTTGTCACTTCCTCCTTAATTAACTTCCTCGGGGGACATCTGCCAGGCTAGAGGAGTAGGGCTGGAAGGGGGCCAGGTCCTGCTGGAGATGGGCACGGGGAGAGGGGCTGGGACGGGGAACTGTTGGCTGGGGTTAGAGAGTCTTTCAATCATCAGGACTGCTCATGCCCAGTCGGTCGGGTCTGTCCAGGTGCTGTGACTCACCTTGTTGACTCAGAGGAGATGCTGGGTGGCACGGGGAGGGGAGCGCAGGCCTACAGGAGTCCCGAAGCTGTGCATCTGTACTCTTGTTCTAAGACCCTGGGCCCGCATCCTTCTGCTCTCCTGGAAATGAAGACGCAGATCCCCATATTCCCTTCTTGTCGTTTTAAAATTCTCTCTATATCAATAATTGTTTCTCACTTAAGTTTTCTGCTCTAGTAGTGCAGGCCTGTGATTGCAGTATCCTGGGCAGAGCTGATGACATTTCCAGAACTGAGGACTAGTGGATAGAAAAAAAGGTTTTTTTTTTTTAATGGGATGGGACATTGGAGGGGAGTGGACAATGTTTTTTAAAATTCCATACTTAGCTATATGACTCAAAATTATGAAATAACTTGGTTGCTCACAAAATTGTCATATTAAGTATATTTAAGTCCTCAGAAAAAGACTTTTTTCCCTTCTGAGCTTTCTTGTTTCTAATGCTAGGGATCCGTGGGCACCCAAGAGGCCAGGAGGGACCCAGGGCTCGCCAGGGCCCGTGGCTAAGAGTGTGCTCCCCTCCCCCAAAGTCTCATGCCTAGCCAGCTGCTGAACCCCCGCTCTTACCTATTAGATTCAGTAGTCCAGGTTGACAAGGCAACACCAGGTTCTGGCGTCAAAGGTCACAGCGTGGACAGTCACCAAGCAAACAGCTTGATTCATCTTCAGCTCCCCAGGCTCTGTGCTGCTTGCTCTAAGGAGGGCAGTAGCTTTGGGTTTTCAGAGGCCAGGGCTGAGGCTCCAGAGAGCAGGCAGCCCTTTCCCCCAAGAGAGGTGCAGCCTCTTCCTTCCAGACTCAGCTTCGTTGGCCAGGCCTTGGCTCCCCGGTGCTCTTCCCTCGTCAAGCTTTGGCTTATCAGCCCTCTTCCCCATCTCACCTATTGAATATTAGATCCCTCGAGCCAGAGGCTTGGACTAAGTGTCAGGCCTGAGCCTGGAGAGAGGCCGAGTGGGGCTCTGGTCAAGCAAGTGGATCCATTTGGGCCAAGAGAGAACTTCTCCGTGGCTCCTGGCCCTCAATCCCATGTTTGTTCTCCAGGATGACAGGAGTCAAAGCGTAGACGTCTTACCTCTGGTTTCTCAGCTGTTTCTTGGTTGGGTAGGTGTTTTGGAGCCAGGAGGTTGGGATGGGTAGTGGCCATGGTTTTCTTTTTACCTGTAAGAGCAGGGAGAGCCTTCTCGTTGGGCAGCTTCTTTCCCAGCAAAGGCCTGAGTCATGGAGACACACCAGTAGTTGCAGGAAGGAGGGAAGGAAGGAAGGGAGAACAAGAAGAAAGAGGCAGATCGCTCTGCTCCTTCATCACTGCCACCCTCTGCCCAGCGTGGGGCCCCGGGTGAGGGGCCCTCTGGGCACAGACTGGCTTTCTGGAAGAGCAGGGCCTTGCTTCTCCCTGACTTGGCACACCTTCCTTCCACCTGCTGTAGCTGCCGTAGGTCAGCCAGGGAGCTGAGCTCCAGGGAGAACAAGGCCCTCGTGTTCTCGAAGGAGGCTGTGCAGTCCCGGAAGGCTGCAGACTGGCCCGAGGTCTGGGCGAGCCGTAGCCACCCCCCAGAGTGGCTCCCAGCATGTGTGACTGTCACTCTGACTGCAGCAACACCTGTCCTACCCGCTCTGCACCCCTCCATTCATGGCAGTGAGACGACTTTTGCCCTGCGTGGCCCCCTAACCCCCTGCTCTGTTCTGTGACAGGCGCCCAAAGACCGCGCCGCTCCTGTTACACCGTCTGCTGATGACACCGTGTCACCTGGCGGTGTCCCTTCCCCCTGTGCTAGTCCCCCCCGTGTCACTAGCATGGCATCAACTCAGGTTCGTGCCTCTTCCCCCTTGGCCTGCTGCCCCACTCTGTGCTCACCCCCTCCTCCTTCCTGGAGGACTGGACCTACCGTGGAGCCTCTTCCCCTTTCTTCAGGTAGCTTGGCTCCTAGAGCGAGGCGCCCTTCCTGAGGACTGGGGTGGGGGAGGCCAAGAGCAGGTTCTCCTTGAGGTGCGGGCAGACGGAAAGCGGTTGGAATGAGCTTGGCGCCATGGGTGGTTCTTACTGGAAACTGAATGACCGATTCATACGTTTCTTTCCAAACAGAACCGTGATGCTGACAATGATCCTAGTCCCGTTGACGAAAGCACGTGAGTGTCTCCCGCGGGGCCAGCAATCCCTAGGCCACTGCCCGTGACCCCCTCTTTCCCATCGAGCCTCCTGCACCCCTGACTGCTGTGTTCATCCTCAGATCTTTCTCATCCACTGAGAGCCTGCGACAGCTATCTCAGCAGCTCAACGGTCTTGTGTCCGAGGTACCACCCCCAAAATTGGAGCCCGGAGTGGGCTAGAGAGGGAAGGAAAATATGACGGAAAGAAACCGAGACAGAGGTTCCCAAGAGGAAGGGAAGGTCCTGGGACCAGGCAGCTTGGCTGGATGATGTTTAGCTAGTCATTACTTCTCTGAGTCTCTTTTTTTTTTTTTTTATAAATTTATTTATTTATTTGTTTGTTTGTGGCTGCATTGGGTCTTTGTTGCTGCACGCAGGCTTTCTCTAGTTGTGGCGAGCGGGGGCCACTCTTCGTTGTGGTGCGCAGGCTTCTCATTGCGCTGTCTTCTTGTTGCAGAGCACGGGCACTAGGCGTGCGGGCCTCAGTAGTTGTGGCTCGCGGGCTCCAGAGTGCAGGCTCAGTGGCACACGGGCTTAGCTGCTCCGCGGCATGTGGGATCCTCCCAGACCAGGGCTCGAACCCGTGTCGCCTGCATTAGCAGGTGGATTCTTAACCACTGTGCCACCAGGGAAGCCCTGAGTCTCCTCTTTGACGCTGTCCAAATGAAGGGGTTGGATCATGAGATTGGTTACATCATTTTATCCTGTAGATGAGAGCTGCTTGGGAGGGGGGGACAAGGGGGAATTAAGAACAAGGAGAAATTGGCACAGGAAGGGGTTAAGGGGCGGGTGGCAAGTTAGGCAGAAAAGGAAATGTTGCCAGTTGATGGGGAAGATGTTGGAGGGCTTAGGCCTTGAGGGGGATAGATCACGTTTCCATGTGAACCCTTTCATCTCTCCTAGTCTCCATCTTACATCAACGGGGAGGGTCTAGCATCCTGTACTGACATAAAGAATCTGGAGGTAAGGGGGCCTGCACCGTGGCCCGGTGACCCTGCAGGCCAGCCCCCACCTGCCCCCACGTCCCTCCTCCCACAGCGGGGGCTGGGTGCCCCACTACCAGCTGACACAGCCCAGACACCCCCCAACCCTAGTGATCGCTCTCTCTGCCTCCCCCACCCCTCCTCCAAGTCCTCCTCTTCCTCTCTGCATGCGCCTCAGAGCCGGTACCAAGAACTATCAGTAGCCATGGACTCCAGCAATCTAACAAACAAACAACTCAGTAGCAAGATAGAGCAATTGGTAAGAGTCCAGCGTTGTCCCCGGATTCCACGCTGCCAATCTGGGGCCCCAGTCTCACCTTGGGGCTCTGAAGAAAGGGGCTGGGGACCCTGGTGCCAAGGGAGAATGGGGTGCAGGGGGGCCTAGGTCTCAGCTGGAGGGACCCCGGAGCATGGCACGCAGCATGGCTCTCTCTGTGGCTGCCCTCTTTGCCTACTCTGTTCTCCAGAGACCCCCGCTTGAGTCCTCCCCACGCTTGCCCTGGGGCTGTTGCCTGTAGGGGGAGCACTAGCTTGACCGGTGTGTCCCAGCCCTGACTCAGCCCCTGATTTGTTCCGACTTGGACCTTGGGCAAGTCAGCTGTCCTCTCTGGGCTTTAGTTTCCTGAGGAGGTAGGATTAGAGGGTGTCCAAGGTCCCTTTAAGCTCAAAAAATCAGAGATTTAAAGGTCCTTTTCGTTCCCATATCTTTGCTCTTAAGAACAGAACCTGGCCTGCAGTGTGTGCTCAGGAAACATTCCTTGAGTGAATGAATGCCCCCTTCCATATTGTGAGCTGGCAGAGGGTGGTCTGACCTTCTCAGACTCCATTTCTAGAGGTTTATGTCATTGTCCCTTCAAGGGAATCAGATCCAGACTCTCACTACTGTAGCCGTGATTAAAACTTCCCAAGACCCAAAGTCTCTTAGCTTGAGAAGCGTTCATCCATTTATGTCCCCATGAACTCTCCCTTTCTAACCCATTCCTGGCCCCTGCCCGTCCCTCCTCCTTGGTCTGAGGATCGTGAGAAAGGGGGACAATCTCAGTCACCTTCCTATGACTCTCCCTACAGAAACAAGAGAAACAGGAAACTTTGGATCGACTGGAAAAAGTAACGCGATTTCTTTGTCTGCTCCTCCCGTGGCTGATGGGTTTGGGGGAGGAGTCAGATGTAGAGGCCCATTCTCCTCTTGCCTGCTGGCAGCCTGGAGAAAGAGGGGGCCTACCCCCTGCCCCTCCCCGCCCATCCCCTACTCCCGGGGTGGCCAATTATCTGTTCTCATCGGTGGGCCTGTCCTGGGCCAGTGATGACATTCTGGGGGCTATATCCTTTGCTATTTCACCTCTGCCTACCAGTAAGAGCTGTTTCTTCTCTTTTCCTGCAGGAGAAGAAGGAATTTGAGAAGAAGCTCGTGAAGGAACAAGGGGCTCTGAGAGAACAGCTGCAGGTGAGTGGGCTGAACCAGGGTCCCTCACGGCCCCCAGGTAACATTGCTTTTCTGCTTTTAGCACTTGTTTGCCCTTTCTCCCAAAGGTCCACATCCAGACCATAGGGATTCTGGTGTCTGAGAAGACGGAATTACAGACAGCTCTGGCTCACACCCAACAGGCAGCCAGGCAGAAAGCAGGTGGGAATCTAGGCACCCTTTGACCCCTCGGCCCGAGGGGCGCACTGGCTGGCCTTCAGCGGGATTCCTTCTTTGGGCTTCCCTTCTCATGTTGTCATTTCAGAAGAGTTGGAGGACCTTGCTAATTGCCTGCGGTCATCCAGGCAGCGTGTGGGAGAGCTGGAACGGACGCTGTCTGCCGTCTCCACGCAGCAGAAGCAGGCCGATAGGGTGAGCCCAGCAAGTCTGCCCATCCACTGGAGGTGGTACGTGGGTGGGGTGAGCCTAAAGGTCCCTTCGGCAGCATGGAGTGACTTGCTGCCCAGAAGGCAGCACTGGCCCTGTGTTGCTGCTTTAAAGTTGTGTGATTGTGAGAAGCAACCCGGGCGCGAGTTGGTTGCTATGGCGAGTTGTTGGGGGAGGGGGGAGTGCTGTCTAGAGCGAGCGCTGGATGCAGAGCCCACAGCCAGAGCACCAGCCTTGCCCTTTACTGGCTGCGGGCTCTGGCCCAAGTGCTAGGTGTTCGGGCTGTGAAGGTTCAGAACAGTATTTTTATCCGTTACCGCGCTAAGAGAGAGAGAAGTACGTGTGTGAAATACGTATAAGACAGGTGGGAAAGGATTCATAAAAGCCCAGGGGACAGGAACAGGGTGGCTGGGAGACGCGGCACTTCGGCACCTTCTGAGTTAGGGGCTGTGTGAGGGTATCATCCATGCAAGAAATGAACAAGAGATTACAATACAATTTAATCCCCCCATCATATCCGTGCTCCCGCCCCGGGGAGAGAACATGGTTCAAGAGTCCCAGCTCTAAGTGATGTTAGGCGAGCCACTTAACCTCTAACGCTCCGTGTCGTTCACCCGTAAAATGGAGGTAGTAATAGTAACTGCCTCCCAGGGTGATTGTGAGCTTGAAATGGGAATGTTGGCTGAGAGAGTGTTCAGGAAAGGTTCAGACGTGGGGCTGGTAACAGTGAGAATGACGGCAGTGTTACCTGCTGCCCCTGGGCCTGTGAGCCCGCCGTGAGTTAGAGCTCTCCACCTGCCTTTTCCACCCTTCCCGAGTTCTTACTAAAACCAAATGAGAACGTGAGCTTGGAAGTGCTTTGAAAAAATATAAAGCCTGACACCAGGTGAGGACGTGTTGCTGGGAGTCGTCCTGTTGCTGCTGTTAGTCTGCATCTTCCACCTCCCTTCTCCTGACCTCGCCTCTCTGTGTTTGCAGTACAACAAAGAATTAACCAAAGAGCGAGATGCCCTCAGGCTGGACTTATACAAGAACAAGTAGGATAGGGATAGTGGGGGAGGGCTGGGAAGTGGGGAGGAGCCGAGGGAGCGGGTGAGGAGCTGGTACAGCTTCGCATGCGTGCAGAGCCAGGCTCTGCTGTCCCAGCTGTGCCACCGACTCCTGCTGTGGCCTCAGGCCACTCATGTCCTCTCTGTGGCCTGCCACTTGTGACTCTTGATCCTGGGGTCCCTTCCAAAGCAACTGTTCTGTGGTTCTGTGGCAAAGGTAGTGGGTTGGTCACCGGAGTGACCCTTTCTGTTCTTTACTCACGCCTCCCTCCACTACCGCCGGTCACAGCAAAAGCAACGAGGACCTGAAGCAGCAGACCTCGGAGCTGGAGGAGAAGCTGCGGGTCATGGCGAAAGAGAAGGCGGCCATGCAGCTGGGGATGGAGGAGCTGCAGAAGAAGGTGGAGATGTCCGAGCTGCTGCTGCGGCAGGTGGGCCTGGAGCCCCAGGGAGTGCGGGCCCCACCTGGCGGGGCCCGGGCCTCTTAGGGTCACTGTGGGTGGCCTCCGGCCAGGAGCCAGAACATTTGGATCCTCGTTCTGGTCCTGCCATAGACTCCTCTAGAGATAGGAGAAAAACTGGGGCCTTGCCCAGACCTCTGGAATCAGAAGCTCAGGGATAGGCCTTTTTTAGTTTTATTTTTAAAGCATCCTGGTTGAAAACCATTGTTTTATGGATGACAGTTACAAGGCTAGCCCGAGAGTCCGCTCCCTTCCCCTCGGGGCCAAGCCTCCAGGTAGACAGGGCGCTCAGGTCTCAGAGAGCCTCCTCTTTAGTTTTCCTGCATGCACAGTGATTCTCTGCCTTCCTGCCCTCAGTAAGGGTACGGTTAAAGTATGCCATGTTCATTTATTGGACTACTGTGCAACCATTACAGAAATTAAGTATATCTTGTTTGCAGCAAAGTGAAATTAAGGTGCAGAACCATATATGATACACCCCGTGACAGCACAACCGCACTGTGCGTTAATTAAACGTGTTTGCGTGTGTATGGAGAAGGGTCGAGAAGGATACACACTGGATTGGGGTGGTTGGGGAGCCATGAGTATTTAGTAAAAATAAAGCCTGTGGACCTGGTTCTAATAACACGAGGACAACCCTGAGTTGTACGTTGACCTTTTGGGGGGCATTGCGTGGGGCAGCCTGGGCTTCCCAAATCCAACCTCGTTTTTCACCATCCAGTTTTCTAGTCAACCTACCGCTGACAGCAGCCAGCAGTTACAGCAGGCCCTGAACGAGCAGGCACAGCTGGAGACCCACGTGGAGCAGGTGAGATTGTGCAGGGAGAGGGGTGCGGGAGGACGATGACCCCAGGTGACCGGGAGCAGGTGAGGCCCCAGACAGCCCGTGGTAACTTCTGTGCCCACTCTCGCAGCTGAAGGATTCTCTGAAGCAGCTGCAGGCAGAGAGAGACCAGTATGTGGTGAATATGAAAGAAGAGAACGCCGTTTGGCAGCAGAAGATGCAGCAGATGCTGGAGCAGGTGAGAGGTGACCTTCTACCCCCCTCCTTAGACAGGTCACCTGGGCATCTGTGAAATAGGAATCACGACACTTGCTGTGTGCAGCCAGAGGTGGAAGTGTGTATCTAGAGGGTGGGGGTGGAGAGGGAGGTGGTCGCCCGGCCTTGACCCCCTCCTGTGTTCTCCCCCCACCCCCCCACCCATGCTTTGGGCAGATGGGCAAGTTGAGGGAAGAAAAGGAGTGCAGCATGAGTCAGGTGCGGGAGCTGGAGACCAGTTTGGCCAAACTGAGGACCGAGATGGGTAAGCCAGGGCCAGGGGATCCGGGAGCAGGGTTGTGTCGGCACTGGTGAGGGCGGCTGAGAATGGAGGTGAGTGGGTGGAAGGGCACCGTGGCCAAGGGAAAGAGGTCTGTCCCAGGAGTTGGCAAGTCTTGCAGTTTCCCTGCGCCTCAGGGTCCCCATCTGCAAAAAAGAGGTGAAGTGCCCACTGTGGTCTTGAGCATAAAGATGTGAGGAACTCTGTCTGAACGTGTCTTGAAAGATTGAGCCAGGAAGCCAAGATTTGGGGCAAGGAGGCTGAATCAGGAGCTGTGGACCAAGAAGAGGGTGTTTTGGAGGGACTTCCCTGGCGGTCCAGTGGTTGAGGCTCTGTGCTTCTGCTGCATGGGGGCA